>NC_052017.1:58539430-58909430 GCF_015832195.1 Motacilla alba alba | reverse complement strand
CACCGTGTGCTTAGTTGTCAGAGCGCTCTCAAGATGCATTACAGAACACATACAGGAGAAAGACCATTTAAATGCAAAATTTGTGGACGTGCCTTTACTACAAAAGGCAATCTAAAAACACATTTTGGAGTTCATCGAGCGAAGCCACCACTTAGAGTACAGCACTCGTGTCCCATTTGTCAGAAGAAATTTACAAACGCAGTTGTTCTTCAGCAGCACATTCGTATGCATATGGGTGGGCAAATTCCGAACACGCCACTACCAGAGGGCTTCCAGGATGCCATGGACTCAGAGCTTTCCTATGACGAGAAGAATGTTGACACACTGAGCAACTTCGACGATGACATTGATGAAAATTCTATGGAAGAGGACCCGGAACTAAAGGACACGGCAAGTGATTCATCCAAACCCCTTATCTCTTATTCTGGGTCATGTCCTTCTTCACCACCTTCTGTGATCTCCAGTATTGCTGCTTTGGAGAATCAAATGAAAATGATTGATTCTGTCATGAACTGTCAGCAGCTGACCAGTTTAAAATCCATAGAAAATGGATCAGGGGAAAGTGACCATTTGAGCAATGACTCCTCATCAGCCGTTGGGGATCTTGAAAGCCAGAGTGCAGGCAGCCCTGCAATGTCAGAGTCTTCTTCCTCCATGCAAGCTTTGTCTCCTGTGAATAGCAATAGTGAAAGTTTCAGATCAAAGTCCCCCGGTCTCAGTAACCAGGAAGAGCCACAAGAAATACAATTAAAGACAGAAAAACCAGACAGTCCACCACCCACAACTGAAAATGGAGGCGCATTAGACCTGACATCCACCAACCCGGGAAGACCGGTCATCAAAGAGGAGGCTCCTTTTAGTCTGCTGTTCCTGAACAGAGAACGTGGTAAGTTTAAAAGTACTGTTTGTAATATCTGTGGCAAGCCTTTTGCTTGTAAGAGTGCATTGGAAATTCACTACCGCAGCCATACTAAAGAACGTCCATTTGTTTGTACAGTCTGCAGTCGTGGGTGTTCCACTATGGGTAATTTAAAACAGCACTTACTGACGCACAAATTAAAAGAGCTGCCTTCTCAGTTATTTGAACCCAACTTTACTCTAGGTCCCAGCCAAAGTACTCCTAGCCTGGTCACCAGTACAGCACCTACCATGATCAAAATGGAAGTGAATGGTCACAGCAAGCCGATCTCTTTGGGTGAGGTTCCCTCGCTTCCAGCTGGAATCCAGGTTCCTGCTGCACCACAGACAGTGATGAGTCCGGGGATCACCCCTATGCTGGCACCCCCCCCTCGCCGGACTCCCAAGCAGCACAACTGTCAGTCGTGCGGGAAGACCTTCTCCTCAGCAAGTGCACTGCAGATACACGAGCGCACCCATACCGGTGAAAAACCGTTTGGTTGCACAATCTGTGGTAGAGCTTTTACCACAAAGGGGAATCTTAAGGTAAGAGGCCACATAAAACTGTAAAGGCTTGGGGAGGGGGGGTTTAAAGAGCACTGCTCTTGAAATCAGCAAGTTTTAGTGCTAAGTGTTTGTCCCAAAGACAAGGTGAGAAGGGACCTTCAAGGAAATGCTTGCTGTACAGTGGTGGTTGATATGCTTTCACTGTGTAGAAGATAAGGACTGGAAAGTGGCTGTGCAATGATGCAAACTTTATAACTGGCTCCAGGTGTACCTGCAGGCATATTGTAGTTCTGACTGATGTGATGGCACACCCAGTCAGCTGGTGGACATGTTCTGAGAGTTCTTAGGGACCATCAATGCAAAATAACCTTGCTATAAACCAGGAACACAGAGCTTGCTCAGCTCCATGGGTGCCTCCCCAATTTCTATTTTCTATTCCACTTTGCAGCCACTGCAGAGCAGAAAGCTGTTTCTCACAGATTTTCAATGGGTTACTACAGGAATGATCGCTCCTATTCCTGCCGTTTGGTTAACCAAAAGGAAGCCTGGGGAAGACATTTTAATGTCCTTTTTAAAAATACTGAATTTAGCAAATTAATCAGTGCTTCTGAGATGAGATAAAACATGACAACAGAGAGGATGAAAAAAGGAAAAGGGAAAAACCACCCATCTCCTAGTATGAGTAATGCCCTTGGTAATCCTCAGCATGTGAGGACTTCCAGCTTGCATGTGAAATTGTCTAACCCAAGAGAGTATGTACCCTTTAGTCTTGCAGCGCTGTTTGTTTTCACTGAGAAGAAGCAAATGCACATTGAAAAACTGCCATGGATCTGGGTTTTCTTTGTGTAGGCTGACTGGAACTTAGAACTGTGTCCTTACTGGAATTGCTTTTTTTTTCAATGCGAATTAAAAGGCATTGTTTTAAAAAAGAAAGCACTACTCTAAGTAACAGCATTTCAGGCTAGACATCTCACCAGAATGTGCTAACTTGGGGGTGCTTCTTGTCCCTGTTCACTCTGCAGGTTCACATGGGGACTCACATGTGGAATAACGCCCCTGCACGCCGTGGACGACGCCTCTCCGTGGAAAACCCCATGGCTTTGCTCGGTGGCGATGCTCTCAAGTTCTCCGAGATGTTCCAGAAGGATTTGGCAGCTCGGGCCATGAATGTTGACCCCAATTTTTGGAACCAATATGCTGCAGCTATCACTAACGGACTTGCTATGAAGAACAATGAGATTTCTGTCATACAGAACGGAGGCATTCCTCAGCTCCCAGTAAGTCTAGGCGGAGGCGCCATCCCGCCTCTAAGTAACCTTACCGGTGGCATGGACAAAGCTCGCACGGGCAGCAGCCCTCCCATTGTCAGTCTGGACAAAGCAAGTTCTGAGACGGGAGCCAGTCGTCCATTCACCAGATTTATTGAGGATAATAAAGAGATTGGCATAAATTAAAAGCATTCATTCCGAATAACTGTTGGACCTCTACTCGACACAACACTTGTCCTGTTCCATGTACAGCTTTTGAAGCTAAGCATTAGTGTCCTGACCTAAATGCATAGGTTCCCTTTAAAATTTTACCCATAGCAGAAATACATAACTTTTTGTGGCTGCTGAAAAGTTGTCTTGCAAGATCTGCATGGTACTTCTTTCAACAGTGGGTTTGACTGTTACTGAGAACTTTGAAACCTTTTAATTTAACAGAAAACAAGCAAACAAACCAGTCATGGGATAACTTCATTAGAAACAGAAAGAGGCTAGTCTACATTCACTTTGTTTCTTACAAAACTTACTATCACCTGAGAAAGGGGGGGCTTCATTGCAGCATTCTGTCACATTTATTTGCTGGTTTTGTTCAAATTAGTTAGCAACTTGGACTATGTTTTTAGGAATCTTAATCTTAAATAAGTGATTTAGTATCCCAATGCTGTGTATTATTACAGTATCCTTGTCTGTAGTATTTATAATGTTAAGATTATGCGGGTAACAGACAATATACTAGCCCCAAACTTAAATGAAGCTTTTGTACTGCAAAATACATCTGGCTATGTGATTTTTCTTTTTCTTTTTCCTTTTTTTTTTTTTTTTTAAAGCAAGTTTTGTTTTACTATGAATAAGTGGTTCTTTCAATGCAGGCAAAATTGTGAAGTTTTATTGGGAAAGATAGCATGCTTTTCATGTGCAAGTACCTGTCAGTAACAAACCTTTTTTTATTTAAATATTTGTAGCTGCTATGTGGACAGTTGTTCTATTAAATGAAAAAAATGTAGTGTGGATTTTAGCTCAATGATTGGAAAACAAGTTACAGACAAACCTTAGCACCATAAATTAATTATTCACAACATTATAAACAGTTGTGAGTAAATACTCCGTGTTATCAAAGCTGCACAATAAAAAGGTAATGTTTGTATAATGTGGTTGCAAACTCTTAATTTATACTATTGCACTTTTAGTATTTTGTATTAGGGAGGTTTGTCTATAATTTGAAGCTGAACAAAGATATCAACTATTTTATAAATAGTACTTTGACTTAAGGAATAAGGAGGAGGACCCTGTTGCAGTTTCTTGTTTTGTTTTAAGCTCAAACAATGAGAGATCTCTATCAACTAAGCAGAAAATTGCAGAGAACTGACAGATCCTTAGGAAATATGGGGACTGCCGTTTCTTAAACAGAAATGATTCATTTAACTTTTCCACGACGCCCACTTAAAAGCGTGATCACCCCTGACAGAATTCTGATACATTTATCTTAGGAGTGTAATACTAATACAAGTCTAGGATAGAGGAAGGAGAACATTATGTAGGTTTAATTTTCCTGTAATCTGTTCTGTCTCTTTCACACATAACCATAAGAAAGATGCTGACTGCCTAGTAATAGTGGGAACAAAAGAAGAACTTTTGGGCAGCGTGAGCAGTAGTAACACACAAATGCTCTGTATTTATTTCCAACTGTCTGATTATCTTTTCAGATTGCTCCAAAGCAGAATGTACTCTGATTAATCAGATATAATTTTACGTTGATTGCGTTGTTGGAATTACGCTGAGTAAACAAAGGGATTGGTTCCACTCATAGGTTAAGCGGGAAATGCTGAGGAGACTGGGGCTTAATCAAAACGTGAACAGTAAATGTTTTGTGTACTACCTCATTTTTGTGCATGACAAGCATGGTGGAGTTGACACTCTGAACTTCCATCCAGCAGAATTGCTTGAGGGACATTATGAGTAGCTGGGTAACAGCGCAAGGAGTTTTATGCCCCTGAAGAACGAATCAGACAGTGAGGTGGTCTTCTCAGTTAAGACTGAAAAATAGGACAATCTTTCTTATAAAACAGAAACCATTACTGTAAGAGGATGGACTATTTCTGCCATCACGTAATGGAGTGAAAAGAGGTTCAAAGACTTACTAGCTGTTTGTTTCTATTGGAAATGAACTATGAACTTTACAGCTCCATTTTCTACAATGACAAGATAGAGATATATAGATATAAATATATATATCTATATCTGAGCAAAATGATATATCTGTAGCACCTCTACCACATAACATAATTTTTTGCCACAGTGTGTGGGTGGTTGGGGGTGTTTCCAAGCATTAAAGAAAAAGAAAACTGAGGTGGCTTAATGTTGCTGTATTTCAGCAATTGAATGTTTTTATTTATCTGTGTAATTTTTGGTGTGACTTTTTTTTTGTTAGTATTTGGTACCATGTAGTGTTATCTCTATTCCCTAAAGGATGTGTATAACTTAAAAAAAAAAAAAAAAGAAAAAAGAAAGAAAAATATAGAAGAAAAAATGAAAAAGGAAAAAGAGAAAAAATATGTATAGTGTTGTAAATAAGATGGTTGACAATGGTACAGTAAGACTGACCCCATTTGGATTCAGGGTTAGGCCATTCCTCTCTGCATGGTGAAGAGAGACACTATTTTTATACTGTGATACCATGTAGGGCTAGGAGCCTCCCTGAAACAGCTGGGAATTGTTACCTAGATCCAATATTTTTTATTATTAAATCTTGTTGGCTTGACACATCTACTGATTGAAATGGATGTCTTAGTCTAGGTTACTATTTTTGTCATATGGAATTGAATAAAATGCAGGATGTAATATTATTTCTGAATTGCGTTCCTTGATTACTCTAATAACAGAACAAGATATGAGACTGAGGTCACTTCTGGTAGATTGGTGTCAATGACTTCTAATCATTGCATCTGAAAATCAGAGTAAGGTCGACACCGTATATTCAAATGTTTTTCTAATTTATATTAACAGTGCAAAGGGATAGAATTATTAAAATATCTTTTCCAATGAAAATAAATTTCAAGAGCATTTATCCCAAGGTAATAGAACTAAAAAAGACACCAAAAAGAAAATTTTGGAGGGGGGAAAACAGACTTTGGAATGACTACTGCTTCAAATTGACTGCTTTCTGAACATTTATCCTGTACTGTCTAATGAAAAAGCCTCCTTTTCAGGTTGTTTAAATATCTGCCTAATATTCACAATACACTGCATGATAAAATTTGTGAACAAATTTATCAGGAGCAGTTCAAATTCTAAAACACAAAAAGGAAAAAAATTGACAGCTCGCATCCATTCATTCCAAATGACATAACCTATACGTTTAAACCCATGGTTTTGTTTTGTCTTTTTTTCCTATATCCTCAATTATCAAAGCATGTCTAACTTTAACCAAATTATTTTTTCACATTGATTTAAATAAAAGTATTTACATTCTTAAGGTTAGGCATGTGGTTACGTATCTCCTGCAAAAAAGCTGTATGTTTGAGTAAACTCCAAGCTGTTATAGTCCGATGGTGAATGCCTGCTGCATTTAAAACCAAGAAAAGATAAATAAAAGAGAAAAATCTGTATTAATCATTTTCAGTGGCCTTGTTATGCAGATACTGTGTTTTATAAGATGAACCCAAAGAAGGTATGAGTTTCCTCAGGTGACTCAACAACAATGATAGATTTGTGCTTTTCTTCCTCCATGCACGTCCCTGAGTCTTGCTGAGAGAAAACATGATATACAAAAGAGAAGAAAAGCAAAGGAGAGCTGATAGCTATGGTTCTGTTCAAAACACAAGAGAAAAATTACCTGCTTTCCCCTCCTCCCCCCCCAAAAAAGGATGAAAGCAGAATGGTATCTATTTTTAAATATGTATGGGTTATTTTTTTTATCATATGAAGACATTAAATAATATAATATGCTACACAGATTAAAATGGCCAAAGTCTGCTGAATTACAGATGTTTAAAAGGATAGCCATGTAGAAACTCTATATATGATCAGAAAAATTGCCTGTTATGATTTTTAAAAGGGAGTGTCCAGAAAGGCTTTCAAAGTTTTGACTTCCATTTTTCCCATGAGTTATTAGAGAGCATTTATTAAATGATTGAAATAACTTAATTTTTACCCAATTTTTTTTTTTTTTTCCACTTTGTACATATTAACCCTCAATATATTACCTGTTCCTTTACCTGTTTTTTCCTTTCTCTTTTGGCAAAAGCTTGGTTTTTCTAAAGCTGCATTTGTGCTGTTTTTCTGTTGCCTTTAATTTACTTCTCCGCATGTACTCTGTCATTTGGAAGATACTGTGGTTTATTTTTTTCCTTTTTCTCTAATTCTGCAGAGGTCAAAAGAGCTGCCTGTTTTTTACGTCTATGTGTAACAATAGCATAATGAGTGATGAAGTCTTCAGTGATGTGATCAGGTATGTGCATAGCTCACAGGATTTGCTGGCAAACATGCCATTCACACTCCATCCTTCAGATGAAGGCATGAAGCTCGTTAGTTCTGCTGGTAGAGGGCAGCCACAGATGGGCAGGAGGATGGAAGTCCTGATCCTGACTTCACTCTGCCTGCTTTTACACCCCGGAAGCTCTCGGCCTTTAGTGGAGATACTCCAGGTTTATTCTGGTGCAAGAGGGACTGCTTCTATGTTCAGATGTATTGCTTTTCTTTATGCATCTTCAAAGCAATGGCTAGCTATACAGTATTTTAAAGTATGTCTAAGCAAAAGCATTCCGGACTTTATTTTTAAAAAGAGGGAAAAGAGAATACATATATTTTAGTACATTCCACAGGATTATCCCAGTTTTAAAGGAGGTCCTGAAAGCTGAATCTAAAAAAATATATGGCTGTGCCCCTTAATATATAACTTGATGCCATCATATGACCATTCAGATTGTTCATATAAATGAGTAAAAGAAACTGTACCTTTTATGCATGTAAGTAAAAGAATGGGAGACTCTTGCTACAGCTCTGCTACACAACGTATGCACTCACAGGGAAATGCCTTCCCTTCGCAGATATGAAAGGTATCAGCAGACTAATGAAAAGGAAAATACGTATTTGTGCATGTCACAGGACTAACGCATAGTACCTTATTTTTTCAAAGGGAGAATGTCTCAATCAATTGACAAAGTGACAAATATGAAAGCAAACAGCTTTGGGCTCTGACATTTTTAAGGATGTGGGCAAGTCCTTTATTAGACTAATATTTTGCTTAAGAACAACATGCTTCTGGGGCCTCTGGGAAACAGGAAACTCGGGCCTCTGGGAATCCCCTTGCAGCATCAGCTAGCACCTTGTAGTATTGGGATGAGTTGCCCCATCAGTAAGATGGGGTAACACTTTTGTACCTACCTCACAGGGGTGTTGTGAGGAATAGTTTTATGTTTGTATAGTGTTTCAAAGATGGAAAATGCTTGGTATTATCACTGAGTTTAGAGACTTTACAGTACATGTACTATTATTTATTATTTGTACTTCAGTAGTACCTATGAGCTCCAGTCAGGACTGAGAGGCCTTATCCTAAATGTTGTACACTCACCTAGTTGAGACTGATTCAAAATTTTACTCAGTAATGTTTTTCAATGGAGATATTTCATTATCAAATGCTTATTTGATTACTATAGGGTTTAATTCAATCATTTAGGTATTTAAATTGATTATCAGTTTTAGGCTATGGCAGAGAATTATCTGGTATTACATTTTGTTTTGAGCTTATATTGATTTTCAGAAAAAGTGCACCAATTTTCTATGGATACTCTACAATCAAATCTTGCCATCAGTGGAATTCTACTGTACTTTTTTGCTATTAAAGATAAGCATTAAAATAAATGTGTGTGTATACATTATTATACACCAATATATAATATATATACCTATAAACATGTATGTTTTACATTTCTTTAGCTCCTTAGATTAATTTCAAACTATGTGTGGCATATTTTGCTCAAGAATTGCTCATTTCAGATGCAACTTAAACATCATTAAATGGTGTTGGCTCTCAGTAAAGATATAAAAACTGGAAAACATGACCACAGAAGACATATTGTTGCTATCATATTTATGAAGGCTTGTAAGGAAAGTGTCTAAGTCTCAAATGTATTAAAAAACCTTCAGTAAGTCATTGAAGTCTACTTAGATTATGTTGAAATAAACTACTACATCAGAATAAGATCACTGTATATAAGTATGTTAAAATGAATAAATAATTCCAAAGGTAATGCTTGCTATCATTTGGATGCTGAACAGAAAGTAATTTGTTTCCCAGACTGGCAAACTCTAGTTAATATGTTTTTACAGGTATCTGATTTACAAGACCGTGTTAAGCAGCCTCTTTAGCATCTGGTCATGTGCTAAATATATTGGCCCAATTAATTATATTGATAGTCTTGGCTTTTTTATTTGATTTTAAGGAAAGTTTTTAGTTTAGTTTTGATTGAATTGTCATCAGTGATGTTAGTCTCACTGATTTCACTCAGGCACATCATGGAGTAAACATATGAGCAACAGGGTGTGAATCTAGTCTCAAGAATGTCTCTTTCCTTACCTTCTGGGTATTACTGACATCTCTCCATCACCCTGTTCCATGCTCGTCACCAGCAAACACGTTGTAGGTTGTTGTCTTCTTTGTGTATTGATTAGTACTTGTGGCTCAGCCAATTTTGTTGAACACTTGGCACTTGTTCTCCTACAATGCACACTTCATATGGGACCTATAGATACACTAACATAAATATCATATTTAAGACAGGCTGCTGGTGGAGTAAGTGAACACCTCTGCTGGAAGTTGTATGTCATTGCCTGTTGTGTGTGGCAAATAAAATGGGCACATAAAAGGATGTGGTCATCAGGAGGTTTCTGTCACTTTATACTCTCAATAATGCGCTTGATATAGGAGTATTGGTTTGGGTTTTGCTTTTTTAAACAATTGTTGTATGAGCAGTTATGAAAAGATACCTTAAAAAGGTGAATATACATTTTCAGATAGGAGTTTTGCAGGCAGAATTTGATTGGGACCTGCCTTTTTTTCTGCCAATTTTCTATTAAATGACTCTTCCCAACATAATCTTCTAGATAACTTCACAGTCAGAATTTAGTCCTTCACCTAGGCTTTAGTGCCACTATCCCATTCCAAACAGGCTTACTAAAACCAAAGGGCTTTATACTAAGACATTAGCTAATACATCTAATGGGTAATAGAATCCATTTCCCTGTGCACTTTTGAAATTTGCTTAAACGAAAATTCAGTTAAATCTTCAAAGAGTTTTTTCGTGTATCTTGTGTCATTGAATGTGATATCTATTCCAATATTTGGCAACAGTCTGGGCCACTCTGCAGTACTTTCCCTTAGACTGGGTAGCCCAGCTCTCCACAGTTTGCCCTAAGTAATGCAATGACACGTGCCAACCAGTATTAGTCATTAAATGGATTTTTTTTTCAATGTGTTATTATGTAAGTTATTACAATAGCTGCAATTCCAGCCTCATAGAATGTAGAGAAAATGAGTCTGGTAATTTCGGCAGCCTACAAAAACCCTCTTCTCCAAGTCCTACTATTTTTATGAAGTAGTTTGCCAGTGTTTCCTCTGTGATAATGTGTTTTCTGATTCTTTTCAGCAAAGTAGTGCTGCTATTTTCATTTATTTGGTTTCATTGTCTTTCTGTACATAACCATGTTCTTCACATGTTTTTTTTTTAAGGTAGTGTTATATTTGCCCAGTACACACGTCTGTCCTGGTATTATGTTGACATGATTTTTTTTTTTGATTTTGAGGCCAGGCCATATTGTCCCCATTCATATCTCCACCTAATTACAACTAATTGCTTTCACTGGGACTATGAGTAGAAGATACTGCATAATGAAGTAAAATTTAGCACTCTGAAACTTTGAAGAATTTTTTAATGTTTCTCCAGCTGGACTTACTGCACGCTCACAGGTTGAACACTCGCATTTATCAACTTCAGCTCTTGGGCCTGTTATACATACAACTAGTTCCACTCTTAGTTCCTTTATGTCTGGAAACTCTTTCAGGCTGATCCTGATTTTACATACTTTTTAAAAATAGCAGTATATTACTTTCCCCAAAAACCTGTATCAAAAACCTTTTCACTTAGCAGCTGATGTTTTCCATGCAGCAAATTGTAACATGGAGTAATCAAATTTTGCTATTATTCCAATGGAACAACTCACATATAATGCTGAGATGGAAGTAAATCTCAGATGAGTACAATAAGTAGCCTTTTCTTCTCATGTATCTTTATGAGTAGCTTTACCTGTATATCCCTACTGCTAAATTGAAGAAAAAGAGATCACAGACCTCATGATTAGCAACCAACATAGAGATTATGGCAATAGTGGTGTCAAGCACAAACACGGGCACAGTACCAGAATGAAACACAATAGAAAACACAAGAATTTAAGATATGTTAAAAAAATATGCATCATAATGAAACAGAACCACACCTCTATGCAATTAACAATCACGAGCTTTATTTTTTCACAAGGATTGACTTACCTGAAGTCAAGAGCATCTGAGGGAAGCCAAGCAGCATGTCCCTGGGAAGCCAAGCAGCATGTCAGCTTCTTGTTAGACTCAGGAAACACTTTTTCAAGTTCAGTTGTTAACGCTAGGGAGCTCTTGAAACCAGAAATATTCTCTAGTCTGTGTTAGTGTGTATGAATGCTGCGGGCAGATTTTCAGCTTACCCCTACTCCACAGTCTTGGAAAAAAACGGAATATATCAGTACTTCTAAAGCTTACCATAAGGCTCCAAAAGAGGAATGAAAATGACCCTTAGCACATCCTGATAAGTGAAGCTATAAAAGGACTCATATTTTTTCTGGGCACAGACATTCTAATTTCTACAGAATCACTCCAGATTTACACTCGTATGGACAAAATCAAAAATCTGTACTGACTGTGTCATCCCTTTGTCATCAGAGCAAGGCACTTGTCTCTTAAACCATAAATTTTTCAGTGCACTTTTTCTGGTATAAACCACAGTACACTCTGGAACAAGCATGGGATAATCAAACTATAACTATACTTCAGTATGTCTCAGACCTGTTCCTGTTCTATAGGCCACCTGTCCCAGCAGAAGCTGCATCCATATAATTTCAAATTCTTCCACTCTCTTGGGAGAGGACAGTTACATCCAAAGGGAATATTGAGATTGACCCTTTCCCCCCAGATCTCTCTTGGATATTGAATGGGAGTGTATCTGTCAGCCTGTGTCAAAGCTTCCTGTGAATACGTTGCAGTCTGGTAGGGCAATTCCTGGTCTGCCTGCCCTGGTCCTGGTCAGCTCAAGGAGATCATTAAAGCCTATGAGGATAAACATTTCTTTCCTGAGAAGAAAAACATGCTTTTAGGTGGAGTCATCTTCTATCCTGCTTTTATGTAGCTGTACTTTTGAAGTAATTGGAATGGCCTCTATCAAACCACTCCTTTCAGCTTCTCTCTCTCTTGCTATGAGGGATTTGAGTCATGGTATGTG
This sequence comes from Motacilla alba alba, assembly GCF_015832195.1. Classification (NCBI taxonomy): domain Eukaryota; kingdom Metazoa; phylum Chordata; class Aves; order Passeriformes; family Motacillidae; genus Motacilla; species Motacilla alba. The sequence continues at coordinate 58,897,237 of NC_052017.1, read as the reverse complement.
ATTTCGTAGGTCACATCTCATGCTCCTGGGAAGCTGGGCTTCTTCCACCAGCTCTAATGTGCAAAAAGTGAATCGCTTCTTGTAGGTTTTCCGATTCAGTGAAGCTGCCAGAGCATCTTTTAGCACCTGTTTATTCATTATTTTATCTGGGCGTATTATCTAGCCCACTCTTATTCCAGCATAAGAATGCTATTCATGGTTATTCAGGAATAATATTTCCTGAATACTTGTGTAGACAGAGTAGTCCCTTAAGTAATGAGTTCAATTAGGCTAAGATACACTATGTAGCAATTCAATAACAAAAGTCCTGGGAGGTAGAGGGAGGAGAGGCTTGCCAATTGCTTACACACAGTATGCTGGCTGACAACTAAAGACTCCGTGCTGTGGCATATTTGGCACATGCTGGCCTTCAGTTATGCCTAGCAACTCCCAAGGTTTGAGCTGTTCCTTACTAAGGTTTTAATCAAGGAAAAAAGTAGCATGGTGTGCAAATTAGTAAGACAACAGGCTCCATTTGAAATCTCTTTGGGGATGTTCATTCTTACAGAATACCAGCATCTAAGAAAATCAATTTATCTTACATTTTTTCCTAAAAAATGTCAATAGACAGTTTAATTTAGCAATTCATTACCCTGAGCACAGGGTATTGGATTCAGAACAGTAACTGTAAAAAAACACTCTCAAAACTTGAAATGCACAAAATTTGACAGATTTGAATTAGGAATTACAATGGATTCAGCATTTGGTCTGCATTTCTCATTTCCATTGTTAAAACATTTAAATATTTATTCTAAAAAGATCAGTTAGCCGCATTTTAAATGGGCTAAACATTCCGCCATGTACTTGAAAAAACATACCTCCACTATATTTGAGAGGATAATACATTGCAAAAATGCCTAGAAATCTTTGGCTCTGCTTGTAGTCTAGTGAGATTACTCTTCTCAGTTTCCATTTCAAGTTCCTTTTGAGGAGACTGCCCTGTAAAATGTTGCTCATTTTTAGAGAAAATTCCTGCAAGATTTAAAACCAATTTCAAGTCATTATAATGACTGTTCAAATGAAAACAACATCCAGAACCTAGCAACACTACATGAAAATAATATGGAATTAAAGGATTCTTATGCCAATACCTCTGAGTCATCTGCTTTTCAAGCTCTTGGTTTTGTGATAGCAATGGGATTCTGCCTGCCAGAACATTAGGCATTCCTCTGCAGTTTCTGAGGAGGTGACTGCCAGTCAAACCTCTTGACTGTTGCTGGGGTTAAGTCTTCAGAGGCTTGAGATATTGATAAAGACTTCTTAGCATTGATTTTTATGGAGAATCTTAAAATGTAAAGTTTCACTCAAATGCTTCAAATTAATTACATTATTACAGTCGTCAAGCCACAGAAGCAAAGGAAAACTTTGGGTAATTAAATAAGACCCAAAAGCAGATTTCAGCTGCTGAAGTCATGCCACAGCTTTAGAATCTGTGCTGATAGGCCATTCATGGTCTACAAAGGTTAGAGCTTGCCCGCTGGGTTAGGATCTTTGAGCCATACCATACCTGATTGCTGATTGACCCAGTAAAGCAAGACCCTAACAGGGTATTGGAAAACAGAAAAAAGTCCCTGTTTCTCCACTGCAAGGCAGAGATTTGACTGTTCTCTTGAGCACGTAAAGTTGATGTACTATAGTTTTCATGATTAGAGCATTACAGTAGAGCTGAAACTCTGCCAGGGATTTCAATATGGATTTTTTGTGCTTTGTTTTTAACTTATCTATATGCCTGTTCATTAACTTGAGGTAAGCTTTTCTCAGCTTGTATTTGACTTCTGCTATCATTATTCTTATAATTGGCTTCTGTCCATGCTATTTTGTACTCTGGCAAGTTGTACTGCTCTGTTCACAGGATGTATTACTCAATAACTAGTTGTAATGTAACTGAAAGCATTCAGAGAAAGCACAAATACCCATCACATTGCTGATTTTATTTGTTAAGATGTCAGATATTGTACTCCTTAAAATTCTTACCTTTGGCTAAAAGGGTTAGATTTGTCTCCACTTTTTTTCTTTCCATGTACATCTATAAATAGGCCACAGCCACTAAAAGAACCATGTACTTGGTAGCTGATTCTCTGTTCTAAAACCAAACTCTCACTGACTTGTGCCTGAAGTTTGTATATCTCCCAGAGTGGTATAACCACACTACATAGTCCTCCATCACTTATTTTGTGGTTTATATGTAGGAACTGGAACAACAGGTTTTTTCTTCTCGGAATGATTCAGGATTTAGTCACTTATTAAAACCTTGCTACCAAAATGACCAGAAATTGTTGGTTTGAGTTGCAGCAAAAGCTGGAGGCAATAAATGGCATAAAGTGATGCAGGCAGCCTTACTACAGCACAGAAATAACTACGCAGGAGACAAGAAATGCAAGGAAGCAAGGGGCGGAAGGAAGGAAGGAAGGAAGGAAGGAAGGAAGGAAGGAAGGAAGGGGCGGAAGGAAGGGGCGGAAGGAAGGGAGGGAGGGAGGAAGGAAGGAAGGGGCGGAAGGAAGGGGCGGAAGGAAGGGAGGGAGGGAGGGAGGAAGGAAGGAAGGAAGGAAGGAAGGAAGGAAGGAAGGAAGGAAGGAAGGAAGGAAGGAAGGAAGGAAGGAAGGAAGGAAGGAAGGAAGGAAGGAAGGAAGGAAGGAAGGAAGGAAGGAAGGAAGGAAGGAAGGAAGGAAGGAAGGAAGGAAGGGTGAAGAGTGAAGAGTGACAGAGCTAACTGATCTGTTGTGCGTTTAAGAAAAAACCTCATTGTATATAATGTCTTCAAAGAATACAAGACAAAGGTAATACAATAGTGCATACATATTTTGTGCAGACTGCAGGCTTTTCATTAACTATTTGATTTTGCTTATATGCTTTCAGACAAACCTTATCTACAATTTATCCCTTGTCTTCAGTATTTCACACTCTGAAAATCACTCATTTTTAATTATCAGCCCTGGTTTTGCCTCAACATCAAACTTTAAAGCTCTAATTGCTCCATTGACTGCTATAAATGTTGTCCTATTGCAAGTTACAGTAGTACAGTGACAAATTCCATGGGCCAGTTCTGAATATATAAAATGTATCTCAGTAAATAAAGCTCTTACCTAGGATCATCCCCAGCACTTCAGGACTCACCGCCTGTTTTCTGATACCATAAAATTGGCCTTTCAGCCCTACTGGAGGCTCAACTGTTGCTGTTTATGGATGTGTTGTAATTTGGCTTTATTTTCTTTGAAGAACCTGGGTGGACTTACTGAAAAAAATCCTTGAAACACTGTTGAGCAGATTCAGGGAGAGGATGGGCAGACAACTGCAGTCCAGCAGAGCCATTGCAGATCTGCTCAGTTTGTATCTTTCAGAGACCAAAAGCCTGAATGAAAGGCTTGGAAGCAGACAGCCACACCTGAGGGGTGATGGAGAAAATATGATAGGGGTGTGGGAAACTGAGCAGACTTTTCTCCTTCTCAATTAGTTAACTGGCCAGGATGATGGTCACACCTGAAAGGCTGCTGTAGGCAAAGAATTTAATGTAAAACAGATGATTGTGCTCTCTCTATCTCCTCTAAGAGTATTTTTCTACATAAAACTTTTTGTTCAAATAAAAGCTTTTATTCGAATAAAAATTAGCTTTCCTGAGCTGGGGTGGGGAAGAGGTGGAAGCAGGTCTGTGCCAAAGCTGTAGTTGAAACAGAGTCTCATGACTTTTTTCGTATGTTCAACATGGCAGCTTCCTTAGGCCACCACCAGCTCTAATAAATGTTCTCTTCCCTCATCCATCCAGCCAGCCTACAAACACAGCCAGAACCTTCTTCTGAACTGTTTTGAGCTTCTGCAGTTCCAAGTGTCTCCACATGCAGGGTAAGAAGATGATGAGGATGGCTTGCATCTGTCCTAGAGAACAGGGAGGTAAAGGAGATCTAAGGCAGCAAAGTGAATGGTAATGAATATCTATCCCCATTAGCTGGCATGGCCCATGCTTGGGCAGGAGGTGAAGGCATTTCTTCCAACACACAGCTCATTGCAGTTAACTGCCTCCAGGATGATTTCTGACTTTCTGAAATTGTCTGAAACTAATCAGGAAATATCACTGATGGAGAGCAAGGCTTTCCACCCCTATAGATCTTCTCCCCATGCAGAATGGACTGTAACTCAGCTCGTAGTTGCATTTGCTTTTATACGACGGCAAACACAATTTAAAATAGTGATCGCATACATAGCTGAGAAGGGGGAGCAGGATGTTGGGAGAAGCTCGTACATGTCACCCCTCAGTCTCCCTGGGTCTGGATTAGTTTCTTTGGAGGCATGATTCACATTGCTGTTACTCTCTGCTGGGACGAAATAGTGGGAATTAAAAAAGAGTTTGAAATGGTATTAAATGAAAACATTTTGGACAGAAGGAATGGATTTGCTTATGGGCATTGGTCAACTCTGTTCTTGCACATGTGCAATCATATTTTGTACCTGTATTCAAATCACAATGATAGATTTTAAAAATGCATCTAAAGAAAGAGCAAATAACTGTTTAACTACCCTCTTTCTGAAACACCTGTATTCTCTACAATGATGTCCTGTGTTTTCCTATGCCACTAACATCTGAATTCACCTGTCTGAATTTTGCTTTCTTCTGTATCACTTGCTTATGCCACTTTTAGGATCAATCTGCCTATCTAATGCTACCGAACTCCTGAATATGTGCACAATTTCAACTCTCCTCCCCCACACTTTTTTCCCCCTTTAGTTATTTCCACGGCTTGTGAACCATTATAACTCTACCTCTGCTGCTTTAATTAAATTTACCTATGGAAAACAAAGACATGAGATCTGGCAGTCAGGGAGCTCAGGGACACAAGGTGGTCTGTTACTGAATAAAGTGATGCTTGAGAGGTGCTATTCTTTATGCATCATCATGATCATCAGATAAGGAAGAATCATATGACACATTGCAAGAATGCTTTGAGGAAAGTGAAATTCTAATCCTTTCCCAACATAATCATAATGATGTAAATGTATCCCTTTATGTGGTGTAAAATTGATTTTTCCTTCCTGTTAACAGCTGTACAATTTCTGTTCTGCACACATTTTTCTTCAAAACTGCCTGGTTCCCTCTGAGTGCATTGTTGTTCTTTCCCTCATCCCTTCTTTAAACTCATTTATTTTTTATTTATTTTATTTGCCATCCTGACCCTTGGTAAGGTTAAAATGATTATTCAGGAGTTGTGCACTGTTGAATTACCTGTCTTTTGTTCCATGGTCTATTTTGTTGTTAGTGTATTCCATAGACGCCTTTGACTCAATTATCACTGATATTGTTAATCTCTGGGCAACTCAAGATGAATTCCCGAACTGTATAAAGATGACATTGGTCTATTCTATTCTTAAAAGACTAATTCTTTTGACAGAAATCCAGGAAACTTCAATCTGTGAATGAATAAGGTAAAAAGGACAGAGCAATGATGTGATACTTTTTATCACACTGACATTGTAACTTGATTCTATTATAACTTCTCTTAGGAATCTGATATCCTAGTCCAATAAAAAGTATGGCAGCCTTTATTTTATGCAACAAAAATCTAGCTTGTTCACGTACACTGCTGGACCTTAGCTGTCAGAATGTGGTCAAAGGAGTGCAAAGGGCTGTGCTCTGTTCTCAGAAATAACTTGTGTGCTTAGAAACGTAAGGAGTCCCAGAGATGTCCCACGATACGAGGAAATTTTACTGATTTACTATCTTCATAGGGGAGGGGGCAAACTATTGTGCTGCTGAGTTCCCACGGGAAGGCAGGAGTGCTGAAATAGGTGTCTCACAAGCTCACTGGACATTTGCAGTTCTTGAACTGAAGTAAAGCGTGAGGTTTGCTTCAGAGGCACAGTGAAAGGCCTCAACATACATTTGGGCATATGTGTTTGGATCCAAAATGCCAGGAGCAGCACTCATCAGGACCTCAGGGGAGGTGATCTCCCATAAATACCACCTGCTTACAGCACCCAGTGCACTCTAAAAATTTAACACTATAAAGCTAAAGCACATGAAAATTAGGTAAAAGAAGGATTTTTCCATTTAGTCTCTGATACCATCGAGGATTTAGTACCGTAATTTTAATGCTAATGTGAATGTTAATAGTTTAAGTCCACCTCTCACTTTTCTCCTGCTTTTCTGGCATTCCACTCCTCAACCTCCCCACAGATATGATTCTTGCCTATTCTATGTTTATCTGCCACATCTCTCCCTAATCCCTGTCCACCAACTCATATCCCCCTAAGCTCTGACACTGTATTTATCCAAACTTCACACCTGCTTTTATTCTGGAATATCTCATTCCCTTGGCTCCACTCACAGTAGTCCAGGAGAAGCCAGTTCCTTAGACCAAGATCCATTCCAGTAGGAGAGCTTCCCACTTGATCTTCTGAGTGAACTAGTTATGCCTTTGGCCTGATTAGGTGGCTTGGATAGAACTTAGATACACAGCATAAAGGAGATTATTCAAAAAAGGAGGATTAGATAGATAATAGCTAAATTGGCAGGGAAGCTAATCCTGTGCATGTGCAAGAGGGACAACTAGCTGTCAAGGGACTTTTCCCTCTCTCATCTGTGTGGCTGCTGGGATAGGATAGGTGGGGAGGTAGAAGCAAAGCAAGGTGTGTGGAAACAAATGGACTTTAGGTGTAGCTCCAACAGCTCTGAGTCCCACTGTGGGTCTTCACAGCACTCCTAAAATGGGAGTGAGCCTAACCATTGAGAGAAGGCTACAGATCCTGGACTAAGAGCCATCAGTCAACTTTCAGGATTCAAAAAATAGATTGGTATGTAACATAGATACCTACCCATATGACCTTACAAGATACTTTATGTCTGTACAGCTGCCATCTATCTGAAACTAATTTACTGGGCTACTATAAAATAGCTATTTCCAATTCAAGCGCAAACCCAGCCAGTGATCTTCCTTCTCTTCTCTTCTCTTCTCTTCTCTTCTCTTCTCTTCTCTTCTCTTCTCTTCTCTTCTCTTCTCTTCTCTTCTCTTCTCTTCAGCAGCAGTAGAGGTGGTAATGACATCATTAACATAGAAAAATTTCATGTTTGGTCATAGGTACCTCAACCACTGACTTTCAGTCAGGCTAGAACACTGAGACTTTTTGCTTTGTTTTGTTTTGTTTTGTTTTTAAGAATTTTCACCTCTCTGTCTTTGACCACAGCCTCTATTTATTTAGTGTGACTTCTTTACCAGTTGTTCTGGCAGTGAAGATTTTATTTGCCTCATACTCTTCATTTGTAGTTTCAGGAATTAACATGATTTGGTTCTCATCATTCCATATTGATCCTAGTCCTCTATTTTTTTCCCTTCAAAGGATGCAGTGTCTTTTGTTTTGCAATATTCTCTGCATTATTCAATCCTATGTATCTTAAAATATCTTAAATATCTAAAATATTCTTAAACTACCACACAAAATCATATTTGTTAAATTTTATTTTTTTGTCTTTGGCTATTAACTAACTTGCAAGTACAGATGTCTCAGGAATCAGCTGTGGTATTTTCTTTTCATTGGCAATTGTTTTTGCTTTTCATATAGCGACCATTTTACATAAGCAAAGAAGAGCTAAAAAAACTGAGATTTCACTTTACATTTTTTTGTTTATCCTAACTGAAACAATATGTGCAGTCTTAATTTACACACTTCTATATGAGAAGATTTCAGAGATCCTGAAAAATTAATGTTCTAGTGACTTCTTTATATTTTTTATTATTATTCTTTTCAGGGCAATGGATCTAATTCAGAGTATTTTAACATTTCAGCTGGCTTGAAATGAAGTTTCTCTTTCCAAATTAATTCCCCATAGATCAACATTTCACCATTAACTTACAAGGCCTTGCACAGTTTGGCTACATGCAACCTTGGTGAGAAAACCAGTTGCACTGAGAATGCAATAATGAAGTGAGATGTGTTTATGCATTGTTTACAGCACTATATGGTGCTATTTGCAGTTAAACTGGGGTTTTGAATTTTTAATACCTGGAAGAAGGACCAAAACCAAGATCTTCAGAGAGAGACAGAGATTCATGATCCAGACACATGCTCAGAAGTTGGTACTGAACTGCCTCAGCCAAAAGATGCATGACTCAAGTCCACTAGAGTAACAACTTACTTTCCATGCGTTTGAGCTTACAGACATAATTGCATCAAAAAGTATAATTAAGCTCTTGTCACTTACAAGGAATAGGACCTTATTCCAGCAAGGAATAGGACCCTATGTTAAGCTAGGCTGTCATCTCAGAACTCTGTGCTGCTTGGTTTACACTACGGAAAAATAGAGGGGCTCAGTGTCTCTCTTTCCACTTACTTGTGGCCTTACTTTCATGTTGTCTTCAAGGGAAGTAAACAACTTGAAAAACCATCAGAACTTTTCCTATATCACCTTTTTTGTGTCCTAATCAGGTTGAATTCTCTTTAAATTGTGACAGAAGTGCAAACTGGAGTGAGATCCTTGCATAAAGATAGTTTTTAAAATGTAAACATGATGGTTTCAAATTTTAAATATGTGCCAAATGAAGCACATTAGGTTGCACTCCTTATGAGTCTCATTTACTTCTTTGCCATTTTTTCCAAATTACAAGGTCTTTGCTCATTCAAGAAATAAATACATCTAATTATTGTGATGTGGAAAAAAGAGCTTCCATTTTTGAAGTTATCCTGACTGACAATAAAACAGCAGTTCTGCTCAGAGAAAATAGCCAAAAGCATTGTAATTAGTCTGCTATTGCATTTTCTATGTGCTTGGTTTTGAACTGTAATTATTTACTTCGTTTTTAGACTTGCCTATATTTACCCATGGTCAGACTTTTCTGCTTTTGTTTGACTCACATTACATCTCAACATTACTGAAAATATAAACAAAACTATGCTTCAATTACTATTTTCCTTCTTCCCTAACAAGGCTTTTTTCTTCCTTATTTTTGTGGCTATTATTTGCTCCCCTTTACCTACTCTAGACTGTTTCAGTATTTCTTCTTTGTCACCATGTAGCCCTGTCTCACTCTTTTTTTGCTATGTCCACTTCCACATAACTGAGGGCTGCCAAACAGTCTTCCTTCACTTCCTCTTACTTTTGTCTTAGAGCCACTGAGCTGGCAAAATCACAGGAGCCCATCCATTGACTGCAGAGAGAAGCAGGTCAGATCTCTCTACTCTGCAGGCTTTGATCCTGTAGGAGAGGAAAGAAGGGAAAAAAGCTCCAATGAGTTGCTTCTTTGTGTGTCTTCTGTGTCCTGTGTCCTCTGTCTGCCTCAGTTTTGCAGCCTCCTTGAAGTATAGCTTTGTTTGGGTCATTGAGAGAGGAAAAAATACTATTTAATGTATTCACACATTTCAGTGAGACTATTAGTCTTGGGGTGGGATGTTTTGGGATTTTCCCTACTGTTTCTAATCCAGTATTTAAATAATATAGTATGAGGGAAATTGGAGACTTTATTACTAATCAGAAAGCTTAAGGCATTCCCATCCACATGCAAAAACATTAAACTTGCAGTTCTTTTATTAAAAGCCAGGGATGCATCTATGCTGGTGCTGAACAAGTCAGCCCAAGGGAGGAAAAGATTAATCAATAAATTGTTCAAAACTGACTGAACTCCACAGGGTACAGGATTGAAATTAAAAATATTTTCTGATCTCAATACTCACCATACAGGAGATAAAGCAATAAGGAAGAGCAGTTATGAAGGATAATAAAGCTTTGGGGGTAAGAAAATGGATGGACTACTACACTTAAGTCACACATGTAGTGTTAGGGTTGTTGGTATGCCTGAAAATGCTTAGGGAATAGCTGAGAGCTTAGACCCAGAAGGATTTTTTACAAGCTGGCTGAAAGAGTTATTGATACAAGCCAATTTAGCTGCCCCAGTTGTGCTGGCATCTGTCAGGAGCCTTCTTGCTAAATAAACTTCTCCCTTCCTGTGTACTGTGCTGGTGGATTGTGTTATTGTTTTTGTAATAAAGAGGCTCCTTAAAACATCAAGAATTGCTTCTAATCTGAATTACCAAAGTTCTACTCTGGGAATATATATTCAGATTACACTATGTTACTTTTGAAGAGGAGACAGATGGTCATGGCTGTGAAACAGATCTTTCAATATATTGGTTTTCTCCTTGTGCCGTTCACTACTCAGCCAGACTTTGGGTAAAAGGCAAGAGGCATATGGAGAGATTTTAACTCCTGATGAAGCAAGTATGTTTACATAGAATCAGTGAACGTGAGATTTCTGTATTTTCAGGAATGCAGAAATTAATAAATAGAAAAGATCCTCTAAGAACACTTCATGATGGAGCAGCAAAATGTGGAATTAAAACATCCTATAGCACAGTGGTTATATTTCTTTATGTGATACCTTTATTTAACTCCCAAAGTAAGGTTCAGAAGAAAAATGCATACCATCGTTCAAGGATGAAAAGAAGGAAAAAATACATGCTCTGGAAGTCACTGCTCATATCATCATGTCATGGCTGAATTTTAGTTACCTGAGACAGACTTCAGCAAGCAATTTAAGAAGCAAGACCTCTTGAACCATATATTCCAATAATAATTGCTGTTTGCAGCCTTTTTTTTCTTCTTTTTTTTTTATTGGATATGCTTATGTGCACATGGAAATATATATGTAGTCCAGTTGACTACAGGCTTCTTACACATGAATATGGCATTTATTTTAGGGCTATGGAAACCTTCTGAGGTACCTGCCAAAGGAATTAGCACACAGACAAGGCCAGCCATCTTAACTGCTTTCTTTTTATTTCACAGAGTGTCTCCTCAATCTTGTACTGCAGTTTAGTAATGAGGAGTAACTGACTGCTAGGATTTACACTATAATGATATTATGATAATTGTATCATGTCACCTCTTATTCATCTGCCTCATAAACAGACCTAATCTCTTCCCGTGTGGAATTATTTCCTGGCATCTGATCACCTGCCTGTAAGTCCTTCCAGTTGTATTTTTGCCCTGTTTTGTGAGAAGTGCTGACAGACAGTAAGCAGGATCAAAACCGAAGGGCAGCTATTAATTTGTAGGATGATAAATGCCTTCTCGAAAGTGTCTTCTATTCCATCTCTTAATACTTCCTAAAACACTGTGGTTTTGTTTGTGGTGGTTTTATGTTCATTTTTAACTTACAGCTGCATATTGAGCAGATGGCTTCATTTGAGCCACACACAAGGATGTCAAGGTCTTTTTCCTGAAAGTTTACAGTTAATTTAGAAAAGCCCAAAACTCCCACTGAAGTCAATAGGGAAAATCAACAAGAACTGCTGAGGAAGGCTCAGAGGCTGTCAGGATGTTACAATCTAACAATCTTCAGAATAATTTGGAAAAAAAAAAAAAGAAGGCAGATTCTTTTTCTGAGATACAAACTTATTAAAATGATAGTGCTAGTAGCTTTCTTTTAGTAAAACTGGATGTATGTGATGTAGCTATCCATTTCTTGTAAGAGGGATGACATAATTAGAGAATTAAGCATTATAAATAGTTTACAAAATTGTTTCCTCATTCTGCAGACCAGAATCATGTAGGACAAAACTTCCACAGCTGGATGTTTCAGCATTCTTCTGGAGGCACATGGAGCCATTGGTGTTTAGCATAACTGAGAATCACACTTTATTTTGGTGACTCTGCATGGAATCAGGATCCATTTTAGCTATTTAGCTTTTGAGCTGAATAACCTTTTGTTTTCCCTTGGGTCTAATGGTAAGGCTGCTGAGGGTAATGACTCCTTCCCACAAACCAAGGAAAATTGACAGAGGGCAGCCAGCAGTAGGAGCAGGATCATGAATTGGGCTGTTCCCATTACTCGCTTCCTTCTCCAGAAAACCACACATGGAAGATGTATGACAGCGCAGGACATATTTCACTTGAATGTAGGAGTACATGGTGTAAACAACTATATGTCAGCTCAGCTTCAGTGGTGGGAAACAGGTACTAATTGGGTGCAACGACTGATGTTTGGCACCTCTGTGGTCTTGGCTTAACTAGATGAATAAAAGCATCTACAATAGGAGACTTTACAATCCTGCCCTGAGTTAATAAATGACCAACACTGTGTGAAGAGCTCTAGATATATGCATATCTTTGGCATTGCTGACCACATATGTAGGTGAAACTCCTGTAAGATGTCAGTAATATTGCAGTAGCTCATGCAGCTCTTATGGGAACTCCCTTAGCATTTTAATAGAAAGCATACTGTTCTCTATCAAACTCTATTTTTATTCTTGTATCCTGGTGTTTGTTGCCTACATTTCATTACATTTCTCAATAACTATTTCTTTCTGTAATGCTTTCCCACAGCAATATAAATCTATTCAAAGTGGTAAGTGGAATCTGTATGAACCTAAATTTTTGTGAAATTAATCTCATCAATGCAGTTAAAATATTACTTTCATGTATTACTGCAGTTTTTGTTGTGCAGGTACAAACTGAAGTTGTTTGCTGGAAATAATTTGGCATGGCAAAAAAGTCCTATTATTTCTTTAGCTACCTTGCAAGTAATTTAGGCAGATTGCTTAAATAACAACTACTTATATGCATTATATTCTAAAACAGATCTTTTCTTTAAAGTCCATTAGGGAATGAGAGAAAACTATTTCCATTACTCATTCTGTTCTGTGTGTTGAATAATTTGATGTTTTTCTTTTTGCAAGCTTATATGTTCATAGATAACCATTCATCTCTAGTGTGGGTAGTTTTCCTGTCAAAATGTTTCTTTTGCAATGGGAATTTACTTAGGGAAAAATGGGGAAATTCATGTCCAGCTGTCATAGGTCAGTAAACACCTAAAGAAAAGAAAACATTTCTGTGAAGCTTTTGATTTCTTAGATTGACATGTCTAGATTGGGAGAAATCCTTTAAAATCTTATTAAGGGTAAGAAAAAAACTCAACATGTCAACTTTTCAGACCAAAGAAATTCCATCAATAATTAAAACATATATGAACCAACAGTAGCTCAGTGACAAAAATGCAGCTGCATGATACAGCTAGGTTCCAAATGATCAGGAGGGTACTGAGAAAGATTTTGTCCAGTTCCTCTGGTCGTCTCTTGAGTAAGAGTCTCACACAGTAGTCTGTCCATTCCCTTACACATAGTAGTGCTGTCTAAACCAAGAAGAGCAAGAAGCATCAAGAAACGCATTGAAGTCATGATAACTTTTTTTTGAATTCTGGCACCTAAAGAAACCAGATGAAAAAATCTGATCTGGCTGCTGTCAGTCCAAAAGATAGTGAACATGCTTGTTTTGATTCATATTTCTGGCCAAGATGACAAGAAGTGGCATTTTGCTGGGACATAAGAGGCTTGATCCTGTCTGCCATACAAATGTATTAGTGCCATCTGAGATTCCCTCAGGTATCCCACCTGATACCCCTGGCCTACCGCTGCAGCACGGTTAAGACCTCTTCTAGTCCTGTATCACATTTGCTGGGCCCATGCAGAGATCTTAGGCACCACTTCTCCAGTTTTAGCAAAGTGAAGTGTACCCAAGGTGATGACTGGAGCATCTATTTCCTCATCCATCACTACATATAGATAAACTATGCACAGTTTTTGGTATGTGTGCATTTTGCAGCGTGTTTTATGCAAAGAACTGAAGGTGAGATGTAGCTGAGGAGAGTGCTGGATGACAATAAGCTAAACCACCACAGCTGCTTTTGCAGTGAAGAATTCAGTGCTTCTTTTGCTGCTTAGGAAGGAGAAAGTGGTGGAGGGTTTCATGGCGGTTTTTTAATTGTTTTGAAGAACTACTGGATAGCAACAGCTTAGACCATTACACAATAACAATGCTGCAACACACAAACATTGTTTTTAACAAGGGGTCAAGATATTAATTTTTAATTAGGGAAGACAAAGGTTAACAGTTCACAATACTCCTTCGCGCTCTCATTTGGCTAGGTCCTTAGTTAATTAAAAATCTAGGGAAAAACAATATCCTCTCACACAAAGACCATACCATTATCACTAATTATTCACATATTTTATAATACCTACATTTAGGAGGAAACAGAGGACTAAACTGAAGCATGGATTCAGTACAAACAAATAACATCTTTATTTAAAGACAATATTCTCCAGTGGCTACACTCAATCCTATTGACCGCTTCCCATGTTTCAGTCAAAACTCTCATGTCTCCCATGAATCTCATGAATATCCTTCATTTTAATACCTAGTCAAGGTATTAAATAAGCCAGATTGACTTCAAATGTCTATTGAATACAATTTACATCTGCCTCATGTAGTGGCTTTGAAAGGACTGGTCCTGTGATCCTCTATCTTCATTAGATCTTTGGACCTATGACTTATTCAGAAAAGTGCACAAAACTTAGAAGGCACCAGTGGATGCTTGTGTAATGGTGTTGATTGGTACCTCATTTGTCAGGACTCTGCTTCCTGACAGCTCCTCCAGCACAGGTGCTTCCTGATCAATGCTGCTGATGGTCAGGCTGGGCAGGTGATTGCTGGTTGGCGTCTTTGAACTCCTAATTCTAGGTATTCTTTTTTCTTTTTTTTTTTTTTTCTTTTTTTTTCTTTTTTTTTTGCCTCCAACAATCTTGCTCTGTATCTAAATGTTTGCTATCTAATCATCTGATTTTTGGCCAGGACTTCAATGGTTCCTTGCTGACGATTTCCAAGGCTGCAGAAAGCTGCCAAGGGGGTCATTAGCACAAATCCATAAACATCTGCTGTGAGAGGGAGTTTTTTTGCCAAAGATAGTAAAATTGGGAAGGAAGTAAAGCAGCCCCAAAGAAGTCAAGGGAAGCAGCACTTCATCTGTAAATGAAATCAAGCTCTTTTGGGAACAAGGACTTTTTCTTCTGTGTTCAGATTGATGGTTCAGCAGTCTGGTGCCTGAGCAATCTCCTGGAAACTGGAGCTGAAATAGGAGGGATGTGCTTCTGGAAGAAGAAAGATGGGAACTTAATATCCTTTCAGCAAGATGTTGAAGGAAGTACAAGCAGATACATACATACTTTAAATACCAATAGGGTGCAGTCATTTATGTATGTTGAGGTTTATACAGCTCATCTGCCAATTGCATGCTGCCAAATGTCTGGTGATGATAGTACATAAGTGCTCTGGTAGAGTGAATTTGATATCCTTCATTTTCCTATTTTTCTCTTATCTGATAAATCTGTGTGTGTTAAATGTACACAGATGCTTGTGTCTAATCCATGAACTATGTGCTAGGGAAGAAAAGGATTAGACTAATTTCTAAGTGACTGGGATGTCACACCACTGAGTACCAGATTGGTGCTCAAGTCAACTCCCCCAGCTGAAAGACTTTTTATTCACCCATGTAGCGCTCAGTGACTTACAGGGAAAGGAAGTGAATTGGGAGAAAATTCTCTGCAGGTTAAGTATATTCTGTTATAGATGAAGCACAAAACTAAAGATCTGAACATGTCTGATGCCCCTCAAATCAGCTTTCTAACTGCACAAGAGATCCTACTCACTGCCAGAAATATAAAGATCACAGAGGACATAAAAGAGGATGAGATAAAAATATCTATGATGGACCGCTTTGCAGGCACACTGAACAACGGCCTCATTCAGTACATGTGGATGTAACTTCAAGCACAAACTAATGAGCAATTAAGTGATGTGATCTAGGGGAAAGTTAGCTGGCAAATAATTTTTTTAAAAAAGCTTTTTTCAGAAAACAGCATACTAAAATATTTACTTTTATGGATTACCATTGTTGCTGTTTCCTTTCTGTGTAAATAAGGATGATAGGAAACCTAGAAAACAGCATCACCTATTTAAAGATATTTCCAGTACTTACAGCTGGAATTCCCCATGCAAGATCACAATACTGAAATGGAGGATAACCCAAATCAAGCTTTCCACTCACCTCCAAGAGACATATCAAATAAGTCTTTTGAACTCTTGTGTTATTTTTTGCCAAAGATTATATAGAATTATATAAGCAAAAATAAATTGATTCTATAATATAGTGATTCTATAATTATACAGAATACAGAATGATAAATAAGAAGAATTGGGCCCTAAGAAATTATGAGAATATTATTAAAAATTCTTTTAGCTAGTCTCTAGTAAGGGATGGTCTCTTCCTGTGGTACAAAGATACTACTATCAGTTGTGCACAATTTTGCTGAAATTTTAATCAAAGATTTACACCATGGAGAATTGTGAGGAGGTGGGAATTTTTTGTTTGCTCACTGCAAAAATATTTCTGCTGCTTCTAAAAATGAGTTTAAGGAAAACACATCATTGTGCCCGTATTAAGAGCGAGTAGGATCCTTTCACTAAGATGTCCTTATATGCTCATGGCTGGGAACAGAGATTTGAGGCTTGATGTGGCATTGCAACATTTTCTTTCAGGGGTGTTTCTTTTGTTATTATTGCACATTAACTGCCCAGATATGGCCTCATTACATATCTTTAGAAAATGTCTGTCTTCATATGCTCTTCACAGGGTTGTCAGGCTGGCTGTTGCCTTTGTGAAAGGGCATGTTTACCGTTAATGTGCTCTAGTTTTTTTACAGCTGTTCTTCCTCGGTCCTTTGGTACCAAAATGAGATCAGGCACATCTCCTCTTGCCCTTTCATGCCCTTCTCATGTACAAAGGAAAAAAATGCCTGAGTGGAATAAAAGGGAGAACGAACAAGTCCTAGAGTAGAACTGTAAAGATGAAATAGGGTTGGACTGTCAGGCCTTGGGGAAGACTGACTGAGAGAGTAGGGGAGTCTGGCATTCAGACTGAGGGTGGAAAGGATGCCTGTGACTTAGTAATGTATTCAGAGGCAGGACAGAGGACAGCATTCCCCCCACATAACCTGGGCGACTAAAATTAGTGTGTCAGAGGTGAAGGTTAGCATGGGAAGAAGAGGTGTGGAGAGTCTAATAGAGTTGCCTGACATTAGCTAAGCCAAGAGTTTTAAGAAAAAAATAGTCTGTGTTCAGTGTAACTAAATGGCCTCATAAAGTGTACAGAGCTGCATTGAGACTGTGGGAATTGGGAGGTCAAACGATGATGCCATTTTTGTCTTGCTTTATTAGACTAATAGAGAAAGGCTGAGATTTTGGTTGGTTTGTTTGGTTTTTCCTTTGTGCAACTTTGAAAAGGAATTAATCCTTTTTTTTTCCTCTGACAAGCATAAAAAGAATTCTGTTCCTCAAAGTGCAAGCATTTATGAGGACTCAGTGAAAGCAAGAGACTGAAAAGCCTAGGAACACTTACAGTGCTTGCCTTGGAGCATGTGTTACACCCTGCATGATACTAACCACCTAGAGGACTGGTGTACCACAGCACAAGCAGTGATACCCTGCAGTGTGGTCGCTTCTGATATTTATACAGCCTAGAAAACACAGAGACTCAAGGGAGAAATGATCTCACAATATAAATACTTTCTGGTAGAATAAGGAGCAATGGCCTGAAACTAAGAGAGGAAACATTTAGACTTGCTATTAGAAAAATGTCCTTAATGGTGAGAGCAATTGGGCAGAAGAACAGATTACAATGAGAAGAGATCAAGGAACTGCTGCTATTTTAGATTACATTAGGCTGAGAATAATACCAAAAGCCAACAATACCTGTGGAAGTTCACTTTAAGTGTTTCATACTTATAAAAGGTAAAATTTTTAAATAACAATATACAGGTATTATGGATTCTTTTTCTTCTGATTGTTTTTCAAAGCAGTGGATACAATACATAATGATTGCAACCAAAGAAAATTGATTAGGGGAAAACCATAGGAAACTGAAAAAATGCCTCATGGGATATTGAAATTTCTTCACCAGAATGAAGATACTCATGGTGTTTCTTGGTTACCACTTCTGGAAAACATAGAACAATGCTGAGTACTGTGAACTGAACTACCTGCGAGAGCCCGTTAGGGACAGAAGGGATGTGTTCAGCTGTAGCCAAATCACGTGCAACCTCACTTCCACCAGGGTGAAGTTATGCAGCTCTGAAACCTGACTGATCTGTCATGATGGATGCCTGGAGGAGAGGTCATACAGGCGAAAAAAAAGACTACATGTGTTGTAGCACCAAAGAATATGTTCAACAACTTTGACATTTGAAGAAGGTAGACCTCAAAAACCTTTACAATGCTAATAGGTTTTTTTTTTTGTTTGTGTGCAGTTTATTGCCTCTTGCAAATGCTTTTGTGTTGAGTCAGAACCTCAGTCATGCACTAACTCTAAATTATGACAGTAGTAATAATAAAAAGACTACATAGTTATTACAGTTTTGGCTTACTACATGATCTAAGAGAACCAATTACATTATTTGAAAAAAATAGAGTCAAGCATAATAGCCAGTGCAAGATGTTGCAGAAATAAAATAATAATCTCATAATGTTGTTTTGTTTCTGATTTTTAATAGCAGGCAACATCTGGAATAAGTAAATGTTATCTAGTTTAATGAAGAATTGGAAAGGCTACGTACCAAACCCTTTTATAATCGAAAATAATGAATGCCTGTGGAAATATTTTTGAGTTATGACAGAAAGGAAATTTTTATTGTTCTTAGCTACTCATTTGTACCGTTGATATTAGAATTGAAACCATCTTAACACAAAGTCTCTGAACCAGAAATAAATAATCACTGACTGATATAGTGAGATACCTGATTGAATGTAACACCTGATAATGGTGTTGAGATGCTTCAAAGCCCCAGCAGATATTATGGCTCAAAGAGGATGTTCATAAAAATAAGAACCAATATATCCTTTTGCAAAGTATTTGTCTCTTTAGGCAGTAACCTAAATAAACTATTATCAATTAATATTCTCTACAAGAATTATGAGGGGAAAGTAACTACAGAAATAAATACAGTAATAAACTGCAAAGGTAGTTCTTGAGCTCAGAATGTATTTTTCAAGACTAATGATTCACTGCAGATGTGATGATCCACAGTGCCTCATCTTTTTGTTACATGAAATGTATGATGGCACAGGTACTTCAGCTGTTTGTCACACCAAGCACAGGAGACTTATATTGAACATTCACTATCCATTGATTACCTGCCATACATTCTGTGGCCTGAGCTGACCTATTTGTTTTTATAGTTTAAAAATTTTCTTAGGACACACATTTTAAAAAGGATTTTGTTTTTGTTAAGACTTTATGCTTAACTATGGAAACACAAGTGATATAAAAGACCCAGTGAGTATTTCAGCATCACCACACAAAAATAAACCTACTTGTGTCACATAGTCTTGGAAGATTAATTGATAAAGAGGCAAAATTAGCTTATTCTTATCTAGGCTGTCCATATTTTTATTTTGAAGAGTAGGGGGTTTTTTAACGCCATTTAAAAGATCTGCTCCATTACACTGTGGCTTTGCAATAAAAACTCAGTGTGGGACAGAGGAACAGCTGTGCTATCTCAGAAGCATCTTAGTGAACCTAAAATTGCCTCACACTAATTTTTTTCCTTTGTCAGAAGCTTGGATAATGTGGCTGAAGTTAGTTGGAGTTTTCTTTTATTTTGTAAAGCTCTTAGAAAATACATCTTTTTACTTTTATCTGTGGGATAAACTTTTCAAAGTATGTATTTAAGTATCCAATTTTCCACCAAAACAGTTTTATCTGTATGTTTTTGATAAATCTATCTTAGAACCACAAACCATCATATTTTCCATGATCCAGAAGGCGGCTAAGGTGGTTTTTCCATTTGCAGGGGCAGAACTCTGCTAACAAGGAGCCAAACCTTTCTTTCAGCTTCTCCCTTCTTGCATATTCTTTGTAACTAGGAATCTATATGCAACACTGGTCTGTGAAAGAAGTAAAATACTTTGGTTTGTGTCCTTGCAAAAAAAGCATGAGGAGAAAATGGTCAATCAGCTCCTTGTCTTTTGATTCCTTCTTCATAAATAAGCACCTTTACCCCTCAAAGACAACATCACAAATGTAAATAAAGGATGGGAGAGAGCTCTCTCTGGCTCATTTACTGGAGCCAAGTGCAGCTCTCAGAAGAGGCTGGTAAGGACCATATTTTCAAATGAAGTAAATAGGTCCCCAAAATGTGCCAAAGCACAGGGCAGGTTTTGGGGATAGATAAGAGGGCACAGACGAGGTAATATCTGCCTTAACTCTTGAATGTGAGTGACAGAAGTAGTTGAAATACTGGTAATGGTCCATCAGTTACATGCACTGAATCCTATTGGCTCTGCTTAACCTACAGAATTCAAGGAAGGATGTCTTGGCTACTCATCTGAGAAGGGTGGAGGGGTGTAACCTTGTGCTCTACAGAGTTGTGTACAGCATAAAATTGAATTATGATAACATAAACCATAAAAACAAACAATTCTAGCAAAATACTGAGTGTCTTCAGGATGGCAGGACTGCAACTGCAACAAGATGGATACAGACCTCAGTGATTTGTAAACGTTACATGCACTTCATCAAGAACAAGATATTTTTAAATCTTTGCTCATAAAATGGATATGTAGTTTTAAACAAATTCATTCACAGGGAAAATTTAGGAATAATATAAGCAAATGTCTGCTTATGTTATTATATAATTATTTTATTAATATTATATATTAAAATTCAAGAATAATATAAACAAATGTCTGTACACTGAAACTCTAAAAATAATAATAGTACAAAATTCAGCACTGCAAAACTCTTTCTTGCCTCCTGGGACCCAGACACTGGAGAGCCACTGATTGCCAGATCTGTGCAGAACATGATGAGACTGGCGCTTTGGGGCTACATCTCTTTGCTGAACTGCGTTAGAAAGAGCAAGGGGGTTATTTTGGTATTTTAGAGCAATTATTATTTTTGTCATGCGGCTTTATAAGATCAAAATTAACACTTAGAGAGAATATGTATGTGTGTGTGTGTGTGTGTGTGTGTGTGTGTGTGTGTGTGTTCATAAACAAAAGTGTTTTTAAAAAATATGCACTTAAAAAACCCTTTTTTGATTATTTGTGGTATTTTTGTGGTATATTTGTGGTACTACTTTGGAAAACCCAACTCTTAGAAAAATAAAAACTTAATTGACAAAAGAAGGTGTGTGCACATCATGGAAGAAATCTGCTTTGAACATCCTCAACAATTTTGTTGGTGACAAGGAGCAGCCATATTCTTTGAGCAAATGAAGTGCAGGAGGCAATGGCTGCTCAGACCAGCCTAAATTTACAAGAACAGCAATCTTTGTCTTTAGTTTCTTAAATTGTTGAGGAAGACCTCAGCATTGCCCTGAAAACAACAAGAATGCAATGTGATTAGAATCTTTCTACTTTTTGTTATTTATTTAACACAAAATCATCAGTTTATAGGAACCTGTTGTTAAGAGACAGGATTGCACGAAGGAAAGGCTAGAATCCTTGGGTCCTCTCTCCCTTCTTAAGAGGGTGAAGCCCTGCAGGATTTGAATTTATGGATGGAATCCCATTTGCCCTGAATGCACAGCACACTTGCTCCAGAGCATGGTTTCAAGACTCCATGTCTTTTGGTCAAACAGTAGTGTAGCATTTCTAGTTTTGTGGCTGACTGGACAGGACAAATCATTTGAGTTTATCTCAGCCTTAACTATTTGTTGAGAGAAAGAACTATGGATAATTTTCCCTGTTTGCTACTTCTTCAATGCAGTATAGAATGGGCATTACCTATGCCAATGTGCTCCATGAATCTGAGGCAGGAAAGAAATGAAAATACCATAATCATCCTTTTGGAAATGCAGGAAGACTAGGACAGAATAATTACTGAAGCTGGAATTTAGCCAGAATGCTGAGTCTGAACATATTTTTCTGTTCCAAATACTACTGTGGATCCTTTCCTGACTGCATGTGGCCAGAATCTGATTTTTTGCATGTGTTATAGCAAGCTGCCATCTCCTTTCATCCTCATCCCAAATTAAGAATGACATATTACATCCAAATCATAGACCTGCATTATCAACAGCTCATAGAGCAGTCTTCAACATAATCAGTGTAAGTAATTTACCAGATAAAAGAATGTTAATAGCAAGTACAGTATAATTTATGTGGACACAAATTGTACCTATCTTTCAAAAGAAGAAAGGCACTGCTGCATACAAAGAGTGGATCAAGAGCAAGGTCAAGTGTAAGCACTTCTGTTTAACATGAACAGCCTGAAAACAGCAGGAAGAGCTTTCAAAGACAGATGGAAATTATACCAAATAAAGTTATTATAAATAATTGCTGTTTTTATGCTCCTAGTGGGTTTGATATGAGAGGCAGTTATAAATGGAAGACCTATTCTTTAGAAGGCATTTGATGAAGACCTCATTTTATCAAAAGGGTTGAAAGTTTACAACTTGTAATACTAGAGGGAAATGGTCATTTTAGTTAGCTAAGTTTCTTAGGTAGTGTGTGTAGATTCATATGAAACACTGGTACAGGAGATTTTGTTCACAGTTCTTGCATCTCAATTATACATGTCTTAAAAGCAAACACAGGTGAACTTTTGCCTTTGGATTTATGGACCATCTTTTCTTTCTGAAATTACCAGTGCCTAAAATGTACTAGGAATGGACTAGACTGTGAAAATTGTTTTCTTGATGTGTACCAAGGCTTGGAATTTGTTAGCTGCACAGAAAATCCCATTTTGCCTATATATTTTTTTTCTTTCCTCTTTATAACTAAGTTTAATAAGATTAAAGGAAAACATTCAGAACTGTCATGCTGTATCTTCATAGTATCTAACAAAAAACCTTCCTCTTCTCAGGGAACCTGCTCTTTGCACCATGAGGGGTTTCCCAAATCTACTCCTTCAGCAAAGGAAGAAACCTCAGGCTCTTCCCTCTTGTGGTAGTACATGGACTTTCTGAAGCACAGCAGAAAAAGCCACTTTACTAACTGGCTTTCAGAAGGTTGTTTAGGCAAGACACAGTTTGTAAATTAATGCGATTTGAGGTTTTTAGGAGTATAAATTGCACTCTGTATGGCATGGAGATCACCCCAAAAATGTGTTGTCTACCATTCTGAAAACCTTCATGCTTCAGAGATCAGCTATGCAATCTGGTGGATGGGGGCAGATTTCTGTCTAATGAAGCTCCATATTTTTCAGCAAGGTAATTAACCTGGAATAAGCTGGCAGACAAATGACTTTTTGGACAAGATACCAGACTGGGACTGAGGCAAAAGTGAATTCTTCACTGGATTTTCCATAGCCTTTTTTAGTTCATTACTGTTCAGTTCTGGTCCTATGTTTTTACGCTGTGAAAAAAAAAACAACAACAAAAAACCAAACCAAAACAAACCAAACCTCCATCCCCAAATTTACTTGGGAAAAGTAGGGAATAAATGAGGCCAGACATGCCACACTGATAGTACCTTGACAGCTCATATCAGCACCTTTGCTTCTGGGTATCTACTAATTTTCATCCCATTTTCTTCACCTTCCTGAGTCAGCCCTGTGTCCAAAGGCCTGTGTCTCAGGCTTGTGCTTTGGGAGCTTTGCACAGCTGATAACATAACTCATCTGGTCAATTTCCCTAAGTCCCTCCAGACTTTTAGTCATGCTCTGACCAACAGTGAAGGCAAAGTGATTTTAACTGGTAGGTGAACAATAAGAGATGTCAGCAGTCTGCAGCATTTCTGATCCCAGAAACAACGCTGGTGACACAGGGATGCTTTAGCTGATGTCTGTTTCATGAAGTACATGCCACGGCATGTAACAAAGGCAAACTTTCCAAACTTCATAGATAGAACAGGAATCTCAGTCACAGTCTATGTCCACATGTCTATGGATATACACACACATATACAGACACATCTATACTGGACAAAGGTAACTGAAAGAAAGTCAGATATCCACAAAGTCCCCTTGTACTTAGATCATGTTTTCCACTGCCCTCAGTTGTGTTCTTGCCTGAGCTCACTGCCAAAACCTTTCATGCTGTACCCATTGCAAAGAAGACAGCAGAAGAAAGGCCCCTTGCTGTAAAGGCACAAGAAGGTGACCAGGGTGACTGAGGAGAAATTGAATTTCAAATACTCACACGCACCCCATTCACCTCACAATGATTCTATGGGTCTATGAAGCCTAAGGCTGCAGGCCCATTCTAAACTCCACCATTTATGTACCACTGCACCCACATTGCTCAAGTTTCAGAAAGGATACATTTCTCCTCTCTATCAGAGATGCTTCCATCTCAGCAAAGCCTTCAAATAAGAATCCTGTAATGAAATCCATTTTTTCTTCTTAGAGACCATGTTGCACATTATTAGTACAAAGAGATGTGCAGTGTAAAACTGTGGTTGTGATATTTTATGAAAATCCCTTTGCTAGGATTTTCTTCTCCTGAGAAGCTGAGAAGGCCTCAGCTTCAAGTGTAAACAATTTGTTATCTGCTACTGTGGAATGCAGCAGGTGCTTTCTTGATTGGTCAATGTGGGATGTTTCTACTTGGTGGCCAATCGAGAAAGCAGCAGCTCTTGGACTCTCTAGGAGTCACAGAACTTTGTTATTCATTCTTTTCTATTCCTGTCTCGCCTTTTGATGAATCTTTCTCTCTGTTCTTTGTAGTACAGTTATAGTGTGGTCTTCTTTAATGTAATATATATCATAATATAATAAACCAGCTTTCTGAAATGGAGTCAAGATCTCTCCTTCCCTTCACCAAGTCCAGACTGCCCAGAAGACCCACGGTAATAAATAGTGAGCCCAGACGTGGCAATATAAAACATTAATTTCTATTTTCCAGAAGAAACATCTTTGATCTTAAAATATAGTTACATTTATTTTCTGGAAAATGTCATAAAAATTTGCAGGGTAACCTCTCTCTCTTTTTTTTTTTCAATACTGATCAACTTGCTTCTTTCCAGAAAGCAAACCAGATGCAACTTGAGACTACACATGCGTCCTAGAAGATCAATATTTAATAGTAATGTGTATATTAATCCATACATTTCATAGAGAAAAAGGAATGGGCCTATGATCTTGGCAGGATGGTACGACACAGTCCTAATCCCAACTGAATCTGCTTGTGAGCAAATAGTTTTAATCTATATTACCATACTGCACCAGAGGCCTGTTAAATTATTTTCAAGCACCTCTCTCATTGCTTTCAAACTGATCTCTCAGATCTTTCCTTGTTTTAAATGAAAAAAAAAATAAATAAAGCCACAAAAACCCCCAATAGGATAGGGAAAAAAAGAGCATATAATCCCCCCAAAAAGTCTATTTCAGCATCAAGAGAAAATACCCTGTCTTGTGACATTGATAGAATTCACAGAAGAGAGTATGGCTTTTCTTCTTTTTTTAAACATATGGGAGAAGAAGAATTCCCTAAGATTCCCACTTTTCTAAAGAGCTTCTTCCTTGACTCTTACCCTGCTTTCCTGTTGCCGACAACCTTCTAACTCAAAAGTGCAATGCACATCTCTCTCTCTCCCTCTTTCGTTTCTTTTTAGCCTTCAAAAATGAATTAATAAAGTTTCCCTGAAGGCTATACAAGACATGGACTCCTTTAGATTCCTTTCACAGAAAATTTACTTAGAGGTTAGAAAAATCTTTCTTTTTACCAGAAGATTGAAAAATGACAAGTCACAGCTGACTGTCCCAGCATTCTTACAGTTGTACGTACAATCTGCAAAAGAATTTCATGCTCTTCATTTCCTTAGCTGTTTGTTTCAACCAGGTTTTGTCTGTTGGGTTGTTGCATCTACAATTTTGGTTATAGAATTATTTTCACTAACATCACAGGTTATGCATGCACACCTCTGTAATCCAAGAAATGAAATCCTGGCAAATATAAATCTAAATGTATTTCAGACCTTAGGTATTTTTTTTTAAACGATGGACTAAAAATTTATATTGTCACAGTCAATTTTTGTGGATAACCTATTTACTCTGCTGCATGAAGTACATATTTCTTTTCAGCTTAAAGCCTCTTCACAACAATATTATCTACTTTCAAAAACTACTGTGTTTGGCTACCAGTTCTTCCAGATTTAGATAAGTTAGAATCAGATAAGGATATTGGAAGTTGCAGGTAACTAATGTTTGTAGAGTGATTGGTCTTTATCCTAGTACTTTGGAGACAAAATTGATTTTCTTTATCCAGTATTATTGAGGGCAACCCTGGTTTCAGTTTGCTTTGTGGAAGGAAGCTGACCTTTCTTAGTTCTGAAAAGAAGCTATGAGGGGTGGTTTTTTTTTTGGTTTATGGGAAATTCCCCAAGGAATGGGAGAAAATGTTTGCAAATTATAGAAGTAGACAAAATCCACTGGAATTATTTGATGATTATAACAGGAAGCAATCTCTCAGTGACAAACAATGAGTTGAGTGGGAAGAGATTGCTGCTCGGGCAGGACTGGGGATGAAGGTAGAGGAAGGATGTGGTGGGGCCACACCTCAAATCCTGTGTCCAGTTCTGGGCCTCTCACTGCCAGAAGGACATTGAAGTGCTGGAGTGCATCCAGAGAAGGGCAATGGAGCTGGGGAAGGGTCTGGAGCACGTCCTATAAGGAGTGCCTGAGGGAGCTGGGGGTGCTAAGCCTGGAGAAAAGGTGACTCAGACCTTCTTACTCTCTACAGCTGCCTGGAAGGAGTGCATATTGAAGTGGTGCTTGGCTTCTTCTGCCATGTCTCAAGTGAAAGGACAAGAGGAAATGGCCCTCAGTTGTGCCACAGGAAGTTCTGATTAGATATCAGAAAAAAAAAGGTTTTCATTGAAAGTGTGAATAGGCTCTGGAATAATTTGCCCAGGGAGGTGGTGGAGTCACTGTCTCTGGAAGTGTTCAAGAGCTGTCTGGATGTAGCACCTGGGAATATGAATTAGGGGTGACTATGGTGGTGTTGGGCTGACAGTCAGACTAGATGATCTTAAAGGTTTCTTCCAACCTCGATCACTCTGTGATTCTGTGAAAAAAAAATGTTTTCTATATGGATAAGAGATACAAGAAAAATCTGTAAGGTTCAAATTGCTGCTTGGAGTGTATACTGAAATCAGTATACAAAGAGAAGATGTTTAGGTTTTCACAGAAAACAGATCTGACTGGCTAAAATATCTGAGGAAAAATAGGTTTCAGAAGCAGGTCTGAGGCAAATAATTTTTTTTTTTTTTTACTGTTAGCCTGAGCTGATGGCTGGGACAGACATAGGGAGATATCAGAGAAAGAGAAGATTTCAAGTAATTTCAGACTTTTGAAGGGTATGCTTTACAAGACACTAGGTATTTTTTCACTTAGCATCTGGGAACTTTTTCTTTATCTACTTCTGTATAGCTCCCAGAACAAATATTCCCTTACCCCACGTGAAGCTTTTGGTCACTATTGTATCAGAAACTGCAAAAGGAAATCAGATCCAAGCAAGTCTGATACTAGCAATCACAACTGGATACTTGAGTTTACACTTGGGCCTTATTTGTCCTTCCACGACCTTTTCAGAAGCTCTGAAACAACACAAAATTTGTAATTAATCCATGGGTATATTTTCTTTCAGTTTCAAGAAGTAGTTAAAACAGCTGTATTTATTTATTTGAAATATCAACAGCATGGAATTTGAAGAAATAAACCTACTGAGAACACTCAAAAAGAAAAAAGGGTCCTTTGAGAGTACTGGTGTGCTTTGCTGTTAATTTTGCACAATAGATAATAGGAATATTTTTTGGATATTCTCTCATTTTAAGAGAAGATCAGAAGTTGGTAATTCAGCTCAAGAGTTTTGGGTCCATAGGGCTTTTTATTCTCCAATTAGAAATAGAAACCTAGCACTGAATTTACATACACTAAGAGCATTAGAAAGAATGCCTCAGAAGCTAACTAGAAATTCAAAGCCATGGGATTTTGAAATGTATATTGAAGCAATGTTTAAGTTAGACTTTAACTTAACTGAAGAGATACTGTGAAAAATTACTAGATGATTGTCAGTGAAGGGTCATTGTGAAAATGCAGCATTGTATTACAAGTTTCTCCTTTTGTTTATTCACAATGAACACTTAACATCATAAGTGAAAGCATGACTGATACTTGTATCAGAAGTCACCAAAATTTATCCGTTTCTAAACCAATTTCATTTCAGTACTCTAGGATTTGCACTTTTTCTGCCTCAAGTGTTGCCAAGCAAATTGGAGAAAACGCCCTATCAGACAGGCTTGTTACTGTCTAGAAGACATATGACCATTTATATCCAAAATACAGCATATACCTTATTTTTCTTATGTAATTGGAGAAGATATTGCTTCCATTTTATTCTGAATGTCTGACTTGGTGGAATACAGGTGAGGGTGACACAGGACTGAAGCCAGTGCTGAGGGATGCATAGTTTGGTAAGGATGGATTACAAAAGGAGGAATAGAGATTTGGCAGTCCATAAATCCTGCAGGTCTGCAGAGAGTTGGCATTTCCCTAAGAGAATACCTTGAAAGAAGGTGTGAAAGAAATGTAACAGCTGGGAGTGCAATTAATTGGCAAACACTGAATGTTGTGAATATTAAAAATAAAATGTGTAGAAATAGAATTTTCTTCTAGCTATGTAGACAATATTTTTTAATATGTGAGCAGAATTTTGTTTTCAGCATTTTTATACTATAGTAATATTTTAAATTATTATTTTTACTTATTTTTGCTGGTTTTAAACTCATTTATTTTGGCATACAAGTGAATTGCACGAGACTTCATTGTCTGAAGTGCTCTTTTAAAACAAGGATCCTTTCAGAGAAAACAGTGTCTCCCCTTTTGTTCTTTCCCAGAGCAAGATAATATTTTTTACATCCAACTGTAATATATTGAAGATATGAAGGCACAGCTATTAGCATTATTAAAACTGATAACTCCAGCTGGTTTAGCTCCCTCTATTTAGTATTTGTTTTGCTCCCTTTCTCGGACACTGTAAGAATTTATTTGGAGTAGCATTCCTTGCCGCCCTTAGCTCTTCCTGTAAACAAAACCATATTCTTTCTGTGTTGGTGTGCTTAGGTCTTGCCAGCGATTTTTTTTTAAGCCCCCCAGGTGTTTTGGACCAACTTACAATTTGATGAAAATTTGAAGACAGGTACCAAGCTGGTTCACCACTGCTGAAAAAAGTTACACAATCTAAAGAGAAATACATGAAGGTTTTAAGGATAAAGAGGTTGAAGGATAAGGTGAGAAAATATCTACTATGTAAGTAATGTAAATTTTGTACCTGTAACATTACATGAGGCTTACTGAAAGTTTTTCTTTTGTTTTATATTCGATGATTTTAGTATCATTTCCACAGATCTGCTCTAGTATAAATGCTTTTATAATTTGGTTTTGAGAAGGATAGCAAAGAATGAATTAGCTTCAAACTGCCTTTCATTTCTGCTGTTACCCTAGCCCAGACTGGATACATAATCAGGATTAGGAGGGAGGGAGCACTTAACCTTGAACATTTACAGCAGAAGTAGAATGGCAACAGAAGTATAAATTATTATTAAATGCCCTCTGGGGATATCAGGCAGAACTCATTACAGATAGGTTCTGCACCTGTAGCGGATACATGCAACAAATGCAAAACAGTTTCCATGCCAGCTCATTTCTAGTCAAACCAAGGGTTCACAAGATCCATAGCACAGGTTCTAGATCTCAGCCACTTATTAGAAATGCAAAAGTTATGCAAGACAGAAGCACAGAAAGGATGATACAGAAAGTTTATTTCAGAGTGGTGCTGTATTTACTTATTATCACAAATGTATGTTGTCATGATATTTAAGTTACAAACACTACTTAGCCAAGTATTGAAATTAATATTATAATATTAATATTGAAATTAATTCCTGAAATGAAAAGCTTTTTTTCATGAAGAAAAATAACACCTGCCTGAAGCACCTGAATACCAAAATCTGGATCAAAAGTAAGTTTATTCTATGATCTTTCAGTATTGCTAAATAAGAAAGGAAATATATTTTCAAAATGCATGGACATTTTCTAAAGGCAACTTGAAAAGTCATCACATATCATTTGCCAAGTTGTCAATTCTGCATGATGAAAACTTTTATATAAATGTTTAGAATTTTCATTAAAAAACAAAAGACAGTATCACATCATAATCTAGAGGCAAAACTGAATGATAATACATGCTAGAAAAAAGAAAGATCCTTCACTTAAGAGCTTCTACCATTTTATGAAAATAGTGATGCAAAAAGGCAATTAGAGTGATCAAGAAGGTGAAATCATGATAGATTTCCAGCAACTGTCTTAACTCCAAGCTTTAAACATATATTTGAAGTAATCAAAACAGCATGTATTTAAAATTATTTTGTCACTCTCTTGGCCATTGGCATAACAAAAACTCATTTTGCTCTTCTTAGAAGGCTTTCTGTTCAAACTCTTCTCTGTACACAGGTAGTAGAGAAGTATTTCTGTATTTCTTTCTTAAAACCTTAAAGTAATCATAAATAAAATAATGCTTTATAGACTACATGAGACTCAGTAAGAAATGAAGACTCCAAAGGTATTTATCATTCCTAATGATTGTCTCATGCTAGGGCTTTTACAAATCTGACAATAATAAACCTTTCCTTACACATTCTCGATCACTCATTTGTCTATGCATACGGAATTTGCAAACAAATGCACATATTTGACTAACATTAGAGATAGTTACAGGCAAACAACCTGCTAAATAACCAGAAATATAACCAAATAACCAGAACCAAAATTCTGCACAGACAAGAAGATTAATCTTAGGCTACTAACTTGTGAATGAAGTGCTTTCTGTTCAGTTCAAAAATTGCTCTGCCATGGGCTAGAATCAATTAATAAACTGGAAGCAATAGCTTTAATTCTCTTGGCCTCAGTGATCTGCAGTAACTTACTTAGCCACATGAGAATTCTGAATATATAGTCATTAATATTAATGTTTAACATTTTAAAGCTGTGAGATGTGCAGAACTGCAGTAACAACAGCCATGAAAGCACCTAGGACTGGCATAATCATTACCCTGAAAGTTTTCCAGGCTGCGTTTGCTTATTCCAGCACGTAAGTCACAGCCATCATGACAGAGCAGGCAGGAGACAGGCGGTGCCATGCACACCCCATAAACTGCCATGCAGGGGATGCAACAGCAACGTACCCTTGAGCAAAGTTACCCACCCACACTTGGGCACTATTACTAACTGTCTAGCCAGCACCTACGAGAGGGGAGTGACCCTTCTCCTCTGTTTGGTACTTGTAGGACCTTATCTGGGCTACTATGTCCAGTTTTGGTCTTCCCATTACAGAAGCTCATGGTCATACTGAAGTGAGTCTATGAAAAGGTGACTAAGATGGCCAGGGCGCTGGAGAACTTGATGTATAAGGAGAGGTTGAAGCTCAGCCTGCACAGC
Source organism: Motacilla alba alba (assembly GCF_015832195.1). NCBI lineage: Eukaryota > Metazoa > Chordata > Aves > Passeriformes > Motacillidae > Motacilla > Motacilla alba. The sequence continues at coordinate 58,865,954 of NC_052017.1, read as the reverse complement.
TTAGAGTAGAAAAAGAAGAAACTTTGTGGCTGAATAAGACTACTTAATGGCACAATACTAAGAAGATGGTGGCCAGACTTTTCTCAGAAATGCATAGTTTTGGCTGATCCTGTGTTTCCCAAGTTGGAACACGGGAAGTTTTGAGTACTTATTAGCAATTTGGTTATCACAAGATAAAGACTGTCAGAGAAGTAATGGAAACATCGTGCTGTCCTTGGAGGTGTTCCAAACTCCACTGCACATGGCTGTGAACAATCTGATATTAAATGTAAGGTCTTGGTCTAGGTGATGTCTAGACACCTCTTTCAATATAAACTACAATTCTGTGATTCTACTGATGAACTGAATCTGATTTTAATACCAAGAACATTGTAAGGATTAACAGAGTGAAAAAGCTAAATAAATATCTTTCCCCTTTCTGGCATTTCCACGTGTGACCTTTTGGATACCCAGCAAAATCCTGTCACATGCCCAGCATATTTTTCCCTTTTATTCCTATAGAAGCCTTGTGCCTTCTGTGTAACTGTTTTTCCCATCTCCTGGATCAACTTTGAGAGTTCTCTATCTGTCAGCAAGTTCAGAATCCTGACAGTATGCTTAAAGTCAAAATTCTGCTCAGAAATTTGCACTTGGAAAGCACTGCCAGTGCTCCATAACCTTCACTCCAGCAGATAGGAGCATCCCTCATTGTAAGCTGTGTGCTGTGGTGCCTCCACAATGACCATCTTCCCTTGGGCGAAGGTACACCTCATGGTACAGCAACACTTCAGTCCGAGGTGCCTGGGTCATAAAAGCAAACTTCATTTAGCAATAGGTATTGAAAAAAAAAAAAAAAATTTTCTTTCTCCTACTGTGGAAAGTCTTCTGTATTTGTAATGGTGTTAGGCCTTTTGCTTCCCCACAGCATCTGATTTCAGAGGAATACCAACAGATAACATTCTACAGTAAGTCTACGAACTCATCTAGCTTTCAAAACAGCTTTTGCTGGTAGTGACTTGTATATCAACCCTGTGAGGGAACACAGACTGGTCCATTATCCCTGACATACAGAATGTCCACTTCCACGTGGCAATACTTGTCTTTGTTTAATGGCAGGAAACCATCACTGGCAGGCGTGGTACCTCAGAAGCTGAGTAAGTACAGAAACACAGAACGACTCAAGTTGGAGGGGACCACAGGGTCCAACCTCCCTGTCCAAGCAGGGTCGCCCTAGAGCCCAGGGCCCAGCACTACGTCCAGACAGCGCTTGAGCATCTACATCAAGGCAGACTCCACAGCCTTTCTGAGCAATCGCACAGGAAAGAAGTTCTTCCTCATGTTCAGGTGGAACTTCCTGTGCACCAACCCCTGCCCGTTGCCTCCTGTCCTACAGCTTGGCAGCACGGAGCAGAGCGTGGCTCCCAGCTGCCCGCCCCGGCGCTGCGGCTCCCCGCGCTCGGCGCTCCCTGAGGGCCCCGAGCTCCGCCGCCGCGCGCGCCGCCCGCCCGCGTTTACCCCGAGCCCCGCCCCTCCCCTCCCGACGTCACCGGCGTGGCCGTGACGTCAGGAGGGCCCGGGCGGCGCCCGGCTGGGCGGCGGGGGGGCGCCCCCAAGATGGCGGACCAGATCCCGCTGCGCCCGGTGCCGCGTAGCGCCCAGCGCAGGGCGGCCTATTACAGCAGCGCCGCCGCGGCGCAGCGGCACAGCAGGTACGGGCAGGGCCGGCGCGGCGGCTGCTGCCCCCCTCCTTCCCCTCTCCTTCCCCTGTCCCCAGCCGCGGGCGGGGCGGCGTGCGCCCCTCGCCCAGTCCCGCTGCCCTGCGGGGCTCCGGGACCGCCCGCCCGCTTCGTGGAGAGGGCGGGAAGGGGTGGCGGCCCCGCCGCGGACGGCGGAGGGGGGTGTTGGTAGTCGCTGCCTCCCGCAGGCCTCCGCGGCGGTGGCCGCCTCTCCTGGGCCGCTGTTGCCGTGTCCCGGCGGCGGGGCTGCGGCCGGGACGGGCTGCGGCGGCGGCGGGAGGATGCTCAGGGCGCCCTCGGCCCGGCTGCTCCCGGCGCCAGCCCCGCGCCCGCGGGTGCGGCCTTCGCTCGCCCGGCCCCGCCGCCCGCAACTCCGCGCAACTCGGGTCCCTTGCCAGGAGTTCGCTTAGGAGAGGGATGCTCGCGGCGGGGGGCTCGTTTGAGCGTCCTTAGTAAATATGTTCCGAGCTAGTTGTTGGGTGCTAGCACGGACACTATTCTTGAGTATGGGAATTAAAATAGTTTCAAATTTCTTCAAAGATACACTATTGGACTTAAACAATTTGGAGAAGATGGTTTGAAGATATGCCATCGAATTGTTTCCACGCAAAAATTGAACGTTGTTTTGCTTCCCATTATTCTGAATAATTTCTTGATATGCTGTTGTTGTGAAAAACTCTGCTCCATAATTTTGGTATCTCCATTGGATAGCACTCTTACAGTGGATTATATGATTGTATTTACTGGTTACAGGTTTCTTTCCTCTTTTGGTTCTTGTAGAGCATTATTTGTGGGTAGAAGGACTGGAGGGAGCAGTTGTAGGATCTGAAGTAAATGGACTTGCTAAGAACACAATAGTTGGTGTTCTTTTCTAGTTCAAATACAGTGATAAATACAGTGTTTCATAATGAATTAAATATATTTACTTCTTTGTCTGGATGGGATAACTAACAAAAAGGTAGCTTAAAGCTGTGCAAAACAGGTTAGGCTTACAGGTTAGGTTAGGATTATGTTGTCTTGATTCTTAAACTAGATAATTTTTTTTTTATGAACATTCACAAGTTTGTAGGACAGTCTGCCATAGTTTTAGCTTTCCCCATCTCACTAACACTTGAATGTCTGACAACTTGTTGAAGGTTTGTCCTCTGTCTTGAGGTAGGGCAGTGTCATCATCATTAACCCTGTTCCTTAGAGAATTGAATCAGAGAACGCTGTCACTGAAATTTGCTTCTCAGTAGGTGTTAGGCTTGGGAATGAAGAGGAGGATTTGGTAGGCAAAAATTTAGTCCAGACTATCAAAGGTACTGGGGGTTCTGTTGTAGTTTAACCAGGAGTGTTCTGGTGATGCTGTAGATGGGATGGCTTGAGTCCACAAGTCGGATGGTTACACAGGTTAATTGAAGGTGTGTGTGCAGGTGTCATTGTAGTTCTTTAGACAAAGAATGTGTGTTTAATTGTGGCTTTATAAGCAGATTTGGCAAGCTGTAGGAACTAGCAAGGAACTACCAACTCATTACAGATTTGCTTCTTGCCCTTTGTCATTGATCAACATTGCCCTCCAAAGATTGTGGATTATATTCCTTCCAATTTAGATGACGTCTTTCAGAGTTATGGTCTTTCATAATCTGTATATTTAAAATATTGATCCTCCATAAAAGTAATTATCTATGTTTTTAGTTACTTTTGTGCAGCTTCTTGTAGGTATATAAAAGCTTTAAAAACTGACAGGCTCAGTTATTGCATTTCTTCATTTTTGATCACTTGATTAATAAATTGCTTATCTGACCTCTGATAATCAGAATACTTACACCAGCCTCTTCACTCGCTTTATTGGTTTTATTTTCCTTAATGTGAGTTGAGTAGGTTGGTCATTCTCCTTCAAGAATACCTTACCTTGGATTTGTGAGAGCAGCTCTGGAAGGTGTCCTGTGGACCTACAATAAAAACATGGGAATGCTTGTGTGGAGTCTACCACAGCTGTCTTATGTAGAGTCAAAGGGAAATACAGCAGTGCAAATAGTTGAATTACAACTTGTAAGTCTTACGACTCTAAGCTTGTAATTGAACTACAGCTACTATGTCTTTATGAATGATTCATCCTGCTTTTCTAATCTTTATCTTCAGCACAGACTTTGAAGAAGCCTTGCATTCCTGTGGAAACTGCAGCAAAGGTCCTGATGTCAGATACTTAGGAGAATGTTGAAGTGAAGTCAAGGGAGGTCTCTGATATGCAGAAACCTGTCATGTGCATGTATGCTTGAGGATTTTGCCTAAAAGGGTGTAATACATATCTCTGAAGATCTCTAGAAACAAACACCTATTAAAATATACTGGAGTTGGTACGTCGGGTTTAATCCAGTGCTGTTGTTTGTGGACTTTCAAAACTTTTTGACTTGGTGTGATTTATTTTTTCAGTGAAGAAGTTACAGTCTCTTGGAAGTCTTATACACCACACATCCTTAACTTTAGTGTGGTAGTGTTTTTAACTCCAGTTAATTGTCCTGCTGCTGTGCAACATCAGTTAATACAACTCATCAGTTGCTAACCTTTATTTGCCTCGTGGCTAATTTGTAGGATGACTTCTTTTGTTTGGGCTAAGCAGTCTATAGGAGTCTTTGCCAGTGTTGCTGTAGCGCACGTTGCAGTGAGGACAAAGATTTTCATACTCACTGTTTGTCTGTAGTGCACGTTGTGCTTTTGAGATTTATTTAGACAGACTAATAGTGCATATTTTAAAGCTGGAATTTTTTTCCCTCACATACCTAAAGAAACTTCAATAATATGCACACTTCTGTATAAAATTGTAGCCAGCTAAGAATCATTAAGTGTCCTAGGATGTACTTCATATTTAAATAAATATGAGAAGATTAATGTATTTTATATATTCATACTGTATGTGTTAAGGCCTGTTAAAAATATATTAAAATACATATTAAATATTACCTATGGTTCAATGAACACATGCATCCTGTTCTGCTTTTATTTCTGATGTTTAAGCACAACTTACTACTTAGTTTTTATATTTTCTGTCATCTTTCCCTACCTCAGATGGACAGAGAACTGTTTGTGTGTTGCCATTAACAATTAGGGAAATCTGTCTTGGAGGAAAAAGTCGTTCACCTTAAAATGAATTTGAAAAATCCTTGCTATTGTTTAGTATATTCAACTTGCATAGTTGTAAAAAGGCTTGGGGGAAAAAACTGATTGGTTCAGCACTTGTTTCAGCACATTGTCCTTCAGCTTGAAGGTTGTTATCTACAAATAATTGGAAAATAATTGCTGGAAAATAATTGCTGCTTTTTGTTTACATGGCGAGGGAGAAAGAGGACCAGAGAACATTCAGGTTCACCTTAAATGTGCAGTGAGGCTTATTCTCATCTGTTTGGCTTGTATTTGTCATCATCAACCGCAGAGTAATCAACTGCTGACCACAGGAAGGAAGTTGACTGTGCTGTCATGTGAGGTTGGTGGCAGGAAAACAAGAAGCGTGGTGGAATTTTGAAGCTGATAAGGAACTAAACAGTAGTCAACTATCATTTATCTATAAACAAAATACCTGGTTTATTCAGGGGTTCTGTGCTTGCTGCTGTCAGTGCATGATTGTATTTGGCCTAATAAGGCTGAGGTAAGAGGAGTTGGGACTCCTGAGCTGGTACCAGAAAATCACATCTTTCCGGCTCTCCCATATGTGACATAAATTCACTTGCATTCCAGATATTCTTAAAGGTGTCATGAAAGGTACCCAGTCACTGGAAGGAAATACCTTGCATCCTTGTCCATGGTGTGGGCTACAGTAGTGTATTTATGAATGGCACAATTGGAAATATTAAGTGGTTGTTGTAGGGCAAGTTGTGGAACAGATCAACTGCTGTTGCTTGTCTCTGCCACTGATGGAGCAACTCTGTTTTGAGGCAACTGACTATACTGTTATTCTGGAATTCTTTTATGTCATTAGCGAATAAGAAAATTGCACAAGAAAGAAAAATGAACCAAGTAATAGGATAATGTGTCTTTTGTACAGGTAAATGTAGGATACTTGTTGCTTAACAATTCGTGAACTGTAGCTTGTTTAATGTGAAGTATGTATAAGAGAAAAAAAAATGACAAAAGGGAATGGAAGTCTGCAGAACTTGAAGTTCAAGGAATATTCACATGGTTCCCTGATACTTAAAAATCTCAAACCAGTTTTTGTAGTACACAGAAAATAAGATTATTTAATGTAGTAATACTGTCCCATGCTTTTGATTTGAATGAAAGCTGTTCCCAGCAATCTTGTAGTCCTTATGGTTATGATTTCTCAGAGTTTGGCTAGGTTCCACATTGAACCACCAAGAAAGATAAAAAAGTCAATAGATAATAGTCAAGGCATGTACTGTAATTCTGTGGAATTTTTCATTTCTGACATAGTCTGATGTGAGCTTTGTTAAAATACCTTTATTTTCCTGCTGCCTTTCAGTTGTTTGTTAGAATTGTGTCCTAATTCTAAACAACAATGTGATTTTTGCAGTCTAGATGTTAGTCTTTGTATTCCAGTGGTTTTTGATATCTCATGTGTAATAACTAAGAATAATGTCTCCAAAAACCAAAAAAATATTATTAGGTAAGACTATGTAACAATCAGAGCTTTTAGGACCTAACATCTCCTATAAAATGTCATTCACAGAAAGTTCATGACTTATACTGCTATAAGTGCAGGTCTGGAAAGCCTTTCAAAATGTCCGTAATTGTTCAAATCCCCCAAATATTAATACATATTAGTGGAGTTTACCCATTGAATGGGCTATATGCATTGATATATGGTATTTTAGACAGTGTTGTGAAATGCTGCTAGTTCCTATGAATCTCCTTCCTTGGGTATTTCTGAGCATTTAGAACAAAAGTTCTTACAGTATCTGGGCAGAGTTACCCAGGTTTGAATTTCATCTTCTCCCCAACACACCTGTTAATTGAATGGCTCTGCATATTTCATCCTGAAAATGAGCTTGAAGATGATGGATGAGGCTTAATGACTGACAATATTGGCTTTAATTTTAATTTTAATATAGTTTCTGTGATAAAAAATTCCAAAGATGGAACTGAATTTACTTTTGAACATCTGTGTTTTAAAACTGCTTTTGCAAAGTGACGGTAACTTCTTCCAATATCTGTTGTTTGACCAGAAGCAATAACTTGTTAAATCCAGGAACACAAACTATAAATATAGTTTTGTTGGTTTTGTTTGTTTGTTTTTGGGGTTTTTTTTACAAATAGCATTGTTAATGCTATTCATTCTGCTACTCTGGACATGGTCACAGAAACTCCTGGAAGTTAAGCAGGTGTGGGAGTGGGTACTGCTTATTAATTCTCCATATGTGTACTGGCACACCTGCACTTCCTTGTGGACAAAACTCCTAACGTCATCCTGGTTCCTGTGGTGCTTCCTTTAAATCAGAGCTCCTGTCTTGTGTTGTTTTTCCTCTGTGACAAGCAAACAGGAGTGGCAGCAAAATGGATGCACCATTACAGATGAGTCTTTTGTCTCTGTAGGACAGAAATCTTTGCTGGAGGTAGTGACTGGAAGTGAGACGTATCAGTAGTTACTGTGATGTCAAAAGCTGCAAATGTTACAGGTTCCTTTGATACTTGCTAGAAACGTCATGAACTCTGAACAACTAAATGTGTTATTCCTGGGAAGTGTTTCAGGCTGCAAGTGCTGATATGTAGATGTTGTAGTGTATTGGGAATGAGAACACATTAAATTACACAGTAGCTGTTATGTCATGCTCATGTATTTGAATACAAACATTTGTTACAATACACCTCTGTCCTTTGTTTCAGCATAAGGAGGAAAGGGTCAAATGCAGTAAGGATCAAATGCTGTATAAAGAAATCTCTCTAGAATAGTCCTTTGGAGAGTTATGTGTAGTTTCATGCCATTCTTGTGAAGTGGTTTAATCATGTATGTCCTTTGTTCTTTTCCAGGAGAACTCTCACCCCTCCCTTTTTTATAGACTTCACCTGAAATTCAAAGTCTTTGTCTCTTTTTCATTTAAAAAAAAAATTCAACATTGATGTCACTGTCTTGCAGGACAGTACTGCACGTTGTGTATTAGCCTTTCCTGGATCGTGGTTTTGGACAGAGGTTCATCCCTGTTATTTGGAACTAAGTCACTGAGTGACTTTTAGGCTTAGTCTTAGATCCCGTCTCTGAATTCTGATTCTTCCAACAAGGTTGTTTGTGTGGCAGCTTTGTACTTGGCATGCTGTATTTGTGTAACAGTGGTTGAGTTGAGTCTGTTTTCAAGATCTCAAGTTATGGAGAAACTAGTTCTCTAGTTTTTAGAAAAAGGAGTAGTTAATGTATTCCCATTCCTGGATGTTTTTGGTGGGGTTTTTTTGTGTGTGTGGGGGGGGGGGGGGGGGGTGGGTGGGTTTGTTTTGTTGTTGTTGTTTGAGTTTTTTGGTTGGTTGGTTGGTTTGGGTTTTTTGTTGTTGTGGGTGGGTTTTTTTGTTTGGGTTTTTTTGTGGGTTTTTTTTTTTTTTTGTTGTTTTTTGTTTGTTTGTTTTCTTTGCTAAAGACTTTATTTATAGGTTAATACTGCTGGTTGGGACTGATGCCTGATTTAGGGCTGGTGCAGATTCTGAAACTTCTGCCTGGAACAAAGGTCCAAGGAGTTTGATATATAAGTCTTGAAAAATAGTCTTGCTGTAAGTGAATATTTTCAGACCTTCTACGCAGTGTGTGTTGTCATTGTTAGGTTTTGGAGCTTTTGCTTTTCAGAGCAAAGTTTAATGATTTAATGATGCAGGTAACCGTATGACATGCATATAAAGTTGTTCACATGAGCAACTGTAAAATAACTTTACAAACAATAGGACTTTCATTGGCACCATACCTGAGAAGCAGTTTGTCATATTTTATCTGCAGACATAAATTTAGATGACATACGAACCTTAGGTGATTTTAGTAAAAAAGTGATTTTTAATTGCTGTTCTTTAACTTGACATTATGTAAACTGTGCATTTGGAAAAAGTTGTCTTTATGTTTTTCTGCTCACTAGTAATGGTCTTTCATACCAAGATAGGTTTACAGAAAGTCATAATTTTTAGCACAGTTATTCTTACAGTAATTATCCTGATCTGAAGTGTTTTAGTCATTGGGCAGAAAAAGGTTTGAGAACTTCAAATAACTATTGCAGGTGTTACTATTGTTTGCATAAGCACAAGCAACTGCATGTTTAAGCTATTATTTTTGCATGCCTTCCTGGTTTGTACCTACAGTATCTAAATAAAGTGATTTGTATTGCTTGGGCAGGCATTTGGATTGCTAAGAAGAGGGAGAGAAAACAATTGATTGGGCTACAATGTCAATAACAATACTCAGTGACAGTGATAAAATAGCCCTGTTGTTCTGATCAATGACATACCCGACTAATTAAAAAAGGGTTCTGCTGAATGTAGATGATGTTTCCTGAGGTCCTACTGTGTACTTAGGTATTTCTGGTATCTATTTGTTAAATACAGAGACTCACTCATCTTGTCATGGGTTGAAAAAGATCTTGTGTTAAGGTATACATAGAGCTTTGTAAGGTGAGCAAGGGGTAATAAGGATGGGTGCCTTTTATCATGGAAGCTCCATTACATATCTTCTCAATTTGCTTCTTCTGTATGTTGCTCTATTAAGAAAGTGTGATGTAGGAGAAAGAGTAGGCAAGTAGCATTCAGAATATTTGATTTTTGTCTGGTGGAACCTGTTGTTTTAGCATCTGTTTTAAGCAATTTTTTTAAAGCTACTGATGAAAGGGAGCTACTGTGGTAATAAGTTTCTGTTATGCTTGCAGACCTTTATCTGAACAGATGTAAGGGATTTTCCCTTAGTTCTGCAAGGCTAAAGACACCAGCTTTTTGTTTGTTTGTGTTTTTTGTTTGTTTAGTTTGTTTTGGTTTTTTTTTTTTTTGGTTGGTTTTGTGGTGGGGTTTTTTGTTGTTTCTTGGTTGCTTGCTTGTTGTTTTATTTTTTTGTAGGTAGTAGTAGAAGTAGTAGTGGTAGTAGTAGTTCAACAATGCTGCCTTGTGGTTTTCCGTATTATCTCTGTATCATTTGGGGCAGAGGGGCAATGATTTATTTGGTCTAATTGCAGAGTTTGGTCTTACTCATCTTAGTGACACAGTAATAAACTCACCTGCATGCAGCAGAAGTACTTTTCCCTTGTATTTTGTTGTTCAGTGGATAAACATGCACTATGGCAAGAATATTGTACTAAGTTTTTAAAAGATCCTGGATGTAAATGTTCTGCTCGACAAATATCTAGCATCCTTAGAAGCTGTTAGTATTAACTGTGGTTACTCTGTAAAAATTTGTAAGAGCAGTATTGAGTGAGTGTCTGATTATTGGTTTTTTTTTTTAGGTCAGGACCTGTTCAGAGACTTCCCAAGTAACCCTGATTAGAGTGTTATACTTGCATTAGAAGCACAGCTGAAGCTGAATAGGAACATAGAGCAGCAAGTTCGAATCAATTTTTAAAACTTTAGAAATACCTTTTCTGTGTTTTTTGGGAAGAGGTTGAAGAAAATTCTTTAAATTTCATACATTTAGCTGTAGAAGATTTTTTCATTTTCAACTTCTGTTGTAATCTAGGAACAGTATGATTGCTTTGTAGTTTAACAGAATTTACTTCTGTGTGAAGCATTGAGGTATTTGAAATTAGAGGAAAAATGTTATTTTTAATTCTTAGAAATGCAGGGTAATATTTGAGGAAAATAATTATTTGTAACTTGATTTTTTCTTGGGCAACTTTCTAGCAAAGCAATTTATTTTATGGATACACTGGTTATTTATTTAAGAAGAAGGGTTACATGAAACTACATTTTTAGTTATAAACATGGTTGTGAATGAATGTGCCTTACTAAACAAAATCTATGTAGCTGCAGTTTCCTGGGAATTTTTTCTTCATTAGAGGACATGATCTGGACAGTTTTGTCAGTGATACAGGTAGTCTACAGCAGTTGTTGATTTGGTGGTTCATCCTTTAAGAAACAAATTTTGCTCTTCGTATGGATATGCCTGTCACTTTGTTCCTTTTTTCTTCTGATGCTTCTCTACAATTTGGCAGATTCCTCCTTTATCCTCGGACTGGGAAAGTGTTCACATAGGTTGGAGAGTGAGACGGATTGTGCAGGTTACTCTGTCCTGTGCCCATGATGGGAAGCAGAGGGAGTCCTGTGGCTGCCACAGCCACTCAGCCAAATCACCAGCTCTTGGCAGGATGGAGCATGGTCACAGCATTGGGTGGCAGTACCTCAGCTAGTCTTTCTCAGGTTTTTTTGATTCAAGACTTTCTGTGGCAGCCTCTCTTCCATGCTACGCAGCATCCTACAGCCATCTCCTGGGTCCAATTCACACATAGATTCATGACCATGCATTCCTTTTTCCTCCCTCACTAGGTTTGAGAAATACTGCTTTAAGACATCAGCTTTGTTTTCCATCTTGTGAATGATCGTCTATAGCAAAACTGATAGGAAATTAGTAACAAATATCAATGCAGGTTCTGACACAGTGCTTATATTCCTACCTGAGTCTTTTGATCAAGCAGATAAAATAACCCTCTTCATAAATACTGCTTCTACATTTGTTGAGGGAGTAAAACCAGGAAAGCATGCAGTCACAATTGCCCTGTGTCTTGCACCTTCCTGCTGCACTCTTGGATACTGCTCCTTTAGAGTAATGGAAAGCTGGCAGAGAACATAGAAATTATTATGGACATGAATAGGTAGACAAGTTAGATTTAAATAACTTAAAATGTCTTCCATTACCTGTTATGGTACCTGTGAAACTCTGCATCTGCATCTACTCTGGCAAACAGCCATGAAAGTGGAATGACGTAGGTACACGTGACTTGAGGGATCATTTTCACAGCAGATGTTTATATCAAAATTTCACTTAAAAGTATTTATTGTACATGACTTTCTTTCAGTAAATCTGTTCAATGAGATGCCTAATAATAGTCAGATTTTGTAGAAAGTTGTTTAATATTAATGCTCCTTTTTTCTTAGAAACCATATTTTGTCAAGATAGTTTTCTTCATACCTGATTTAGTAGCAGTCATGCTGAGAGTTTTGATGTCTCCACTCTGGCTTCTTTATTCATGTTGCTTTCAGTGCTTCCCTGTTTTAATACAAGTTTCTAGGATTATACTTAATTGATTTGTCACTCAAGGAATATCAGCGCTTCAAGCAATTAAGTGCAGCAAAATACTAGGTAACAAAGACACAAAGATTTTTGTTCTCATCCTAGTTATGAAAAATCCATTATTCATTATCTTGCTGTTTTTAAATACTGAAGTACAATTTTCCAACACAATAGCAAAATTGCTTTTGAAACAGAATAAATTGCTTGCCAGTTCACAGGCTGTATTTTGAAGTCAGGCTTACCAAACACGATGGTGCTTATGCTTATTGTCTTCACTGCTTGGTGAAGCTCCATATTGAAAGTGCAAACGTATATACCAATTGTGGGAAAAAAAACCCTTGTCTTTAATATAATGATAAACAGCTCTTAAAGAAATTATGATTAGAAGATCGATGTATTCCACAAATATTACCGCATTTACAAAATAGATTTTAATATTAAGCATATCTGTGAGTGTTTCTCTGTCAAATCTCTCCCATGATTCTCTTGCATTAATGTATTTCTTCATGAAAGATTTTACCCAGTTTACTGTGTTACTGTTGTTTATAAGAGATACTATTTTTCAAATCAGACGTTGACTTTGTAGGGAAGTTAAAGGGGATGTGTTACTTTGTGATATCTTGTACCTCCAATTACAGCTGTCAGACTGCGATCTCACTGGATGGTGTTAAAATGCATCATTAATTAGATGTCCAAGAGCAAAACACAATGCAACGTAAAGCTCTCTATTAAAGCTGTGATGATGTAATTTACAAATTTAATTAGAAAAGATTATAAAAGCATTGGACAGGAGTATGTTTAAACAGAGGCCGGTCTTATTGGAAGTCTAAGAATAAAGTAATGTCTTGAGTATTTACTACGCAGTGGTTTTATTACCTAGTGTTGATCTAGTCTGGGAGAAATCAATGTAATTTGGTATAATATGGATGTTAACCTGTAATAACTGCTGTGTTTTGTGAAGAGAATTTTTGTATAATATTTTTTCTTAATGTCAATTAATAATAATAGTAAGAGAAAATATATTTCTAGATTGTCATATTAAACTAAACATCAGATACAGCTTTTTGCAAACATCATTGTGAAGGCCAAATTTTCTCATGTTTGTTTAAAACTTTTTTTTCTAAGTGCATGCTCTTAGCACTAATTTGGAAAGCATTTTCTATGCCATATTCTCACATAACTTTCTGGAAACTCCTAACTTTTAATATTAGCACAGTTTATTTTAGTTTGAAACTTTGGTTGTGTTTTCTGCAGTGTGGCAGTGTTTTTACACCATTTGAAACATTGATGAAGATTTCTTGTCACAAGGCATAATGTACCAAAGGTTCCAATACTCAGTTGACTTGCAGCGGGGTATGGGAGATGTTTGTTTATTAGTCCTAGTTATGCAGTATTTTCTTATCTAGTCTGAGCACATCCCTTAATGCTGTTCCATGCCAAGGGATTCCAAGGCAGTGCAGAAATCAGGGCATCACCTGCCAAAGAAAAGAGGGAGTGTCTAGCTCAAGACTTGTTAAACAATAATGGGTTTAGGGCTTTTTGTTCCCCTTCCCTATTAGAGTTTACTTCTTAACTGTGTTGATACCAATTTATTATATAGCCAATGTAAAGTATGTGGTGTACCTTTCCAATAGAAATCTAATATTCAGTCTCTTGCTTCCCTCCCTCACTTTCCTAGCATTCAAAACAGTTAGTAACTGCTTTAATATATATTCTTGTATACAATAAGGCTCAACATAGAAAATCTAGGGGGAACAGAAATAGTTTCAGGGTTTTGTATTAAATATATAGTTAATTGAAAAAATGCAAGCCATTTCATGCTTACCCCTTGTGTTTCTAATATTGCTTTAAAAAAAAAATACTGTATATGACTGAAAACTGTTCAGGGTGCTGCTCTGTCAGCAGAACTCCCTCCTGCTCAAGCAAGGCCACCTATTGCTGCTTGCTCAGGATCATGTCCGGACAGGTTTTAAATGTCTCAAAGGATGCAGATGCCACAATCTCCCTGGACAGCTCATGCCTGTGCTCAGTCATCCTCAAGTTAAAAGTGTTTCCTGATGTTGAGATGGCACCTTCTGTGTTTCAGTTTGAGCCCATTGCCTCTAGTCCTGTGACTGGGCACCACTGAAGACAGCCTGGCTCATTCATCTTTGCAACCTCCCTTTAGGTTCATAGACATAAGATCCTGCTTGTGCCTTATCTTCTCCAGGCTGAGCAGTCCCATCTCTCTCATTCTTTCCTTGTAGGAGAGATGCTTCAGTCCCTTCATCATCATCATGGCCCTTCATTGGACTCTATTCAGCATGGCCATGTCTCTCTTGCACTGGACACACTGCTCCAAGTGTGGCCTCCCCAGTGCTGAGCTGAGGGGAAGAATCTCCTCCCATGATGTGCTGGCAGCACTTTGCCTGAGGCAGCCCAGGATACCAGTACCTGTCTTTGCAGCGAGGGCACAGTGCTGCTGTCTGCCAGAATCCCCAAATACTTTGCTGCCAGGCTCCTTCCCTGGAGTAGCCCCCAGCATGTAGTGGTGAGTGAGGTGGTTCAGGTGAAGAACTTTATAATTCTTCTTGCTGAGCTTCCTGAGGTTCTCATCAACCTGTTTCTCCAGCCACTCAGATTTGCACTGGAGAGTGGCATGTTCATCTGGCCTGTCGTCATTCCTTCCAGTTCTGTGTCGTCTGCAAACATGCTGAGAGTGCATTTTGCCCCATCTTCCACATCATCAATAAAGATGTTAAACAAGACTGAGCCAGTATGGATCTCTGGGGTACACTGACCTAGTATACTGACCTCCAGCTAGACTTTGGGCCATTGACAACCTTTTGGACCTGGCCATTATGACAGAATTCAATTCATCTCACTGCTCATCCAGCTACTGCAGCAGCAGCTTGCCTACAAGAATTTTATAGGAGACAGTGTCTAAGACCTTACTGAAGTCCAAGGAGACACTATCCACTGCTCTTTCCTCATCTACAGGTCAGCTATTCAATCTTACAAGTTTACCAGGTTGGTCAAATAGGACTTCCCTTTGGTGAAGCCATGCTGATTACTCCTCGTAATTTTCTTGTCCTTTTTTGGAAAAGATTTCCAAAGATGAGCCACTCTGTCACCTTCCCAGGGATTGTGATGAGACTGAAAGCTAAGGGCAGGTTCCCTGGGTCCTCCATCTTGCCCTTCTTGAAAAGGAGGAGTGGCATTTGCTTTCCTCCAATCTTTAGTCACTTCCCCCAATCACCATGATTGATCCAAGATTATTGGAAGTGACCTTGCAATGACATCTTACAGGTTCCTCAGCACTTGTAGGTGCACCATCTTCCTTGATTTAGGCTTTTTTCCTGTTCTCTGAGACCTGGGACTCCTGAAAGACAGTCTTTTTTAATCAAGACTGAAGCAAAGGCATCCAGTTCCTCAGCATTTTCCATGTCCTGTGTAACTGTATCCCCTGTGTTATTCAATGAGACCCCATTTTCCCAAGTCTTCCTTATCTCATCCATGTACTTAAAACTTCTTGTCTTTGACATCCCTGGCTGGATTCAACTACATTTGGCTATAGCTGTCCTAGCTTTGTCCTTGGAAGCTTGGACAATTTTTTTGTATTTCCCCAGGTTACCTGTCTTTTTTCTACCCTCTGTCCCGTTTTATGCCTGGGTTTAGACAGCTCCTTGTTTGTCCAGTCAGAGCCATCCCATGGGAATCTCTTGAACTTGGAGTAGATGATCCTTGAGTACAAGCCAGCTTTTTTGGGCCCCTCTTCTCCCCAAGACCTTATTCCATGGGACTCTTTCAAGCAGTTCTTGAAAAGGCTGAATCCATTCTGAATTCCAGGGTTGTGAGCTGCTTGCTACCGTCCCCCAGCTCTCAGGGTGTCAAACTTCACCATGTTATGGTCACTGCAGTCAAGGCTGTGTTGATATTCTCATCCCCAGTGAGTCCCCCCCTTGCTTGGTGAGTATGAGGTTCAGCAGAGTATCTTGTCTCATGGGCCTTGTCCAGAGTAATTAGAGGAGGAAGTTGTTGTCAAAGGGCTGCAGGTCCCTCCAAGATTGCCTATGTCCTTTTCTATTGGTCCTCCAGCAGATATCAGGGTGACAGAGGTTCACCATGAAGAGCGGGGCTTAAAAATGTGAAGCTGCTCTTCTCTGTCTGTAAAGGGCCTCACCTACATGCATTTCCTGTTCAGGTGGTCTCTAGCAGACACCTACTAAAATGTTGCCTTTACCTATTCTCTCTTTGTTCTTAATCCAGAAGCTCACAGTTGCCTCCTTATCCATCCCTAGGCAGAGCACCATGCCCTCCAGCTGCTCACTCACATAAAGGGAATGAATGTCTAGTTTTGTTAATTACGATTTTTAGATGGTTTGGGATTAGGTTGCTGGGGAGATAATGAGACAGTCCCGGGATCCACCTTGTAAGAGATGACTTTAAATACAGCTTCATAAAAATTAAACTTACTAATTCTGAGTAACAGTGCATCTTCTTTCAATCATCTTCCCTAAGGTATAGAAGTATGAAAGGAGTAAGTTAGTCAATTGACATGCACTTAGAGGAATTTTCTTACTGAATATTCCAGTGTTTTGTCTTAGCTTAGAAAGCATTCCACATGTGTAAAATTGAGATAATGGATAATAGTTTCCAGGGAAGAAAGGACCATTGTTAGTCTAATGTTGTTTCCATGGGTCTGATGCCTTAGTTTTAGCTGTCATATGTTTCAGATTCTGTGCTGCATTAGTATACAACTCTGAACTTCATATAAAGTGTTAGCAAGTACTCTTCACAGTTTAGTTAGACAAAAGAATCCTTTTCCAGCCTGAGAACCAAGGACACCATTGCCGCTTCATGCCCAAAAAGTATAAACAACAGGGAGTTGAGGAGAGCATGGGAGGATGGGACTTGATAACCTGGAGCTGTAACTGGGCAATTAACCCCGATATGTAAATGGACCAAAAATTATATAAGTGTGAAAACATGTGACCCGTCATCAATGTTGTAGCCTTGGCTAGGCTCTTGTACTGCTCAGGGTGTATCCTTTGAAGGCCTTTTTAATAAATATCTACTTTATTCCTTTAATACTGTCTAGCCTCTGTTCTAGGTAGCTTCTCAAGGTATCTGGTCCCACAGGCGAATCTTCTTGATTCACTGAATGTTTTTGTGTAGAATTATAAGAGTAACTATAATGTTTCCATAATTAAAACCAAGATACTGATAAGTGATGTAGAAGGTGAGGCTCAAAGGCCTGCACACACAAGAAAATACATCAGGAAAGCAGGTTGAAAAAACACAGTGGAAATATGAAGTCTGTACTTCCATGAAAACTCAGTCAATTGTGTCTGCTATAAGCTTTGCAAAATAACTTCTACCTAACAAAATCTTACAAAGAATCCTTTGAAAAGTAGGAAGTTGCAACTTTGTATGCACAGATTATATAAAAATTAAGAATTTCCCTAGAATTATTTATACTATGATTGACAATGATTGCAGGCTTTCTGCTGTATTACGCAATTTTAACTAAAATCAGAATATCTTGTTAATGTGTTAACAAAAATGCATTGTATACTTAGATGAAAATATCTTGCTTATGAAATTCCATATGGCAAAAATTAACTTGTTAGTTTAGGAGATTCCCAGTAATAAAAAGTGATCTACTGGCTATTTATGTAGTGCTTTTATCTCATTTTGCCAGGTACCAAGCGGAAGATGAGTCCTCTCATTTGGATGAAATGCCACTAATGATGTCAGAAGAAGGCTTTGAAAATGATGAGAGTGATTACCATACTTTACCAAGAGCCAGAATTTCTCAGAGAAGAAGAGGCTTAGAATGGTTTATCTGTGGCGGCTGGAAGTTCCTTTGCACTAGGTTTGTCACGCACTAGTACTTCTAATTAAAGTTTTAAAAAAATTAAATTAGTACTAACTTTGTGTTGTGTGATGTGTGCAGGGTACAGAACACAGAATAATTTGCTTGTCAAGAATATTGTATTTATTTTATTTATTTGCCTGCATTTTCCTTACTAGGACACTGCCAGCTGTTAAAAGCAGTTCTGAAGAGCTGATTCTGTTGTGCTTCTCCTGTCTGCCTTGCTGACTTGCAAGAGAGATCATGAGCTAAATTTGTATTATTCTGAGGTCCATAATTTAGCATGTAATCCTGGTTCTCACTTCACTCGAAACTACATTAGGGTAGAGGGGTTAAATTTTTTACTTTTGTGGATATTAGTGTGTTAAGTTTATAATATATATAATTCTATTTATGTTACTGTAAGGAAAAAGCAAATTCATCAACTAATGATTAGGCAACCCTTCAATTTTAATGGTTAAAATATAAATTTAACTGGTGGTCTTGGAGTGAATTACAACTGGAATTAGCTCTTGTGATTTGGTTCTTACTTAAAAACTTTCTGTGCTAAACTCTGCTCTATGCAAATACCTTGGAATAGTAATTTTTAATGAATTTTTAGCAAAACTTCTAAGTAGTGAAACTGCTGTTAGGATTATTAAGGATCTTCCTTTTTCTGTAATTTGGAGCGATAAAGTCTGACAATCAGTAAAGTGAAGTGAGTGAAGCATTTTGAGTGGATTTAAACGGTGAATGCTTTCTTTGGCAGCTGTTTTTAGAACAGATTTAGATAGAAGTCTTCACAGCTGGTTTTCATGGTGCATTAAGAGGCCTGTTTTACCTAAGCAAAGCTGTGTTTGTACACCTTCAGTTTTTTTAAATAACTGTTAGAAAGCTTTAAAAAAACATGATCTGTGTTGATTTCTGTTTTATATAATGATTTAACAAAACCTCATGGTTTATTAATTTTATTATAGGTGTTAAGGGTTTGGAAGGTAGAAGGAAGGAAGGTAGAAAAGTTAACAGAAGTAGTGTTTGTATATGTTAATGGGTTTTGGAAGCAGTGTTTCTCATACAGATCTACATTTTAACTGTTTAGCAGCTAAATGTTTAGCTTAAATGTTTTTTATCTTTTGAACATGTCTTAAAATTTAGATTTTTTTCAAACAATGTAGTTTTATGTAAGTTCAGTTCTGTAAGTATTAGTGATTATTAGTTCCTGTGGTTATATTGCTGTAAGTTTGGTGAAGACAGGTGGATCAGTAAGGACTGCATCCTCACATGGAATTTACAGTGTTTGGATAGAGACAGACAATTGCAAGGTGAGTTTATGTTGGAATTAATTAAAA
This sequence comes from Motacilla alba alba, assembly GCF_015832195.1. NCBI lineage: Eukaryota > Metazoa > Chordata > Aves > Passeriformes > Motacillidae > Motacilla > Motacilla alba. The sequence goes on along the minus strand of NC_052017.1, from coordinate 58,846,886 downwards.
AAATTGTGAGAGAATGTCACAAGAAATGGTCATTAGTGCTGAAGATTACAAAATTTCATGTTCCTGCTTGCTTTTTAAAATTGAGAGGTACATCTCAGCTTTCAAACCTAGAAACTTTCAAACCTGTTCTTTAAATTACTTGAGTCATATTTTTGATGGATTTTTGAGAAGGAAAGAGGAAATTACACTATGGATTTTTTTTCTGTTTTTGTTTGGTTGGTTGGTTGGTTTTGCTATGCTCTATACATACTTTACTGCTAATATAGGTGTGTGAAAAGAAATGTCTTCACTAAGAAAGAGGCTTTAGGGGAGTATGACTTCTGCTTTGCTGATTTCCTCAACTAAATTCAGACACAGTTAAAGAGTCCATTTGGTTTTGCATTTATACCTGTAGGCATTTTAATCACATTAGTGTTCTCTAAAATAGAACATCATAGCAGATAATTTTCCTTTTTCATGGGAAAAAATAATGAAAAAATGAGCATCAGATTCTAGCAGAAGCTTGAAATTTCAGTTGGATATTAGGAGACAGAGGATACTCCCATAGGAAAGCTGCAGATGCCTGCTTAGATGAAGTAGGGAACAAGATGTGGAAGGGAGGTGAATCCTATGGTATCTTATCTACTGGTCCAGTTAGGCTGGATAGAAGCCTCCTCTTGGGTGAGAATTTCTGAGTGTGTAAATACCTGTCATTGTAGTAGGGAAATTACATCTGGGCTGAGACCATTATTGAGGCTTTCTAATTGATAAAAATCAGGGATGTGCAGTCGGTGTAAGTTACTCTTTTTGATGGTTTCTGATTATAATAGCGCTTTACAAATTTTTGCTGGGGCCCACAAAATAGTTGAGTTTTTGAAATGCCAATTTGCTGTTGATAAAGTTACCTAGGATCATACAAAAAATCATGCAGGAAACTTGGAGCCTACTGTATTGCCACACCTGCAGTGTTTACTTACTCTGTGTAGTACAATTAGTTACAGTGTTTTTATGTGGTGTAAAATATTGGTTTAGGATACAATTGCATGTTGATGCCTTCACACTTGAAATGGAGAGGAGCATGTTAGAAAACAATTTTTGTGTTAGTGTATTCATGTTAAAGGAACAACTGAAACTTATTTCCAGAAGACGAACAGGGTTCTTCTAAGTGTAATGTAAGATCAAAGCAATCTGTGACCTGTTCAAACAGAACTTAAAATTTCACTCTATTTTTATGGAAATCAGTACCTCATACCTGCATCTGAGTGAGGTTGAAATCTCTGTTTCAAAATCTAGAACTTCTTTTTGTGCTTTAAATGAAATTGTAAATTTTTCAAAGCTGTGGCAGAAAGATGAACACAATAAAAGACTAGGCATTATTCTGGAGCCAAGCTCAGGGGGCCCCTGATTTCTTTTGGATTCTCAGTGAAAGTCTTGTGTTTGTGTTCAAAATCACTTTACATGTTGCAAACAAACAAAAACCCCCATACCCAGTAGGGGTTTTGGTCTGTCTTGCATTGTTAGGATTAATCTCATTTTTGTGAGAGGAAGTTTTCCATCTCTTTTCAGCTTTAGAATTTTATATTCTATGGATTTTTGTTGCTGCATCACAAACTGTTACTCTTTAGTCTAAAAAGTTTCACCTGCTTTGCAGAAGCAAATATGGAAGGTTTGACAAAGTTCTGTGTACTTGAAAAATGATTTTGTAAAAATGTTTTATTCAGCTTTTAACTTCAGTTTAGACAATAGACTTGTTGATCAGATCTGAATGGTATGAACTTTATTTGCAAATCTTCAGCTCTTTAAAGAGTTTCTGCATTTGCAAGAAAAACATCATAATTAAATCAGATGTTGTCTTTGATTTTGAACAAACTGAAGACTTAATTCAACCAATATAACTTTTAACTTCAGAAACTGCTTATTTCTTGCTTTCATAGCACAGTTAAAAGAAAAACTTTGTGATATAGCAGCTGTTTTGTGGTTATAATCATTTCCCCTTTAACTTACAAATTCTCTTCAAGCTTGTGAAATTATAATGCACATAGATCAATACTCTGGAGTTCTTTGGGCTGGATTGATTTCTTTCTCATGAGATTTACATTCCACTTGTTATCAAAAAACACTTTGTCCCTATGAAAATGGTGCCATTGAATGGCATTTCCATATGAAGTGAAGGGGATATCAAATGCTCGGATTAATTTGGGCTCTAAGATGGCCTGTACGCTTTCAATTAATCTGCAACGCATTTGTTATGCAGAAGCATGGGAAAATGCTGATCTTTTGAGAATGACATGACCACTGTGTTGCTTTTGGCCTGATTACTGAAGCTACCTGTTGAGTACAATAATTACAGTATGTTTTCTTTGCAGAACTAGTTTCTGCTACTTAAAACCTAATAAGGAAAAGCTGACCCTTGCAGACAATATAGAGCTTTTATATTATCTTTCCATTCTGATGAAAATGCTGTTTTGTGAAAGATACTGGCAGTTAAGCTTGTAGGATAAAAGTAATGAAAAGAGAGAATAAAAAAAAGCCTTTATTATTAGAGCTGCAGAGTCAGTTGAGACTTTTACTTTAGCTTTTGACTTGTAGAGATACGCTCTATTTATGAAAAAGTTAAGGGTTCTTATTTAACAATTACTCCAGGTTTTCATTTGTTGGTGGGGAGTTTTTTTGGTTGGTGGGTTTTTGTTGCTGTTTTTAGTTTAAATATGGTACTGGTTACTAATATGAAGACAGTGTTATTGTTCCTCCACGTTAAAATAATACATTAGAAAGCAGGTTAGTAAAATGCTATTTAATAAATATGGCTTGAATTCTTTTATAAATTTGGTTATTTTTCATACATACAGTCTGTTATATTGATACAGACAACACAGCTTGAAACTAGCTTAAGGAAGACACTTTCTGTGCATGTGTTAAATTTTTCTAGGCAAGGGCATTTGAAATACAAACTTAAATCAGTAAACAAGGATGCATTTTATATTTTTTTGTTGCTGAATCCCAAGCATTATATGTGGCTTTACATAAGAGTTCAGAAAGATCTGAAATGTGTCTGGATCGTGCTGCATGTGACGTTATGTTTCTAGGCTATTTAAAGCTCAGAGAATGCTACTCTCATTTATCATATAAATTTACTGGGTATCCTTGCTCAAAAATATGTTCTGTATTGGAGAAGGTTAATTCAAGAACAAATTAGAAATGTGTTGGATGGTGATAATCTGAGTTACAAAAATTTTAGGTAGACTTCATAGGTGTTAAATTTTTAATTAATATTTTTATTAATTAAAATTTTAATTATTATTTTAATAATTTAACATGAAATAATTTAATTATAATATTGATGATTTAATTGCTATTTTAATTAATTACAATTAATATTTCAATTAATATTTTAATTAGTATTGATATAATTAATATTAATTTTATTAATTGATAAATTGATTAGGATTTCTGAGACCACCGTGTCCACCTTGTATTCTTTCTGTGATAAAGCAGTAATTGCTACTGAGACTGAAAACAGCAGAATCTAACTGATTTCTATTTCTATGGTAGTAAAGCTCATCTGAACCATTACAATATTGATTTGGGCATAACCTGTAATATTTTCATCATCTGTGACTTCTCACATCTGAAAACTTGACTGTTAGCTCTGTGTCAGTCAAACCTTTTATCAAAGGTATTGCAATTGTTTCCCAGTCAGACGTGACTCTTGTGTTTGTACTTTTTGGCATTTGCTAAACTAATGGTCATGATGATGTCTGTTGATCTGTAGCAAAATAAGTAGTTTCAAGGAGGGGAGATTCTGTGACAAGGAAGGTGTAATTATGTAGCTTTAGGTGAATGTTTAATTTTAGCAGTAGGGAAGTCCTTAGTGTCTGAGGAAATGATTCTACAAAAGAGACTGTGCCTAATCAAATATTCTGTCTGTTTGCAGTTCAAATTCAAAAACTGATTGAACAATGCTGAATTTCAAAGATTGTCAAGGAATTTCTGTCTATGGTACTGTTGGCAGATTTATCATACTAGCTTACTTTCTCCAGGAAAAAGTTATTTTCCTTGGAACTTTTTTCCTTCAGATCTGTCCTTACACTTCTCACTATATAACTAAGCTTTCTCTTCTGACTCCACATCCCTGCCCTGGAAACTAACAAGATGGCATCTTTAATGCCATGTGCAGTTTTATCAAGTTGGCACTGCCTTCTGCTGCAAACATATCACCTGCGTTGTTTCAACTATTTTCACAGTTTTTTAGATTTTTAAAGGTTGGGGATGGATATCACTGAAAATAATCGCCTTTTATTCTGCATTAGTTTACAGCTGGATTGATTTGCAGGCCTACTTTTCCCATGCAGTTGCATGAGTATTTCTGCCAGCACAAGAGAAGGAGCAAGAATCCACACCTTTGTTATGGGGGGAGGGAGGTACTGGGCATTTCGGCAGCAGCAGGATCTGTTCACAGCCATTAAGCTGATTGTGGACTCATGAAAAGGAAAGACTGCTGTTTATTTTGCTTTAAAGACAAGTTTAAGTACTAATATTTCTCGTTTGTATGTTACTAAATAACAGGGCTGAATTTTGAAAGTTCAATTAACACTGTTTCAATTTTTGTGATAGAATAATTCTTTGTCACTATTTTGAAGTGACTGGGAGAAGCTGATGAAAGGACGTTTCATTTTTGTAGCAAAAATAAAATGCATGTTTATGTCTATCCCATAGTGAGAGTTTCAGGGAGAAAATCTTAAGAGTCCAGCATTTAAAATTGAAATATTTTAAAGGTCAGCTTGTGAGTATTGATGTAGTGGTATTTCCATAACAAAGTTATTGTTGCTATGAATAATTTTGCTAGTGGCATAACCTTTAATTTTCTTTAAAAAGAACCAACAACTTTGTATTCCATTCTGGGGCAAAATTAATTAGTAATAAGCATGGGATTATGTAGATTACAGACAAGAACACTTTAGTAGGTGTTGTGGCAATGTAAGCTAACTATCAGCCTTCCTTCCCTGCAGTATTTGTGTGTTTCATGATTCTGTAATTGCGAATAAACAGACTAGGAAAGGACCTTAAGGTGTTTCCAGTTGATTCCTTGCCTGTACAGAATGAATTATATCTATCACTGATATCTGATCTAACCACATCTTAGAGATCTGCAGAAATTCCAGCCTCCTTAAGTGTCTCCTCCACCCCTCTCATTAAAAGAGTTTACTCAATATCTGTCCGTGTTATGCCCACCCTGCTTATTGATTGCTACAGTTGAAGGTCTGACATTAGTTAATGATGGTGGACCTAGAGAATAATGGTCCCTTTCCTCTTTGCAGCTGGTTCTTACATATTACTTGAAACCATATTAGGTCCACACTCAGCCCTCTGTGAACTGCTCTGTTTCCTTTGGTGTGTCTAGTAGTCAGCCTGCCCTGCTTTCTAGACTTGTAATTGTTTTCTTGCTCTTGTGGTCTTGTGTGTGGTCTCTGTTTTCCCAATTGGCCTGTTTGTTGAAATTTGGTATTCAGCATGGTCCTGTAAGCCAACTGAGATCATGCTAGCACTGACTGAGAGAAAGGAATACATTCATGACTTGCTACAAGCATTCTTGTCCACACTGAACAGATTTGCACGTGTATAACATTCTCATGCAGTAACTGACCTGCCACCTGGTTTTGGAGCATTTCCTGGTTCTGTATTTGTGTAGTTGGTTATTTCTCTGTAAACTGTGTTGCACTTGTACCTGTTCAAATGCATTCTATGTCTTCTAGGTAGTTTTTTAGTTTTTCCAATCTGTCAAGACAGCCTTGAACTCTGATCTGCTCTTTGCATGTACCCCTCTCTCTTCTAGTTTTTTTGTGGCCTGAAAAACGAAATATTCAACAGTCATTTACCCAGTAAGTTCTAAATAAAGCTTTGGAGACCTTCACTGAAATTACTTTGGTTTTATGTAAGCTACTCTGCAATTATGATTTTTCCAACTGCATCAGTTCCAAGAATATGTTCCTTTAATTTTCCTATGATAAATGTCTTGAGAGTTATATTTTATTAGAGTAATAGATTCATAGAATGATATTGGTTGAAAGGAACCTTTAAAGATCATCTAATCCAGCCCCCCTGGCATGGGCACGATGTCTTACTGGATGAGGGTGCTCAAAGCCCCAGGAGTCCATGGAGGACATGCACTCAAGCAGTAATGCAATTGGTTCTTAGAGTGAAATTAGTTCAATTTTAGAGATTGTTCTTGACATGTCTTTGTTGTTTGTGACTTCTCTTTTCTTACAGGTGTGTACAAATACATATGAATAGGTTGACTATAAGAATGAATCCAGTAAACAGTGCTGAGGTGATTGGATTTTAAATTTTTCTTTTGTTCTCAGCCAAATTCTTCCTGTTGGTGTAAATAAAATTTGTAAGAATTTCCTAACGTTTGGGTTTTTTTTGCTGCATCAAAAATATTGCCAGTATATTCCAAAACCTTACTAGAAATGGTTTCTCATGTCAACTTCATTAGCTGATGTAGCTGAAATCTGCTGTTATCAGCTCAGTCAACTGCAGTAGGTGAAGAGCAGGAAAGGCCTGTCTGCTCAGTGTTCCTGATTCACTTGCCTAAAATAGACTCCCAACATGATTGAGGCACCTCCTCACTGTATTAACATATAAATACAGATAAATTCTCCTTTAATGCATGGGATTGTAAATCAAGAATATGCAGTGTACAACAAACCCACTTCTCTTTGCAAATGGTCTCTGGATAGTTATTCTGCCTCTGTAGATAGTACTAGGAAGTACTTAAGCTGATTACATTATGTGAGTTGAGTCACATCCGTGTTTGTTCCTTGTTTTATGGCTGTTAGTAAATAAACGGTTCAGCCTCAGAGACATCATTCCATTTGCCAGCTTTTGTTCCTCCTTGTTGTGACCCCTTCCCACCATTCCTGTATCCTTGTCCAAAATGCAATTGGTTAAACGTTGTTGTGAGCTCTTCTCTATCTCACTCACTGCTCATGGTTTAAACTTCTTCAGTAGATTTGTAAACTGGTTAGGCAAGGATGCTGTTCCTTTCTCCTGTGAACTGAAGTTCACCCATTGCAGATCGTTGTGCAATCTGCATTTATGTAGTGGGCTTGTTTTGAATGGTTTTCTGGTTTTGTTTGTTAGGTTTGGTTTGGTTTTTGGTTTTTTTTAATATTTGACAGTACGGCATTAGCAGCGGTATGAAGGAAACTGAAGATTTGCAAATTATGTGCTAATTGTATCCAAAGCTGCTGAAATCTTTTGAACTGTATCAAACAGAAGCCTTATTTCCTTTTCAGTCATTAGCATAATCTGAATGTTAGTAATCCAAGATAAAGAGTTTAGCCAAAGGACTAAAAGGCATGATGCAGAATCTTATTAACGAGAATTTTTTGAACCTGTGTCAGGGTATGGTGTAGTGAAACTTCTCATTAGTGTATTAGGATTTTCTGCAAAGAATGTGAAAGTGTTTATATATGTGTATGTCTGGGTGAGTTCAGTACTCTGAATTGCCCTAAATATTAGAAGCTAACATCATGCTTGCCTATATAGATGTAGCAAACATTTTTTTTAGCCTGTTTTTGTTAGGTATTTGCCTTCAGGGGTTCCAGGTTTGGAAATTGTGATCTTGTATAGTACGTTTTTAGTTTTAAAATAAACTATTGTCTTTCTTTTCAGTTGTTCTGATTGGCTCATAAACATTTGTCGAAGAAAGAAAGACCTGAAGGCTCGCACGGTGTGGCTTGGGTGTCCTGAAAAGTGTGAAGAAAAGTACCCCAAAAATGCCATAAAAAATCAAAAGTACAACATCTTTACCTTTATACCTGGGGTAAGGCAACTAAACATTTTCTGGTGTTGTGCTGACTGTATGTTTTGTAGTGTTTTCTGACTTTTCAAAAAAAAGATAATTTTATTTGCCCAGGTTCTTCTTTTTCTTTCTGTATTTTTCTCAGTGATTTCAGTGAAAGTTAACAGTTAAGAGCAAGGTTGCATTTTTGTTAAATTGTTTGGTTTTTGAAGGGCTATGTACTTAATTACAGTTTGAGTGGTTGGAATTCAGTGAAGCTTTTGAAATTTAAGTTATTTTCTTTGCAGTTTTCTATTCAACATTAGAAATTTGTAATCCTTTTTAAAAAAGAAACAGTTCTGCATGCAAAGGATTGACTTTAATTGAGAAGTAAATAGTTGAAAATTTCAATTTAGTCCCATGGATCTTTTCTCATACTCCTTGCCATTGAAAGTATAATAAATAATGAATTTCAAAATGGATAAAATGGACAAAAACAACTAACATCTCCATTTTGTATCACAAGTAGGCCTAATTTAATGCTCTTCAGAGTTGCATTTGTTATTGCAGTCTTTTTGCAGGTATTTTTGATTTTGAGTGCAGTTCTTCAGCAAATACTTTTGTTGTGGAATGAAAAGTTTTTTTGTCACTTTTTTCCTATGAAGCCATATTGTGCCTTAATTTCAGTTTTTTGCTTGTACTATACACCATATGTATATGAAGACAAAAGAGAAATTACAGTTTTGTCTAGTTCATAGTTTTTTTAAAAAAAGTGTTGTTATAATGAAACTTAGCAACAGACACAATTTTTGAAACTTAAGTAGTTAAACCTAAAAATGTATCCTAGTGTGATATTATAAATTTTAGTATTACACTTTTAGTCATATTTTTACAAATACCATCCAAGAGTCCTGTGTCCCATAGCAAAAACTGAATGTCTTGTACTTTTGAATACATTGAATGCTTTGTCTTAAATTTTTTATTTAAGTCATCATGCTGATTTATAAGAGTATTGATTCTATTCTTCTGGCCTCTTTAGTCCAAAGACTGTCAGGTGTTTGGTAATGCATTTCCTTATTAAAACAACAACAAAAAAAATTAATGGCTTTGTAATTAAGACTGATCTTCTGTCAGGAAAATAAAATGTCACTTATCGCATGTGAATAAAATATTCTCATCATTATTGGACAAAGTAAATGTTTTCTTCCAAAGTTTAAATTATTAAATACACTGAAATTAGTTAAGCCACATATGCTTTCCTAAAGGTCACAAAATTCATTAAGCATATGGTAAGCCATTGATTATTGCAACTCGAATTCTGCAGTGTGGGTTACAAATTGTGAACCAGATTCACATTCCTTATAGGGATCAGACATAGTCTGCAATTCCCTATTGTGAGAGAGAATGTTTGTTCTGATCTTTTAAAAATCTTGGTTTTATCCAATAGGTCAAGTCAGATTTTTAATTTGGTGCTAGTATTTGAAAACTCAATAGTTCCTTCAAAATGAAGTGAGATCCTAAATGTAAAACCCAATAGTTGGTGAAAATGAAATGTTTTCAAATTTTAATTTTAGATATAAAGTAAGACTTTTCATTTATTAAAGTATTGTGCAGCTGGGTTTTTTTTATGCTGCTTTACTAGAAGTAATTTGTAGGGAACATCACTGTATTGGTTCCAAACCCATAAATATAACAAAATCATAAATATTGACTCCAATGGTCTTCTCTGGTTGAAATTTTCATTGTGTGAAATTTTGTGTTCTCTTCTATGGTTTTTAAACATTGAGGCTGGCAATGGGTAGTATTCAATGATTTCATATCCAAACACAAACTTAAAATAGTCCTTAGATTAACAGAATTTTACTTGCTGCCTGAAAGAGCAGTAACATTTCCAAAATATCACCTAATTTCTGAACATTACATAAAACACTACCTGCTTCTCCCTTTATACCAGTCTGTACAATTTCATATACATCTTGATACAGCTGCTTAGGAATTTTGCATAAGTTTCCATAAAACATATCTTCTGTGATGGGTGGGTTTTGAAGATACCTCTCCTAAACTTCAAAGCAGTAGTTTTGTTAGTTTTCTGTAGCTGGAGACTTTTCAATTTGCTTAACTGGACTGAAGTGCTTAGCTTTGTATTGAATGAACTGTCAGTGGTCTGCCAGGATTCAAAAGGTTTGTAGGAATGTGTTTTTTAACTTCCACCTTCTCCTACAAGATCTGCACCTCCTAATGTACTGTCTGGACTTTTCTTTGATCAGGCATATCAAGTTTTTGTAAATAGTTAAACATACTAGCAGAAATGAGTGTATGAACTTCATCAAGATCAATGTAAGGCACAGGTTGAGCCTGAAATACTTTCATTTTGGAAGAAGGCTCTGACCTTTCTGACAAGTTCTGATTTCACTTTTTTATCTTTACAGGTTTATTGGTAAGTCATGAAATAGCACTCTGTGCTCTGAAAAAAATTCTTATGCTTGGAGGATGTTTAGGTAGTCTCTAGCTGAACTGGCAGCTTTGAGGTACCAGTACTTTGTTGTGCCTGCCAGAATGACACTTTGAACTTTCCTGAATATTTTTTCGTAGCACCTAGGTTTTTATGTAATTAAGTAATAAATACGAGCTAAATAACTTGAACTTTTATGCAGAAGTCGTTGTAATATTAACTGAATTTTAAGATTAGAAGATGGAGACAATCTCTGAATGTGGCTTTTTGATCTATTCTGAATGTTTTATCCCTAAGATAATTGGTTATTCATTTTCTTAAGTCTCAGTGTTCCAAGTTCAGTAACCGCTTCTCTTAATGCTGCTGGAGGCACCATATTAGCCTGGCTTACTGAAGGAATATGTGAAGACTTTGAAGATTCAAAATTCTATAAAATGAATAATGTTCTTAGCATTGTAATTACAACCAAAGCAATCTTGAGAACATGTGCTTGCTGAAGTGGTGCTTTTAATTACCAAAGGAATCTCTGCATCTGACATTGCTTTGGAGTATGAGACAATGTATTCTGTGATAAGTCTACTGTGGCTTCACTTAAAAGTTGGATAATTAGCTCTGAGTTTAAACCAAATATTTGACTTAGTAATAAATATATCTTAACACCTATATATACCTGTTTAGGTATATGTACCTAAATACCTATTTTTAAATTTTTGCACAGTGATCTTGATACATAGTCCAGTTTTCAAAATATCCAAAACTTAGCCAATTGTTTGTTTAGAGTGAAAAGTGGCAATACTATCAATGGATTTTTCTCAACAAAAATTGCAGTATAATATAAAAATAGCAGTATAAATAATGTAGTAGTATGTGATGATCTATAATGTATTGTGCTATATAAGTAGTGTAATAATGCCATCTTATAACAGTATGACATTTAATGTTTTTGTATCTCCTATCATGAAAAAGTATACTTTATGTATATTATGAATGGAAATTTTAAGACATTTATCTACTTTCTTTTTCATTTTAGGTTTTATATGAACAGTTCAAGTTTTTCTTGAATCTCTATTTTCTCATCGTGTCCTGCTCACAGTTTGTACCAGCACTGAAAATAGGCTACCTGTACACATACTGGGCTCCTCTGGTAAACAGAAAAATACTATTAACTAGAAATTTGGGGGTTTTAATGTCAATGAAAGGTTCATGTCTATGTACATTGCATAAACCTGCAACTGGTAAACTACAGTGGTCAAAGACCATAACAGAAGTAAAATGCTTATTTGAAAGCTGTTGTTTGACAGCCTTCCCTTCCACTTGCCTACTATGCCTCTGTTCCACAGGCAAGGTCGTTTTTATTAACCAGCTAGTGTCAATGTGTAATGCTCCATTCTGCCTGCTGGTCACTTGAGAATTTAACAAAACCAACCAGCAAAAAAAGCTCCAGCTACTAAAGAAACTTACAGGGTAACATAGGTAATTTGCACGTTAAATATCTTTCCATTTATTGTTATTTGGTGACTATTTTGTGTTTTCAGACTAGGTCAGAATTGTGAGCATAAATTTTTTGCATTCCTTCTGTATAAGTTTTGATTACAACCTTTTCTCAAAAAAATTGAGATTAAATATTTAAAGTCGTGGATAAATCAGGAGGAAATTGTGCCTTGAAAATAAGTTATTAATTAAACACGCTTCTCCTAATTGATCATCCTGCCAGTTGCACTGGCTTTCTTTTGATAGTCTTTTTATTATTGAGGTCTCTGCAGTATTTTCTTGGGAAACTGATCAAACCACTTGCTTCTGACTCAGGTTTCCTATGGTTTGCAAACTGAATACTCTTCAGAGGAGACCCGTTTGGTAGTCTGCCAGCTGTATTGCCATGATTTGGAAATATTTTCTTATTGTAACCAGATCATTACCTTTTCTTTCATCTTCTTCCCAGTCCCTTCACACTAGGTTTCAAGGCAGGAAGATCAAATGCCTTATGTTTTAAACTTTATTTAAAAATTGGTATTTTTCAGTAGCATTTATTCTCAGCAGTATTCAGGAAGAGCTGTGACATGCTGACTGCTTGAGTAAAGGTCGTTTTTAATGAGTCAATAGAGTAAATATTCTGGATTGATTTAATTGTTTTAATTGTTGTAACGTGTCCTTTTAACTATGGATAAATGGAGAGACCATCCTGGATGTTCTTCCCGCCTCTCTTCCCAGAATTTTGCTTCTTCTGCAACAAAAAAACGCTTTCAAGACAGAAAGCCTGTTCAACAGTGGGATTTTAAATGGATATTTACAAGTCTTTGTCACTGACACAGTAAGAAAAGACAGAAGTCAGCCTTCTCTGGAATTTGCTCTGTTCACCATGATGTGCTGTGTGCACTGCTAATACATTAGTGGGATAGTAAGGAAAAGGAACCAGTAAACCTTTAGCATCTCAGCTCATTTTTATCCTGCTCTAAGGAGGGAGAAAATACTGTGTTTTATAAATGCCAGTGATCTGTTCTGTATAAATATGTTTGTCTTATTCAAAGGTATTTTGAATTATGCATCCCAGTTTTCACATTTAGCTTGAAAATACTAGTATCTCAGTATGTTTTTTTTGCTAAACTCACTTGTTTCTGCTTTAATAGCTTTTCTGCTAATAATCAACCTCCAGGTAAAAGGCAGCAATTAAATGTTGAGCAAAGCTAAGCATCTATGCAAAAAATAGAAAATATTTAAGCTGCTCCATTGGTCTTCTTTTGCTGCTTAACAAATAAATTTAGGGTTTTTTTAAGGGCGTGTAACTGCTGATAAATCTTCAGTAATAATCAGAGGAGTAGCTATGACTTGTATTTTCTCTCAAAATTTTAAAGAAAATTGTTTGCCCTGATACATAAATCCAAATGACTAGAAGCTGACTATTGCTAGAACTGTTTCAGGATTTTTTTTTATGGTGTAAGTGGATTTTGTGGGTTGTTTTGTTTAGGATTTTTTTGCCATTGGTTTGTTTCAACAGATTTTTACAAAACAGATACAGTTATATCAAGTCCCAAAGTTCTTAAAACAAGACTATTTTGCTAATTTATTTTCAATTACTTTAGGGAATGGACTTCTCATTTTCACTCCAGTATACAAAAGGTTTTAAAGCATACAGGTTTGATTGTAGGTAGTACGTTAAAGATACTTACCTGCTTACAGTTGAAGAAAGATGACAGGTTCCCTTTTAAACTGGCTTCACAATTTTAGCTCTCCTTTGGAAAAATACAGCTTCTTTTGAGCAAATGAGTAAAAAGAGAAGTGTCTTTCTTCAATTGTTCCTCATAGTCATGGTGAGCTGTACTCAGCTGCTCAGTTAGAGGCTGCTAGAAGAAATTCTTGCAAGTAGCACCTTGCATTCTGTGTTTTGATTACTATCTAGTATCAATGTGTGTGTAAATGAGAAATATGTTTGAAGGTGCTTCAGGAGTGCCCTTTTTTTATGCAGCTTAAATATCTATATTGCCAAAGCATATGAAAATACTGCTGTCAGAAAGGGAGAAAATCTGTTTTTTTTCATTCAATTATGCCCTGGGGAATAAAAAGAGAATGCTTTTTGCATAGGCCATTTTTTGTTCTATGTAGTTCCACTATAATTGTAGCCAATGTAAACTTGAACAAATAAGTAGTGCTTAACAGTAAGATCACAGCTGGATAAGCCTTGGAACTTTGGTCTGGAGCTGCAAAACATTGCTAAAATCTGTAGGAGGATTTTAGTCAACACTTTTAGGAAATCTCTACACCTTCACTCCTTTCATATTTCTGGGACATTAGGGGAAGTTTGGCAAACTGTGGATTTCTGCAAGAGAAGTCAAATGGCATACATTTTCTGCTATAAAGTAGTGGTGGCTGTCTGAAGCTAGACAGATAATGTAAAATCTTATTTTTGGTGGATTTGTTAATATTTGAATTTTGCATCCATTTTATTCATAATAATGAAAGGTCCTTCTGCTGGTAAAAATGGTCTTTCTCTTTCACTGATGGTCAAAAACTCAAGTGCTGAGTCTAAGACAGAAGATCTTATCTGAGGAGGTTTAGAGAGGTAGAGAGGAAAATTACGTGCTTATTTGTTGTGTTTTTTAGCTCACCACCCTTTCTAGCCAGAGACCATCACAGCAGAGTGAAGCCCTCTGTGCACTTCCAGTAGCAGCTGCAGTAGCATTGTCTGTGAAAGGAGCAGCCAAAGCATTTAGATACGTAGTTTTTCAGAACAAATCCCCTTTTCCTTTGTCCATATTTGAGATGTGTTGCTAAATAGCTACATATAAGATGAAAAACTATAGAACTAGCCATCCATTTGACTTTTTCTGTGTATTAGGAAAAAGGCAATTTTTCAGCATTAGAATTGGAGAATTTTTAAATGTTTTTGGTAAAGCCCTAAAGTTTGTGGATGATAAGGAAATAAGCTTATTGAAACTATAAAGACTGTCTTTAAGTAATCCAAAGCGTCTTCCTTTTTTGCATTTCAAAATACTGTCTAAATTATGTGTTTTGGACAGGTTGTTACTGTAATTATATTTGTACAATGTGCAAGTATGATTTTGTTTTTCCTGGACTAAACCAAGATACTATTTTAACTTATTGAATAAAAGACTCAAATCCCAATTAAAAAGAAAAAAGTAAATGCTCTAAGCACATGTTCTTACTCTCTGTAGTGTTCCTACTTATCTATTTCTAATCTAGCACTGAGAATTCTGAACTGCATAATTGTATCTTTAACAGGGATTTGTTTTGACGGTCACAGTGGTACGGGAAGCTGTTGATGAATTTCGACGTTACAAGAGAGACAAAGAAATGAACTCACAGTTGTATAGCAAGCTGACAGTACGAGGTTAGCAACACCATTTTATAAATCCTTAAAATATTTCATCTTTTTTATACATTTGCAGGCTTTCAGTTCAAAGAAATAACTAATAGTTTCAAGCTGTAATACTCAGTATGAAACTTATATTCAACTAAATAAAGGAAGTGATTTTCCTTAGACAAATACGATGGTTAAATTTGGTCTGTTTAGGAATTTTAATAAGTATTTGGTTGTTTGTCAAAGAAAGGTGTATGTATATAATTGTATATATTTTTTAAGAATTCTGCTGTTTAGTACCCTGACTTCAAGGTGCAATTTACATCTGAAATTGATGCTGAACAGTAACTCAACAACATTGTCAACCATGTATCAAGCATATATAGGAAATAAGGGAGTAGTAAATAATGAAACTAATTAAAATTCCCTGGAGCTTTTCAGATTTGGTGGATGTATTTGTGCCTAAGAAAAGGAAGGTGTATTGTGAGTCAGCTTCAATATCAAAAATATTAATTTGAACTTTTGCACGTAATTTAAAATCTGTTTGATCGTGCAATATGGAACAGCCAGTTTTCTTTAATGAAAGGAGAAATCAGTTATGACTTTTTTTGGACTCAACACCTTTAACAGGTTTTCATGAAGACTGTTAAGGAAGTGAAGCACTTCAGATGTGAAGTGAAAATTACATTTTGTAGGATATTGTAAATTTTAGACATGGGCAGAAGAGAGAACTGTGCATTGCTCTTCACTTTTATGTGCTTAGCACTTCTTACTGTTAGATACAGAACAGAGTGCCACATAGAAAGGTGCCAAAAAATATTATCAAATCCAATTAATAACCTTGCATTATGACTCACTATTACCATCAAAAGGGTTTGTTTTTTTTATTTTTTTCAACGATTTTCCTTGGCATAAAAATTCTAAAAGGGGGAAGTGAAGGGAGTTTGAGGTTGCACCTCAGGCAGTATATACAGACATGGTGCCAAATGTAAACTCTTTTTACTTCTTCCTAACACACATTTCAGCGCAGCCTTTAGTATATCTTGGTGAATATTTTCTGAAAGTCAGTGGGAAGAGTAACATCACCGGGTCTTGGAATCTTGATTAGAAGCTAAACTCTTGGAGTAGCTCCGGATAATATTCTCTCCAGAAAATAAATGGATGAAAAGCTTGTAATGTAACACAAGTATGTTCTGTATGTTCCCTTTTTTTGAGTAATTGGAAGGTAAACATACAGCCAACAGTCTCGTTAGTGATGGCATAACCTAGCAGCTGAGAGGCATTCATGCTTCTTCCTTGCTGTGTGCATGCATACCTGCATTGTTTTCTGGAGTTTCCATCCTGAAAGGAACAACTGTAGGGAATAGTCTCATATTCTTTCTTTACTTGTCAGTGTGAGATAGTGTTATCAACATTTAGAAGTACAGCTGTTGAAATTTGGCATATGGGACAATTGGCATAGCTATAATTTGTTTAACACGAGGGTTTCACTGCTGGCATCCAAATCTTTTTTACAGTCATTAATACAGTCTGTTAGGAAATGGACTCTTAATGGCTTTTGTTTCAAAGTTGTAATTTAAACTGCCAGTTGGCCTGTTTGTTTTTTAGATCTGTTATCATAGGCCACTGAACACTCACCTTGAAACAGATAGTACAATCCTACCCTATTCAGCAACAATGTTAGTAATCTGAAATTCTTAATTCAGAAAACATGTACATTTTATGGTTACCTTTGTGATGTACATGTTAAGACTGACATTTTCTCTTTTAAGAGCAAAGTTTGGTACCTTTCGTGCTTCTCTTTTTTAAACATACGTTTAGAGTTAATAGAGATTTAAGCAGCATTTAAGTAGAAGTTTTGGAATTGCAATTTTGTCTTTCCCTGCTCATATTGTGTGAAGGTATATGTATTTGAAAAACCCTTCATTTTGTGTCTTCTTCTAGAAATAAGGAAGTAGTCAATGAAAATTTTATTTGGTCACCTTAGAGATTTAAAAGTAGTATACAGTGGTGTGTAAGTAAAGCCCAGCAGTTGTATCAGGAACTGACACCTAGAGAGAAGGGACTTATTAAAAAGAAGCTTTGAAAATGCCCCCTTTTTAAAAAAAGGATATCAGCTTTTATCCTACAAGAGTGTTTTTCATTTTGACTTTCAGACTTTGGTGTCAGTGCTATCATGAATTCATAGTTGAATTTGTTCTATTTTGTGTGTTTTTTGAAGATTGGTCGTCTACAGAAGTAAAAACTCTGCTTACAATCAACTCTGAATCCCATGTTGACAATTATGTGCAATTATTGAATTAATAATGTTTTGAGTAATATCTAATTTTAAGAGTGAAAACATTACTGCAGTCACCACTCAGAATTATACTACATGTTGCCACAAACCCATATATAAAATCATAAGTAGTGATAAATTTCACTTTTTTCCTAATAGGGTTCTTCCGTAATGAGATATTCTGAAAAGGAGAGATATAATTTTGATACCAAAAATGGGACTTCCTCCCATCATAATATTAGACCAAAATTTTTTACATGTTTAAAAAAGATGTAGGTTTCTCTTATTTATCTGTGTAAATTAATAAAATCAAATGCTATGCTTCCATACACTATTTTAAAAATAACTTTCAATATAATAACATAATTTTTTCATAATGACAGTATTCTTCAAGTGGAAGAATTTAGTTAGGCCTACTATACTAAAGTACAGGCTAATGATTTGGAGAAAGAAGGCTTTGTTTCTTGTGAATGAACAAACTTGATACTTATTTAATTAAAAGCCTGAAAACTGATGCCACTCTTAAGAGTCACTTTTCAGAGTGGAACTGCACTTTATACTGCTCTAGCATTTTTTTTTCCTAATGATTTTATGACTTGTGCTAGTTTTACAGTCTTCTATTTGAAATATTTATTTTTTTCCATCTTAAAGTGAGAGAAACTGACATAGAGATGTTGAGCAGGTTGCCCATGCTCAAACTAGACAGTAGAAAAACTTAAAATTAACAAGGCTCAGTGTTCAGTTTTGGTTGATAAAAATGAAAATTTAATGAAAAAAATGTCTAGTTAGTTGTTTTCCAAATTATGTGTTTACTAAAGGAATAGAAACATATTTATCGCAATAGAAGTTATTGGGATCGAAATTGTGATTAACTACTTCCATAAAGATAGTGTGGGTCAGCTGATTTGTAAACTAAATTTTTTATACAGTGCTGCAGAAGATTAAAATTGGAAAGTCTGTGACTATCTATCAGGCTTAACTTTCCATTGGAATCTTCCTAAGTCTTGGGGAATCCTAAACATGTAAAACGTATGAATGCTGTCTTATGACTTGCATGTTGCTAGTGTAACATCTACTGACTTTTGAGGATAAGAGTGTTCATGTTAGTAACTGTTGAAAACTAAGAATTTCTTTCTAGTAATTCAAAATCTTGAATATGTGTTTATTGTAATCAGCTTTTTAAAATAATAATGAGCTGTTCAGAGCAGGAAATCAAGGGGGGAATGGAACATCTCTTTTAAATGTTACTTATTTGTGGTTGGATAGGTATTGACCAGATTAATATCTGTAGGCTAATTCTGATTCGTGAGATATTCAGTGATATGCAGTTCCCTATTTGACATGTAACATGGAAATGCTGACTATGTTGAATGGTCACCTTTGTTGAATTTGCAGTGTGTTACTTTGCACTTTGTGAGATGGTGAACCTGCTAACCATAAAGTTTGAATTGTTTCTATTTTTTGAACCCGTCTTGGCAAGTGATGAAACACGCAAATCAGTAATGCATTGAAGTTTTTAAGTGAGCAAGTTAATTAAGTGTACCTGTGTCTCATGTCTGCCATGTGATTATTTTCCTTTGTTTACTTGATGCTTGATTATTGGATCAAATATATTGCAATGTTCAGTGTATGAAGAATTCTGCTGTCCTAATTAAGATTAGGAGATGTTTGCTGCAAAATCTGCTGCATATGAAAGTCTGCAGATCCTTAACAGACAGTTTTCAGTCAGCATTCAAGTTTAAGTTGGAAGGAGGAATTTCTGTTTTCCTGAAATGAAATTCAAGAATTTCAGTTCACCTACATATCCTTTTCTAGAGTAGAAAACTGCAATGGAAAAAATTTAAATCTGGACATGCAGGTTTGGGAGGTCTTCAGTTTTTCTTACCTAAAGGACAGTTATACTTTGGACACAGTTTATTCTCTTGTGCACTTAGGTATGCCCAGTTAAGTGCCTATAAAAGACTGCTATTCTGAAGCAGAATCACCTCAAGTTTATAAGCTATTATCTATTTCACTAGCCTATGAAAAGCCAATTGGATAATAAAACTGTAAAGCAATTTTAACTCTTCTCCCTTTCCATTCTTGAAGTTGGCAGTTCTGAGCCTTTCCTAGTGAGGTTTGTCTGTGCAGTGTTACATATGGTGGCGTTTACAGGGGTCTCAGGATGAAGGAAGAGACGAGAATGTTGATTCCATGTTTTAGAAGGTTTGATTTATTATTTTATGATATATATTATATTAAAACTATATTAAAAGAATAGAAGAAAGGATTTCATCAGAAGGCTTGCAAGCAAAGGAGAAAGAATGGAATTATAATAAAATTTTGTGACTGACCGAGACAGTTTGGATAGCTGAACAACTGTGATTGGTTATTAATTAGAAACAACCACATGAGGCCAATCACAGATCCACCTGTTGCATTCCACAGCAGCAGATAGTCATTGTTTACATTTTGTTCCTGAGGCCTCTCAGCTTCTCAGGAGAAAAAATCCTAAGGAAAGGATTTTTCATAAAACATGTCTGCGACAGTTACTGAAGTTTCTAATAAAAAAATAGATCAAGAAGAAAATAATTTACTATAATAGTCACAATTACTAGTGGCAGAAGAGGCCTGCATCTGTCACTTTATCTCGTAATGTTTAACATGTTGCAGAACTCTCACTTTGCAACCTGCAAAGCGAAAGAAAAATTGAATGTCAGGAGAGAGACAAGTTCACTGAAATAATTCCATCCAGGATTCAAGTGTGAAAGTTTAGGTCTTGGCTGTATCCTTAAAAGCTATTAAGGAATGTAATGATGTTGAAAGCATACATTTAAAATTGTGTGAAATTAAGAAAATATCAATAACCAGTAATTACTATACAAGAGGAAAAAGTATGAAAGCTAGTTTGTTTCTTTTGGACACTCAAAGTGACTTCAATTTTTTTTTGTAAGAATTTTAGCTCTTCAAGAACAGGTTGTCTCTCTGCTTTGAAAAGCCAGTCCGTTAAGAAAGCACGCTATATCTGAATCTAGAGGTACAACATTAGGTTGTTATTGCTTGTAACATTTCAGACCTACTGATGATTTTATTCCTGGTATTCAGACCATTTGCAACAGACAAGTTTTTTAAAAAAATACATAAATTTTATCTGATTAGGGAATCAGTATTATCAACAGAAACAGAATTTGAAATTTTAATGTAAGAAAGAATTTTAAATAGAGCCAGAAGAGAGAAAAAATCAAGGGGACTGTTATTCCACTTTTTTGCAGCATTGAGGAGATTGGATAAGGAGGAATTTTACCCAAATGTAGAAAGGAAACATAGGAGAGAAGCTAGGAAGCTTTTTTGTAGAGTTTTACAATTGGTGGTTAAAGACTAACATTGCTTCACTATATAAGATGGAGTTTGAAAGAACAACCTACAGACAGCCCTTGCTCTGAAAGATCAGCGTCCTTGTGTTAGACTCACTGGAACTTTAAGTTTTCCTTCGCTTCCTGTCTGCTGTGTTCTCCTCCAACTTCCCGTTATGTTATGTATACTCTAATTATGCTGACAGTTCAGGCTAATAGATATCAGGAGGAGCTTTCATATGGTCTACACTGCCATCAGACAAAAGAGTTTTCTATTTACGGGTTAGCGACAAGCGCTGTTACTAACTCCACAAACAGTACTTCAGACAGTGTTAAAGGTACCATGGCTAAGGGGTAATAGCAACTTAAAAAGAACTTGCTGTTTGTTTCTTAAAAAGAAAATGCTGTTTTCAGAAGTCTTTCAAGAGTGGCAGTCAGGTGATGGAGACACTTTTTAATAAAAAGAAGCATCGTTTAAACCCATATTTTGTTTACTTCATTTCCTATTTTTTTGGTGTGAAGTACTTGTTAGCACATATGAGATATTTATTAGTTTTTCAAATCATTGCAGTTCATTTAAACTGGCTTTATCTCGAGAGTATAATGACTTACTACAGACACATTTCAGTGTTCCTGTTCTGCATAATTTTATACATTGCTTTAGGCGAAAGCCTTGCGCCTTGGTGGACTATAAAGTCTGGATGCGCAGCCACTTCTGACAGCTTTGGACTTTTTATTGGTAATTACACAGATGGTGAAGTGTGTTTTGCTATGGAGATGTTTTTAGAGAAAAAATAGTTTGCAAAAATAATTTATGCAGTGAATAACATTCAGTGTCTTTTTTTCCTAAATGCATCTTCACTAAGATGTAGTATTGCATTATTGTAATGTTCTCTGAAATGGTATCTAATGAGTCTCATTTTTGCTAGCCTAAAAGAAAGTGTTTATGTTGACTTTCCAGAATTTTAAGTCATTTTTTTTAGTTACTGCCACATTTTATCATTTAGTATTTAATGTAATATATCCTGCTATTCAAATCTATTGTAGCATTGTCCTGTATGAATGTAAGGCCTTTTCTTTATGTGCGAGGATGTACAGGATGACCAACAAGACATGTTAGTGTCTAATAAAGAGAGTATTCTCTTTTATACTAAGCCACCTAGAAAACAGTCCGATAAGGAAACTTTTCATTTCAATAAGTGAAATTCCTGGAGTTGCTAGATGAAGTACAAACACAGGTGCAGTGTGGGTTCCTCTTGCTCTACTTGGCACCAAAAATCTTTGCTTTGTATCTGCCCTATTTCATGTTGCAAATGGACATTCTACCTTCTCTTGGTCTTTCAGGCTTAGTGTCTTTTAGTCTTTATTGTAGGTGCATTTATGCCCTGGCTGTGGAAAAACTGATTCTTTAAGCTGATAAAATTGCCAGTAGTTGCATTTGGTTAGTACCTCTGAATAGTTTTACTTGTATGTGACTGTGTAGGTAGTGTATATCTGAGACTTGACATAGCTCATACTAGAATTTTTTGTGGCTGTTACTGCTATAATCAAGTGATTAACTGCTAAATTGATGAAAATTGTTAGCAGAAGAATAGAAAACAATAGAAGTAATGCTATTCTTTTGATAAAGCCAGCAAACTTAGAAAGCAAAGTAACATTATAATGATTCTTCTGGTATATACTATTCACTTCTAGTCAAAACTTCCAAATTTTTAAGGAGAATTCACAGCCTTGTGCAGGTAGGCAGGTGAAATATGTTGATTTTACGTCAGACCATTCTTTTAGGGGTTGAGCTTTAGTATTAGTTACTTTAAATTTAAAAAAAAAGCTTTTGATGCGTTGACACTAATTTAATTTCCATAGGTATCTTGAAATTCTTGCAGAGAATTGCTGATGTTCTTGCTACAGCTTTTTATACCTTCTGCAGTCTTCTGTTACTTCCTCTCACCTCACAGATTTATCTATTGAAGACAGCATTTGTCTTATATTTTAGAGCAGAGGACAGAAAGTGCTTACGGCAAGTGAAAAATTGATCTAGTGTAAAAGGTCACTATCAGTAGCAAAGTCTGGCTCTCAGAAGTAACTTTGCAGACAGGCCAAACAAAAATTGTGATTTTCCTGACATTGCACATTTTTTAAGTGCTCTTTTAATGGAAAATGTATTAAATATTAGCTGTTTGTTGCAGGAATACATCTATTATTGACTGAATTAGACATAAAGCAACTGCTGCTTTTGCTTGAAATTTTAAAGAGCAAGTACTCAAAATAATTACTCATAATGTAAATCTTACTGCCTTTTACTAAATGTAAATATAAGGAATTTATGGTCTCTCTTTATTGAGAGTTGTAATGAGAAGGTCTCATGGATTTGCATCCTACCCTGTTTTTTTTTGCTATACTTTGTATAAATGAGATGTGACTGCATTGACAAATCTGCTACCCAGAGTATTTTTGATTAAACTTCAAACTTTTTGCTGCTCCTTCTGTGCTTTTGTGTGTCTTCTGTTCTGATTCATTCCACTTGTCATTTAGAACTCTTAACACCTTGCCATGTTTGACATACTTTCCGTCTTACACCTGCTGCTTGGAATCATGGTAGTATTTCTGTTGAGGGAAGATCATACTTACAGGGGGTGTGTTTCAGCTCAGCAGGTTACTCAAATATATGTGTGTGTTTATATCCTCAGAGGATTTTGGGTTTGTTTTTAACTCAGGGAAGCCACTTTATTCTGGAGTTGTAGACCTGGGACTCCAACTCCTGAATTCCAATGAGATCAATAATAACATATTTTGGGCAATAGCTTAATCTCTCTGTCTCAGTTTTCCAGTCCGTCAAATAAGAATGTTAAAACTTAAGAGTCTTACAAATATTAATACCTTACAGAATGTATGGAAGTTAAATTGGAAAATGTGTTGTGTATATTTTTGAGTGAGTTGTTCACAGCAGTTACTGAATGGGCCGCTTTAGAGAATGAAAAACTTCTATTTCAGCTTTTGATATTTTACTTTTCTAGAATTAAATCTTTAGGCATTTCTTTGACTTCAGAGAGTTTTATGTCTTTTCTGCTGTCATTGCCAACATTATCAGACAGTGCCAATTACATCAGGAACTTTAGTGGTCAAGCAAAGTTACCTGTTGATAACTGTGCTGTGAATAACAACTCATGTGTGCAAGACTGCTCCATGACTATAAACCTAACAATTCTTGTCAGACACAGAAGTGCTGCCTTGTAGATGTGAAAGATTCCTTTTTCCAATTTTACAGCTCTATTAGAGGCACTACAGATCAGACTTGAGCATCTGCCATATGTACTTTTTCCTCTAATACTTCTGAAATAGCTAACTGGTTACAAGAGTGGGATTTTTTAAACCACTGGGTTATTTATTCAAACAGATGAAATGTATTTATCAATGTATTCAGCAGAGATCTGTTTTGTACCAATTGTAACATTTTCACTTAATAGTAGCATCTATAAATAACACTTGCATTCTGAGATTTATATTCTTGTTATTCTTTATTAATGTTGATTACATTTCTTCTTTTTTTTTTAAGGTAAAGTGCAAGTTAAGAGTTCAGACATACAAGTTGGAGACCTCATCATAGTGGAAAAGGTTGATACTTTTAAAATATATTTTAGAGACTAAAGATTATTAACATGCTATTTATCTTCTGAAGAAAAGTGTATCAAGGTACTTATCTGTGAAGTCCTAACTAGCTAGTATTTTAGTTCAAGTGCTATTTTAGAATCTTCAAGGAAGTCTAAATATAGTATTAATTATATTTTAATTGAATGTATATATTTATATTTTATGAACAGTTAAATGCCTAAATCAGTCTTGTGAAGGGAATCCAACTACAGAATTAAATTCCCTGACATGTGCTGTGCTGAATGTTTTAAGATGTCTCCTTACTGATACCTTCCTTCTGATGGTTGAATCAGTGTTTGTCTGTCTGAAATTTTCAAGGATCATCTTTATTTATGAATGTTTATATATTTATATATTTATATATTTGTATCATTTTAATATAATATGTATCTAACTATAATAATTAAATAATAAGAAAGTTTATATGTTTTTTAATGGACAGAAAGCTTTCCAGTTTCTTTGCAGATGGTGAGTGAAAGCTGTGAATTCTTCTTTGCTCTAATTACAACCTTGCAAACATTATAATAAAGACAGTTGCTTATTTCAGTTGCCTTTCTGGGCTACTAAGAAATTATTGTGATCTTAGAAGTCAGCTTAAATTTGTTGTCAAAGGTAACTATTTTTGCTTAAATTCTGGAAAAGTGACTCACTTTCTGGGTGCCTGCAACTAATTCCCATCACACTTTGTATCAGAGAGCTGATCCATTGAGGTACTGGAAGGAGGTACCTCAAATTGAAGCTTGTATCTACTTCTGCTTGGTTTGGTTCTGTTTCCTTCCTTTCTATTTCTTCTAGTTCAAAGAAAAAAGACCACATTACACCCAAATCACATTGGGCTTGCTGCTCTCAGCTTAAAATAGATACATTTTCATGTAGTTTACACAATCTCTTGCTTTTTTCCTGTTCTTTTTTGTCCACTCTGTGTACCTTGTAACTTTTTTGGGCCCATCTGAGCAGCAAGTACTAACTAGGCTTTACAAGAAAGGCACTGGTATGTCTGGCCTTTACATTTGTTTTGCTTTATACTTTGTTACTTTAGAATGCAGGTGGAATTGGCCTGCATGTGCTTGCTTCTGCCTATTCCAGAACTTCTAGGAGACTGAGATATTTGCTTTGATTTTTATTAGGGAAGTTTTTGGTCCTTCTTGAACTCTAAACCTGGAATTAATTATTATAGAGTGTGGGGAAGACTCTGATGGCTACTTAGGTAATCTGCCTTCCCTGAAATTCACTCTGATCCATCTGTCTGTTGGATTATACTAGAATTTGGAAAACTGGAGTTACTTTGGGGATCATTCTGTCATGCATGAAGTTGTTATTTTAGCATTATTTGCAGTAGCTTAGAGCTCATATGTTGTGCATACCTGAAATTCCTAATGAAAAAAGTCATATGTAAGGACTTAGAGAAATAATAATTAATGGGCTTTTCAATGAAGATTTTAGTTAGGTATTGTCAGTAAGATGCATATAATGGTTTGAATGCTCCCTACTGCCCCAGCAGAGCTGTCTTTTTTCCTTTTGACCTAGCTGGGGGTGCTTTCAGGCTAATGAAATTAAATGTTTTCTGGTTCTGTTGAGGAGTGTGTTTTGTTGGAGCAAGCAGTTTTCAATTTCAGAGTATGACTCTTAAGCCAAAGAACCAGTCAGGAGTGAAATGTTCAATTGCTCACTCTAATGGCAGAGAAACAAGTTAACATTGTATTTGACTGGTAGATGCATCAACAGCATCTGCAGTGAAATTAATGACTCACTTGAGCTGAAGATCCATATGTTAACTAGTGACTGCATCACAAATACTAACAACTTAAGTGAAAGGCTTTCCTGGATTTAAACTTTTAATATCCTGTGATTTTCTTTTTTTTAATAGTCCTAATTAATTTCAAAATATTTCTTAAGTGACTGTAATATGCTTAAATAATTTAGTTTTAAGTAATAAATCTATTGTTGCAATTGAAAATTTCATATAGCACTATTACTAGGCAGGATGAACCCTGAATAGATGAAAACATTGCCTAATTTTAAAAGCTCAAAGACATTCTTATCTGTTAGCTAAAAAATGCCTTGAGCAGTCATGCTACTTCTGGATGTTCTCCTTCGCTTGTGTTAAGATACATTTTTAATTTCCAGTGGAAGCACAGATGTGCATAGTGTTCCTAAATAAGACAACTGAAAGACAATTCAGTTATTTAGACACTGTACCTTATTGACTGTTTGGAATACATTTTGGAGATGTGAGGAGGGCATAAAACTCAACAACATGTTTAGTTAATAATAATAACTGCACATTTATGGGACAACATTTAACAATAACAACACATAATAGTGATTTAAAGCATGAGAACAGTAATGCATTTTCTTCAAACCTTGAGAGCTTTTCTTGGAGCTGTAAAGGTACACAATTTTTACCTAATCTTGTGTGTAAAGTGAAATTAATCCAGTATTTGCAAGGATTGCAGCTAAGACTAACATGCAGTATTTCACAGCATGCAGATCCAGGAAGACAACTGAGAAGTGCCTGTTCTATTTATAACTCAGAAGCAAGCAGGAGTTTTTAGTTAATGATAGAAGTACATGGTTCATTGCATGAATGGAGAAGGAAGGACAGTAAATGCAGAATTCCAGGGGTCTGTAGCTATGCACAATTGAGGGGAATTGGAAGACTGACTAGGGAACAGGAAAAGTTTATGTAAATAACAATTTCCTGATAATAACATGAGAAAAATATAAAAGTAATTTGAAAGCTATGAGAAGAGTATTTTGAAGTGAATATTGCAGCCTGTGTTGCAGGAAAGTATAGATGTTTTTATGGGTTTCTTGTTTACCAGTCTGGCTGGTATTCCTGGATGGCATAGTTACTTATGGGAACCCTGGATCTGGGGAAGCACTTGCCTTCTGTTGACCATTGGCTGGCTGTAGTTAGATCTCTAGGACTGAATCTGGAAGTCTGTAAACACTGAGATAAATGGATCCCTCCTTCTCTGGATCTCTAATTCTGCCCAGAATTAAGAAAATCAATGTGTTCAAGTAATTTTCATGGCTTATATATTCAAATTTCAGTATATGTTAATAAGCATTTCTGGTATAATCTCCATGGTAATTGAGATTATGTGGTTTTTTCATGGCTTTCTGAATGCTTGAAGTTGTATCTGCTGTCATTTTAACTTGTTCTACTTTGATAAATATGACATGAGAGGGCTAACGTGATTGACATACTGCTGCTGTTTGACTGTGACAATGTACAACAGAATTTAATTTTCTCCATAATGAGATGTTAAAGATTTTTGTAGCATACTTGCCATCTGTTTCTATGTAGTCACACTTTTATAGTGACTAGGTATGTATCTGCAGGGCTATCTTTGCTCTCCAGAGTCAGCAATAATAGTGACAATGTTTTTGGTACCTAATACTCCTGTAGTGTCTTTCTGCCTACTTCAAAATTATGAAAAACCTGATAGTAAAACAAGATGTCAATTTAAAATACTTTAAAGACAAGTCAGTCTCTAGCCTTCCCTACATGGTAGGATACATTCAGATACATTTATGCATAAAAGGTTTCATTATTTTACAGGAAAGAAAAATGGGCAAGAAAGAACAAAAAAGAAGGCAAAATCAATATTTTTTTGTATTAAAATGAGAAAATATTCACATGACTAATTTGATCACAGTCTATAACTTTCTTATTATAGGGCAGAGGGGGAGGAGTTGCTGATCACCCTCTGATCAGTGTCAGGACATGAGGAAATGGAATCACAACGGTATGCAGTGACAGTACAAGGAGTAATGGCTTTAAATTGAAAAAGGGTAGATATGGATTAGATAGTAGCCAGAAATTCTTCACTTGAGGATGGTGAGACACTGCAATAGATTGCCCAGGGAAGCTGTGTATTCCCTGTCCCTAGAAGTGTTAAAGGTCAGGCCAGATGGGGCTTTGAGCAACCTGGTCCAATCAAAGGTGATCCTGCCCATGGCAGAGGGTTGGAACAAGATGATATTTAAGGTCCCTTCCAACCCAAACCATTCTATGATTCTATGAATGAAGCTGTGTTAGGGAAAGTTCTGGGAAAAGGTTTGTCACTGAGAGGCTGGACAGTCACTGGAACAGGATTCCCAGAGAAGTGGTCATGGCACCAAACCTGTTTGAGTTCAAGGACTGTCTGGATGTTGCTCTTAGTCAAATGATTTAGTCATAGATGGTCCTTAAATCAGCAGGGAGTTGGACTCTGTGATCCTTATGGGTCCCTTCCAACTTTAGATATCTATGAATTTGGCCAGTTTTGTCAGGCATAAAGTATCTGAATCTTGGATACTCTGTGCCAGGCTAATGTTTCATTCACTCAATGTGAACTGAATTGTGTCCTCAGTGGAAATTGGTAGTGACTTGTATGTACCTCCTTTGTATTACCAGAACTTCTATTTAATTCAGTATTAAATCATTTGACAGTTATTTTTGCAAAATTTTTGGATGTTGGTGAAGTGTTTTAGTTCGTTTACAAGTAACTGGAAGTTTGTAGGCATGAAGTCAGTAACCTGAAACTTGTGTAATGGATTTATGTCAGAGCTGGCAGGGGAGCTGCAAAAATGTATAGCTAATCTATATTAAGACTGGATATCTGTTTAATTGTTATTGTCATTTAAGGACAGAATTATTTAATTTTGAAATTGCCTTTTCCTTTTTCTCTTTTTTTCCTTCTAATAGGTGCAAAATAACATAGTTAAAGGTTAATATTTTTCTGCATTTTTTTTCCAAATTTGAATGAGATATTCCTACATGAATCAGGGCTCATGGTGGATAATAAATTTCACTACATCCTTAATTATTAGCTCTTGTAAGGCAAGATTCAAAGACATGCTGTACCAGTTACAGAAGAACAGCCTCTTAAAGGTGAATACTGTTAGCATACAAGCAAGTGAACTTTATCTGTAAAAGCATAAAGAATTAAAATGGGAAATGCTGCAAATCAGGAAATATTAATGAATGAAAATGCATAATTTTAAGTTATGCAGAGTGTTTTTTGCTACCTATGTAGAATTTTCAGATGCATTAAAACATGCATCTATGTTTTTAGTTTCCCAAGTTCCTCATTTTTCCAGCTTCGTGTTTGCTTATGATAGTAGCCCTCTCTGTAGCCCTTTATGGCCCATCTTTACTGAACTTCCCATGGACAATACAGTTACAATTGCTTCCAGTCCCATTTATAAAGTGGTGTTGCTGAGAGTATGTTCCAAGGAGTGGTGAGAAGTACTGGTGTCCCAGAAATTGAGAGTTTACATAATGATATTTTGGAAGCTAAGCTCATGTAACACATAGTCTGGCAGTTGGCTCTGGCAGATTTCTTCCAATCACACTATTCCAAATGGCACTGTTGTGGTGGCATGCTGATTTCAGGAAGTTTTCTTTGGATTAATGGAAAACTTTTTTTTTTCCTTTCCAGTCCTGTGTCTTGCAAATTTTGATATTTTGGTTATTTTTGCTTTCTCTGGTGTTTCATTCATAAACCCTGTGTTGGCCATGTGTAACTGGTGCTGGTAGATACCTTGGGAACAAGTGGAAAGAGAGCTGAGGATTCGGGTAGTCATGTAGCAGCTACCATGTGTGTGGGAGGCTGGCATTGTTTATTTTGTTTAACCTGTGAAAGCTTAGATTGGCCTTTCTGTGATGAACAACTTATTGAAAACTTGATACAGACAATTCTGTGCTGGAAAGGAAAATGACAGAACAGGTACATCTGACTGTGCATGTGATTCTGTGTCTTAGTGAGGAAGAAATTCTCTTCATTTTAGATATGAGGAATAGGAAAGCGCTGTTCCCTAATTTGCTATTTCCCCTGTGTGTGTTTGTGTGTATTGGAAGAGAGAAGAATGCTTGGTATACATAACATTTGCAACTTGAGTGCCAAGACAGATATTTTAAATTTACCTGTTTTTTTTCCTATCATGTGTGCTAACTGAAGTCAGAGTTTGGCTCAGTGAAACTATGTTTTAAGATATTTCAGTTACATTTATATTTATTCAGTTATATTTATATACTTGAACTACTGTTTTCAGTCAAGAAAATGTTAATCTGTTCTTCAGGTATTTATGATTCACTTATAAAGAACATCTGAAAGGATTAGCTGTTGTTTGCTTATGGTATAATTTTTCGAAAATATTGATTTCTGAATTGCAAATGCTGAATGTAAAGTACTGTGAGAAATCCTATTTTAATTGAGTTTCAATCCAAGTGTGACCTTTTGGTGATAGATCTTACTGGACTTTTGATTGGAATTCACTTTTTTCCTACTTACCAAAATGATACCTTTTTTCTTTCTTCTTCTCTCAGAATCAACGAATCCCATCTGACATGGTGTTTCTGAGAACCTCGGAAAAAACGGGTATGTTTCACAATTCACAGTGGTTCCATGATAAGTTGGTGGCTGTGGTAGAATTTTAGATTGTACATTGTGGCCAACTTGAAATGGTTAAATAGATTGATGGAGCTCTACCTTCATCAGATTAATGGGAGACAGTCCATATGTGACAAACACATTAGGCTTGAACTGCAAACCAGTTACATCTTACTGTGAGCATGAGACTTCTATAGATATGTTTCTCCACATGAGTGGTTTTATGAGCAGTTTTAACAAAAGGTTTAAATATTAAAAATGCTAAAAATATTTAGCAAATAGATTTATAAGACTGCATTTGATTAGTATGATTTGACATTATTTTCACATTTTGTCATGATTGGCAACTGATCATTGTCTTGCAACATACATTTAAATGTCATCTGATTGTGTTTCTGTTATTAAATTTGAAAGAACTCAAATCTGAACCTCCTAATATGTGTTTAAAATAACTATTTTTGGAAAAATTTATTACAATCATCTGAACTCCTGAAATAACTTTCTTGGGTTCTTTTACTTCAAAATAATACTGCTTCTTTGGTCAGTCAAAAAAAAATTCCAAAAAACCAGGAATTTTCTTGCATGACAGAAAGAAAAGTGCTGCTTGTTAGCTCCATTTCTCTTCACATAGTGATAGGGGAGTACTCTTAATCTTTGAGAAACAAATATCTCCTTTATAGGAACCCTATAAATTATAGCTGTTTTGTAAACTTTGGAAATTACTACTGGATGCCCCTGTGTATAACTCAAATGAGTTTTCCTCCTTTATATTACCATTTCTCTTCAGATCCTGAAGAACTGTCTGGTATTTGTCAGACAGCACTAAATTTCACAAAGCTAATAGCTGTGATATTGATAAGCCCTGTATTAGTGGCACATAGTATTTCACTGTGGCACTGGAGTTCTATCATATATTTCAGATAAAAGCCTAAATTTGTAGAGATCATTTGAAAGAGAAGACAAAAATAATTCTGATAGCCTACGGAACTCCAGTAGAGCTATATATTTGCTAAAAGAAGAAATTTCTGTATAGTTACTGTGTCTTGTTGATGCTGATTACATGCAGTGGGCATCTATAACTGGCCTGGAGTGACAAAGTCTTCTAGTGGTCTTATATAAGCTCCATTTTTGTTAACCACCCTCTGGTTCAGTGTACAGGGATTTTCTTTTTATTCCCTCTCAGAACCCCCATCTATTGAAAAGCCTAATTTTCTGTTAACAAGCAACAGGTTAACTAGTTTTATTGGTGCTGCTGCACTTCTTTAAAAACAAAAAAAAAAAAAAAAAGAAAGCAAAACCACACAAAAATAATTTCCTAAACTTCAAGCATATGGCAGTAATTGTTTTTTGACTAAAGAGTGAACACTTACATCTGTAATTGTTTCTTCCTGATGTTGCAGTTTTGACTGATTTATGCTTTAATTTATAGTTGAAACTTGTAAGTACTTTGTGGAATAGTTTTTGCATGGTTTTATGTTCTATATGTAATTTTATCTTCTGTGTAATAAAGCAGTTTAACTATAGCTTCTTACTATAAATCTCTAAAGAGTAATGAACTCTTTAGAGAGTTTGAACTAATCTCAAAATCCAAACCTCCCTGTAAGCTTCTTTTGGAGTAAAGTACAGTTTTCCAGCTTCAATATTTACATTACATATTAATGTAGTCTACAGCACTGCAGTATCCTACATCATCACTCAAAAAAAGAAGCAATTTGAGTTATAAATAGGCAGCTTACAAAGTTCATCTAAAAACTTACCCCCACCAATGCATTTTTATAGTTTTCAAATATATTTTTAACTCTGCATAGTAGAAGCTGCATTCTGGGGTATCAAGCTTATTTTGATAAAACTAATTTCTTATTAGATGTATTTTTCCCTTTCTTTATCAAATGCATTGTCTTTTAGGTAGAATAATCTCTTCAAAGGTCTGATATAACAACTTGATGTCAATTGTGTGCCTGTATCTAATTTCTAAGTTTCCTATGTTGTTTAATCAGACTTTAGAGAACTTATAGTCTAAAGGCTCATATTGGTGAGACTTGCTTTTGTATTCATGTGACAGTCTAACATTTGTATTCCTCTTTCATGGATGGAGGCAGCAAGATGGCTGTTTGTATCTTCAGTTAGGATTGCTTCCCGGGGGATGGAGCAGGTGGAAATCATTCCTCAAATGTGAATTCTTTGCTGCTGTCTGGTTCCCTGTGTAACAAAGATTTCCAAGAGATTTTCATTGACTTCCAAAATAATTTAAAATATTTTTTTAATTAGACACTAAAAGCTTATGGAGTAATATGTTGGAGTTCTGTGTATTTGAAAAGGTAGGAGGGGATTATCTATGACTGAATCTTGATTTTACTCATTATATATGGCAGAAGTGACAAGCAATTTGGATGATTTGTCCCATTTATCAGCCTTCCACCAAATAAAAGCAAATGTTCATGCTGAGCTGGCTGCAAAAGATGGTTTAAAGGTTATTTTCATTTTCTGTATAAGCAGGCAGCATGCCAAAATCAACTTATTACCTTAGTGTAAAGCTGTTATGCAAATATGGGCGAGATCTCTGTTACACTAACACAAAACTCCCTTGCTGAAATTAAACTAGATTTTAAGTGGCCCTTAATAAAACTTTCAGGATCATTTTTAGTTTGTTTGGCATGTTCTCCGCATTTCATTTGTCTATATGCCATCTCAATCAAAAATCAAAGGCTAGACAGGGCATTCCGGAGATCTTCATACAACTTTGTAATTGTCCACAGAAACTGCCAACCGAAGCGTGTGTTAATAACTTCATTATGGGAGTGTCAAAGATACTGTGTGTGTGAAACACAAGAAAAATTTCAAAGATAAACTCTTTTCCTTCTCTGAGCTACAATACTTGCACTCCACATTGGCTGTTGCCTTGGTTCAGTGACTGGCTTCTGACCCAGGTCAGGTATTTCTACGATAACACATGCTCTGAGCATGGGTCTGGTCCTGCCTGAAAATCTGGTGCATGTGACTGTAAGACTCGGTGTTTCTGGAACATTTGTACTCTTTCCACTTTCAAATGTGAAATTCTGAGAGGAATACAAACTCTTTAGGGTAACTACAAAGTGTCAAAAAAGAATGAAAGAAGCTTATTTTTTTCCAGACAAACTTTTTATTTACATGCCTCTAATAATTCCAGATTCTTATTATTCATGGTGAAAAGCTGGCAATTGCAGTGGCAAGTTCTGAGCTAAGCAAATGTTGATTTTAGCTATCAATTTTTTCTAGGTCATGGAACAGATAACTGTTGGAGTTAGCAGCTTGGCTTTTCTTTTGTTCATATGGCTCTTACATCATCTCTTGTTTCACAAAAAATCAGGGAACTTCCTAATTTTGAGACCATTGTGCTGCCATACTAGGTCGTCCTAGTATGAAATCATCCACAAGTCAAAAGTTATTGGGAGAAAGATGGCATGGCAGAATAGCATTGTACATGGAATTACAGCTAAAGGAACTAATTTCCTATGTCTGAAGCTGGAATAGCCAAGGAGTAAAAAGTTTTAGGTCTTGCAATATGCTCCATAGACACTAGGACTGCAAAAGATTGTTTCTTTATTACTGCTAACAACTTAGGTCTATGAGACTAATCAGAGTGCTGGTAGGATACTGACTTTCCTTAGTTGCTTTTTACAGGGGTAAGAATTGCTTCATCTCAGTCAAACCCTTCTGATTGTTCCCGAGCTCCTCTTTGTCACAGATAGTGCCTTGCGATAGGATGAAAAGTAGAGCTGGATTTTCTCTGTAGCCTTGTCTGGTGAAACTGAACTTCCAAAGGGTGAACAGGAAGTGGTTTTCCTAGTCTGCTTCAGCTTTCCTAACCATAGTATTTGAGCTGAGCACATGTCTTCTGCATAGAGTTTAATTTTTTTGTAGACATTTGATTTCATGTAGAGTAACAGCCACTACTTCTGGAAAAGTAGTATATTTTTTTCCAAGAGAGAGAGTACTGCATTAAAATATTTCTCTCTTAACAAACTTGTAAAAGTTCAAAAATAAGATGTATATGTAGATGTCTGGTAAAATAAAGTCACAAATTTATTTTACTATCTCAGCTGCTTTAGGTTTCTCAACAGCTACTAAATTGACAAAATAGGTTTTTGTTTTTGTTTGTTTGGGTTTTTTTTAAATTGTAGAGGTGATACTCTGGAGAGCGCAACTCCCAGTGGCTGATTGGTTCCACTGCTGTCAAGCATACTCTCATGCAAATATTTTTATCATAAACCAGTTTTGGTACTGTATGTCCTTAGATCCATTGCTAATAATAACTTACTGGTGTGGACATTGCAAAACACTGTCCACCACTACAGCTGTTCAATGCAAGCAGTAGGGAAATGGAAAATCACTTAAAAAGTCTTACAATCCTTTGTGAAGAACATTTAATTCTTTCCAAGGTAATGCAAGTTGCACAGTTGCTACATGCATTATTTTTCAGGCCACTGTTATATTGTTCTGGTGCCTGTTTGTCAGCCCATTTCCCCAGCCTGTCAAGGTACCCCTGGACATTTCCCATTGCATAAATCAGTGTTTTGAATTCCACTTATGAAATTATTTAAAAATGGTATATTTACTCAGGCATAAAATACTAGTTGCAAGCATGTTTATACTTTTTAGAATTGTAGCAAAAAGAGTCATCTCCCTTGCATTAAAATTTGTAGTTAAGAGTTTTCAGGATTCCTTACTTGTAATTACTTTAACAACAATGCTATAAGTAAAATGTGGGAATAAAACAGGACAATAATTTTTATTTTGAGGCTTTGTAGCAATTCATTTCTGTAGCAATATAACTCTCAAATGTGATTTTTATTTTAAATGCTAACCATTTAACTGGCATAAACTCTGCAGTGCAAGTACAGACTTAAATAATTCTTCATCCAAGTTGATTTTCTGTTGGAAGGAGCTGTGAGTTAACCAGTAAAGGCATACACCAGAGTCTACCATCTCAAACAAAGTCTGCTCATTAAAGACTTTTTTTTGAAAATTATGAGTTCTTAAGCATTTCTGTACAGAAAGAGAGCATTGTGCCACCATATACGTTTTACTTGTTTAAAATATCTAGTTTTGTAGATCTTAAAAAGCAAATATTAGTAGAACATTTATGTCAAAGAATGAAACCTCAAGCTCACTGCAAGGAAGAATATAATAAAGGTGATGCTAGGACTGTCTCTTTATTCTGGGCAGTTAGGAGTAAGTGTTTTACAAATAACTTGATTGTCTGGGCCCCAGCCTGGTCTGGAACTTCAGATATTTGAAAATCAAACCAGAAGAGAAAATACCAGTTTGGAATTCTGTTGTGTAGCTGATATAATTTTTTATTTCTTCATAAAACCAGCTACTGCAGAATAATAAGGCTGAAGGAGTTGCATTTGTCACACATTCTGGAATTTTCTATTATGTTTAGAAAACAAGTGTTGTAAAACCTACCTGTCTGGAAACTAAAATGCTTTGAAAATCTATTGCTATAGAGAATGATAAATGACTAGAGTTAAGTTTTGCACATACGGCCAGATAAAAGTTTATCTTCAGGGCATGAATAGCTGCCAACAATCTGTCCAAACTACTTTAATCTGTTTCTCTATTTCAGTTCCTATTCCGTTTTTAGCATTTGATTTAACTCAGGCTTGAAATGTTTTGGTATCTGCTTTAAGCCACAGAGTACTAGTGATTTGACGTGATCAGCTACTTGTTTAAGATGTAGTCAGATAGTATGAATGTTATGTGGCGGAAGGAGGTGCTCTCAGCAGGCATTAGGCTCCAAATAATATTCTACCGTCTCTATTAGAACTGTAAAATTACACAGTAAAATATTATTAGAAGAGATGATCATATATACAATTTGCTAATTATTGTATTTTCTCTGCATATTGTCTGACTAGTACAATCCATGTTTCATTAGATTTGAAATGAATATTTCATCAGAAAAATAAGCATTAGCAAAGAAATATTTAATTTTTTTTTCTGTATGTAAAAATAGTAGTAAGAGTTGAGAAAATTGATGTGTAAGGAGACTGTGTATTGTGTTAGGCATAAATTAGCGTCTTCCTATTTGCCAGTGATAATGCATTTTCCCAGAAATTTGAGGAGATTTGGTGGCTTGGCTTGAGTAGCAGTCTGAATATCCCAAAATCCCAAACAATTCCCCCATTTTGGGAAACAATGTAGAGAAAATGAAGGTGAGAATCATCAAAGCAGATCTCAGAGGCAGGGCAAGTCAGGCAAAAAATATGTGTATATTAAGAGCTGATAGACTCGTTGATATGTTGTCAAAGGCTTTGAAAATGGAAAAACCAAAATTACTCTTGCAAAAGTAGGGTTCAAGAATTCCTTGTGTAGAAGTTTGTAACATGTTGTCTGTAAAGTATCTGTAAGGTCCAGTGTTAAATCTTCATAGCTGGGTCTCTTGTTTCTTTCCAGTTACCAAACAATAAAGGAAAAATTGCTTTTCCCTGATAAACTTCAACTAAAAATTTATCCTCTTGTGTTTCACGTGCCTATTTTACTCCTTCGACTTGTACTTTTCTGTGTTTAAGATACCAAGGCTTTTATTACTACTCCCCCTAATTTAGACTGTCCTTCAAGTTAAATATTATTGCTGCCTCTAAAATCTTGGAAGCAAAACATGTTCTCAGTGGATACTGGTATATTTGGCCATATGCTTTTCTCAACCTGCTCTGTGAGCTCTGCTTTCATCAAAAGAGGAAATGCTCCTTAACTCTTAGACAAGCACTCTTCTTTGAGATATATGTGTATTTTTTTGTGTTACTGGTCTTTAGAAATACATAAGTGCATTAGGGACATTGATGGGGACAGTGAGTTCTGCTGTGCTTCCAGAGCTCTTAAATCGTGGAGCTGTTTAGTTGGTATTTGTATTTTATCTCAAAAGTGAGAATTTTTTCAGTGTTCTAAGCATTGTCTATGGCAGACTTTTTGATTTAGTCATTACTCTGAAGATGTAAATAATGCACACCATCTTCTTTCTGTATCACTGCGTTTCTGCAAAAAGAGATTGCTAGTATGCATCAGAAGAATAATGGAGCAAAGTGGTGCATCAAATCCTATTAAATGGAAAAATTAATGTTTTTGAGTACCTTCTGTATATCTAAAATAATATAAATCAGCAAGCTAAAATTTGAGAAGTGAATATGAATGTAGACTTTTTTAACTTGGAACATTGTTTGCTATATCTGAAAATTCCGTAATGTTTTAATAGAGATAAAAATTCCTGAAGCGTACTGAATCAATACTGCAATTCAAAAAAGATGCAATGTGATCAAGCTTGGATTAAAAAACATCCGAGTTCTTGTCAATAAGGAGCTGTGATGAGTTTAGGGGTATCATATTGACTGTGTATTAATACATGGTATCCTATAAGACCATCAGCTGATTGTTTAGAATGTAAATGAAACTGTTCATGGATCCAGTGACTGATGGCTTAAATTCCAATTAATCAATTGCTTCATCGGTTTCTTAATTCAGATCAAGTATCTCAAGTACACACAGTTCTTCACTGGTCTTAAAAGAAATTAATGCTTTTAAACTAATTTAATCAGTCTTCCATAAATGTGCATCCTCTGGAATGGCGATGTAGCTTAAATGTTTGGGATGTTTCAGGTGTCTTGTGGTTTTGTTCTTCCTTAGAAGCCGTCATAATTGAAAGCTGTTCATTAGAGTAGTAGATGAAACTCTGTACTCGAATATGTCATCTTGGTGCTGCTATTCACCTTGTCATCAGTTTAAAATTTTCATGTACATAGTCACTTAAGTAATATAAATGATTTAAAAATTAAGTTGTTTGTAAATGATCTGGTGTTAAGTGTGCAAAGTCAAAGTCTGTTTTTCTCTTGCTGAGTACATTCTAGTAACCCATCTCTTTCAATGTTTTTCACTTTAAGCAGAGAGGCTGGTAATATTGCCAGAAAATATAAAGCTGTTTATGGCACTGCAGTTTCACATGCCCTGTTTCCCACTGACCCATCAATTAATTCATCAACACTTGACACAAGCTCTTCACTCTGACACTTATACCAGTTGATCTTAATTTGATTGCCGTTAAAACCTTCCTTTCCTGACAACTGTTGTCAATTATACAAAATAAAATCAAGTATTCATAAGTAGGCTGTAATAGGATATAGGCAGACAGATTTAATAATTCAGTTTTGCTGAGGCTTGAAAGGCATTAGTTGTAGCTGTTGTTCTCATTTGTAAAAAATTCATTGGATACAGCTCTGGAGAGAGAAGGCAGACATAATTTTATTTATTTAGATTTGACAGAGAAGAACCCAGACATGTAGTGATGGTTTAGCATTATCTCTGTTTAAGAATAACTGACAGGAATTCTTATCAGTTACATATTATAGAAAGTAAATGTTATTTATGTTATTTTCTTTCATGGTTTTTTTTTTTTTACTAATTTAAGTGCACACATTATAGGGTTACTTTTTGACAATATCTGTAATGGAGTCTGGAATTCAACCCTGCATTTATGCAGAAAAAACAATACCTTTTCATGACTGGGGTGCCTTGTTTTTATTATGCTTGTAAAATATGCATATTCCTGTACATCTGCTATATACAACTAAATTATAGTTGCTTCTCTCTGATGCATCTTCCTTCCAGTATAACATTAAAATATGTGTTATGGCATATTTGAAGTATACCTATAAGTTTACTTTAGTGCTTATTGGCAAGTCGACTTTTTAAGCTCGCTGGTAATTGGCAAAAATTTTGCAAGCAGAAATCTATTAACTTTAATGTTTTTTGAGAGAACATTGAATACAGTTTTTAGAACTTCTGTGTTGATTAACTTACACACTATTTTTTACTGTGTACACTGATGTTTGTAACAAATACCATAAGTGGGTTGACTGGTAAGGCTCTGTGGATTTCCATGTACTTGTGAAATCTAAAAATAGAAATATTTTAAAAAATAATTTCACTTGTAAAATGCTGATTAAATAGATGTAGTCAAAGACAAGCTCTGCTCAAAGTTATTGCTCAAAGCAAGAGCTGAAATAGTAAAGAAGTGTGCAACTCCTTTTATAATGTGTCATTTACTTTGTTGCTTTTTAATGCTAGTCAGAATAAGTTATTCCTTAGCAGTTTTTGGGGTTTTTTTCCTGAATTGAGAATCCTCTTGTATCTCATCTCCTGACTTTGAACTGCTTTCTCAGACCCTTCCTTCAGGCCAAGAGTTGGGAAATGAAAATTAAGTTTGGATACAGGACAAGTTGGATAGTTTAGTTATGTCAAGAAAACTGTCTTATTTTTTCATGTTGCTATTTGTCCAGAAACATGGCCAGTCCTGGAAAGCAAGTATTAGCATATTTTAGCTTTAAGTATTAGCATATTTTCCAACCTTCTCTATGTAAAAGCAAAGCTAGTAGACTTCATGATCAAGAAGGAAGTAGGGAGGAAGCTGTCTTTTCATCATGCCACTCTACCGAAACTTTTTGCTTGCCATTTTCAGAGTCTGGTTTGCTGATAATTTCCATCAGTTGACGAATTCATTTTGAGGTATTTGGATTCAATTATGCGGTCTAGGATTATTCACGAGTATTACTGCCTAACAAAGAACATTAGGTCATACTTTTGTACCTGGTAGGATATTCTGTGTCTGTCTGGCTATTAAAGGGCACTATTAGGCTACTAAGAAAAGTATACAACAGAAGAGTCTTTGCCTAAAGCCATGTCTGAAAGAAAAATGTCTGTGATATGTAGGAATGTATGTAATCTAGCACAGGAGATGCTACAAATAGCACACAATTTTGATTCTGCAGCAAACTAAATCAGCTTCTCTAGGGCAGTTGAAATTTTCTTTCCCCACATATTTCAAATACTAAATTTCAATGTAGTTAGGATAACATGATTTTTTTTTTCATTACAGCTTTCCATTACAATCAGGAGATGTGATTTTACAAAGAATAAATTATTTTCATTTTGTGAAGTAATGGCTCTTAGTCTGTCAATTTTGGGTTTCTTGTGTTAGGTACAAGTTCTATAAAAACTACTTGTTTAACAGGCTGAATATTAAGGTAATTGTTTTGAGAAGAAATTATCCATCTTTCTGCTTAACAGAAAGAACAACATTTCCAAATCAAATGAAGTAGGAACAAATAATTCCATTAATACCCAGCAAATTTTCTTTTCGGACTGACTTTCTTAATAAACCCTGGGAGCTAGAATTCATTTAAGAAAATATATAACATCCCAAGTAATAGCTTGTTTTCAGAATCTTTATTTAAAAACTGTATTTAATATTCTGAAGTGTGTATATAAAATAAAATTAAAATGTTTGATATTATCAAAAGTTCATATACATAACTGTAATTTCAGGAATTTAAAGACATCCACATATAAAGAAATTAATACATAAACTATGATTAGCAAGTTTGATAGTATAAAAAAACTAGATTAGGCTATCTGGTGATGATGCATAATATTATTTAAGGGAAAGGTTATGATATAAAAGTGTTTCACTTGATTAAGGAGCTTCCCTTTCTGGTTTGGGGAAGAATTTTTTTCCTTTTTTTTTTCTCTCCTGCACATTTTTTAAGGTGAAAATATTACCAGCTTTTTCAAAGGATGACCTGTATTTAGTTTGAAAATTTTTGTTCAGGGGCCTTTTCTTCAGGATTCCTAGAGGCAGGTAGGTGCCTGATGCATGTGGACATGTACACCATTCCCAAAAGCACTTGACGCATACACGTCCTTCAGGTATTATCTGATTGAAGCCTTAAGTCCAGCACACACTAAGTAGAATTGTTCCTGCTTACTCTGTATTAACAATACAGAGTTTGTTTGACAAATCTAGGCCAGGCATATCGTGGCTCTAGATTAGTGCCATCATAGATAAGCTTTTTTATCTCTATTTTAAAACACCATAAAAGCTACTGAAATAAACATTATTTTTCTTCAATATTCTGCTAGCATACAAAATACCTTTAAAATATATTTTTATCCATAATATCTCAAAAAGCATAAATAAGAAATCTGTTAATAATTATCAGTGTATCCTTATGATGTGAAGTTACATAGTTATTTCAAGTTCTTAAAATTATTTAATCCTTTGTATTGAGGTGCAGTTTTTCCATGGAAAAGTAACCTTAGGGTAAATTCTGGACAGAACTCAAATAATTGAGCTCATGCTAAACCACCAAACAGAATTGTGAAACCAAACCAGAATTGTAGTCCCAGGACTTTCCTAAACATTCAAGTTTCAAAGTTTCAACTGAAATGGTTTCAAAAATCAGTTTAGTTGCTGCTTGGGCAGCACTTTGCGTGCACTTGCTCTACATTGATTTCTGCTTGTCTTCAACTGATTAGGCTAAATGAATATTACATACTTGTAAATGAGTTTAAATGTGCTCGTGAAGTTTGCACCGCTTTTGATAAATTATTAATCTATATAGGTCCAGTGTAATTTCCTTGAATCAACCCTAAATTCCAATTCAGATAATTCCAAAATTTTCACTTGAATGCTGGAAATAAGTCAGATGTTCACAATGTAGAACTTTGTCTGCTAATTTTGAAGAATTGTATAGCTGTGGGAAATGAGCATCTGGGTGCTTCACTGTATAAGGTAGAAGTTTTAATTTTGTGCATTCTTCTTTAGATGTAGCCTGATGAAAATTTCTCATGTTCAGTGTGTAATTAAATTTTTCTTTTTTAGTCTTTTCTTCTTGTAAACAGCTAGTTTTAATTTGTAAATACTTAAAATACTTAATGGCATTTCCTTAAATGCCTCATTTTTAAAAGCAGCACAAATTAAAAAAAAATTTGTTCTTGTGTGCTGTAGAATAATTGTCAGGTTCAAGAGTTATTTCTGTATTCAGAAGGAATAGCAACTCCTGACATGTATAGATGATTTGGGGATTTTATTTTTTTTTCTGGGAATTCATATTCGGGTTAGAAATGTAAGTGACTTTTCACACTGTCCTAAAGCATTCTGCTAAAGTATGTAACACAATTTTTACAACTTTTTGTATGAACTTTTTGGTTTTAATTTTGTTACTGGGGGAGGAGGGTGCAATGCTTCCAAGCATTTTAAAATGGAAAAATGAAAATACTTATTTTTTTCAAAAGACTTTGATTTTTAGCAGTTTTATGTATTGCTGACTCAAATATCTCTCAAAGGTAAAGTACATATGACTTCCACAATACACAGTCGGGAATATTTAGTTTTACAAAAATTCAAGGTTTTTGGTAGGGGTGAAGAGTTCTTTTTCTATACTTTCCAATTACATATTTAATCTTCCATGTTTATAGCTTAGTTAAGCCAGGTTAACTTAGAGAATAGTTAAAATTACTTAGTCAAATCTACTGCAATATTTGAGGTGGAGAAGAGGATAGCATTGTTTTGGTTTTGCTTTTGTGATCACTATTGAAAGCTGACTTGGCAGAAAGCAGTCCCTTTTACTGGATAAAAGGGAAACAGGCTATGAGATAAGTTATTGATGAAATTAACTGCTGAAGTGAAGAGGAAATGCAGCTGGCCAATACATGTCATAGTGTGAGCTCTATTAAATGAATATATGTGCAGTCAACCATTCACAGCAGCCACACTGGTCTTGAACTGCATTGATCTATGGTATAATTCTAAGTGAAATTGATGCAAGAGAACAACCATTGACAGCAAGGGTAAAGAGAACCATGAAATGTCTTGTACAGGAAAAGTATGATGGAGAGTAGGCTCATCTATGCCATGGACAGAAAATGTAGTGATAGCATGGTGTTTCTAGGTGTTCCTAGGTACATACACTTCATTGTAATGCAATGGATGTTGCTGACTCTTCAAAAAATGCTTTATAGTATTGTATTCTTAGAAGAAAATTCATAAAGAATTCTTAATAGAAAACCAGCTTTTCAAGAACTTCGGACACAGCTTTGCAGCTTGCATCTCTGAGCTTTGGGTGAAATTTAGCTGTGATAACGTTTTCTGAGAATTGTCTATATTAACATTTAAAGATTTGTTTATTTACAATGCACTTAATACAAATAGAGCTGTTATAGGAAAGCTTGTAAGATTCTTTGAAGTCTGTTGAGCAAAAACACTACCTTCTGGTCAGGTACAATTTCAGGTGGCTTTTGTCTCAAGCATGTCCTTTCAGGCAATTACTCATCAAACTGCTTAATTGGCAGACTGTGATGGATAAAAAATTGGGTTCTATTAGACTTTACTTACACCAGGTCCACTTGTCCTATAAAATAATCTCCCTCTTAATCTATGTTCTCTGGTAGGTACCCTTTCTTGGCATACTGCCTTGACACATTCTAGCTGACTCTCTTCTTGTCTGTAATAAGCCTCAAATCTGGACAAACTCC
Organism: Motacilla alba alba; assembly: GCF_015832195.1. Lineage (NCBI taxonomy): Eukaryota > Metazoa > Chordata > Aves > Passeriformes > Motacillidae > Motacilla > Motacilla alba. The sequence continues at coordinate 58,802,871 of NC_052017.1, read as the reverse complement.
TTTGCAGTGTTTCCTTCCACTTAATTGTTACCACGTCTCTTCTAGGGGTAAAACTACTTTGTTAGTTTTTATTGGATTGGTTGAAATACAGACGGAAATATGTGTGTGTTTATATAATGTCTGTTTGTTAAAATTTATTAAAAACTTGTAAAATCTGTTCTTTGCACACCCACAGCACCCAATAACAATAGTGTATACTTCTGTTTAGCTGTAGTATAAAGGAAATTGTAATTACTACTTCAGAAATATTTACGGCTTTTCTAGTGTAGCAATTGTGAAGAGTGTTGCTAAAATTTTACCACCTTTTTAAAAGGCTTCAAGTTTAATGGAATGGCAGTTAATTTTGTATTTTTAATAGATTTGCCGTTTTTGTGTGTGGTCTTTTTTGAATCTTACAATGTATTGTATGTAATACTCCAGACTTGACGATATCCATCAAACTAGGTATGGGGGTAAGGGTAGGCTCTGCAGTGGTCTCTGTTTTCTGTTTCTTCAATCCTGGTCTTTGGTCTGTACAGCACACTGATTCTCTTCAGTGTATATCAGTGTGTATCTTGAGTTTTTCTCATATCATAAGTACTTTGCATGTGTTGACAGGTTTCTTTAGTCTTGGACCACCGATAGTTGCTGATGATTCAAAAATACTTCTTTTAAGTGTAATACATTCAGATCCATATTATTTTAAATGCTGTCCACGTTAAGGACTTATTTTTTCAAAGCCAGGAGACAATAGGCAATGAAAGTTTGTCATGTCATACCAGCATCGATAAAAAACCACAGTATTCTGTAGTGCTGGAATTGTACAAGTGACAGAATTGCATAAAGAAATGAAATTAAATCTTTTTCAACTCAAGTTGTATCTCTTGATGATAATATTTGAAAACCTGTTTAGAAACTTTGAAGAAGTCTGTAAAATAGAAGTTACCTCCAATCATAAACAGACATATTGCTAATTTTATTAGAAAAAATGGTGCAATTGACTGATACCTAAAGCATTTCTGGAAGAGAGCACAGACACTCCAAAATGCAAATCCTTTTATATGTTGCACATTTATTTTTAAATGATTGTAAATTGTGGCTTTTTCACTCTTTTACATGTTTTTTAACCCAAACTGAATTTTTGAAATTGAAATAATATGTTTAAATTTCAATAATATTGAAATTATTTCAACAATATTGAAATAATAATGAAAAATGTTTCTTTGTAACTTCAAGGTTCATGTTTCATTCGAACTGACCAGCTGGATGGAGAAACAGACTGGAAACTGAAGGTTGCAGTCAGTTGCACACAAAGATTGCCTGCTTTGGGGGTAAGCATTCTGTTTGCTTTTAAGTTATATTCTCTGTGTGTGCATTTATATCTGTTATCCAAACAGTTGTTGTTACAGTTACATCCACATATTGTTACAGTTACTGTAATTATTGAAAAATACCTGTTACCAGAACTTTAGTTTTTACAATAAATAAGACACAAATATTCCTGGTTTTACATTGAGAAGAAATTGAGTCAGAACTGGATTTTTATCTTTCAACCTAGTGGTTCTCATTGTTGTCCACACAGAGATTCACATTCTCCAGAAGCAAGTCACAGTTACAGTGTTTTCAACCGAGTGTTAAACTGCAAGTACAAATTATTCTTGTCTCAGGAACCATTGGTTTAATCACTTACTTGTGAGCTTGGGAAACAATAGTCTGCTCTTGGAAGGTGAAGTACTTTTTGTTGTCACCATTTTTTCTGATCCAACTAGGTGCAACGTGCCAGTTCTTGCAAGCAGAGCTCTCTAAGAGTGGCCTGAATGTGGGTGTTTTTTGAGGGCATACATGTGTTGTGTCACGAGTACATCTAAAATCATGAAAAGGGCACAGGTGTGTGTGTTTGTGTATATATACACATCCAAAATAGACACATAATAGACACAAAAGCAAATGTAAAATTGTATAAAAGTCTCTTTTACAAGCAGCTGAATTTTTTCCATTGTACTGGGAAAGCTTTCTGTTATACTGGCAAGTTGGCTTGGTACTAGGAGACCTCCTTTGAAAACATACTCAAGTGACAAGCTTGTGGAAATTTACCTCTACAGAATTTCTGGTGTTTTTACACTATATCTTTTAGGTGTTTTATTAAAGGCAAACACACCTTAAGAAGACTGTTTATATTCCATCTCAATAGCAAAAGTATGGGATTATCTGCTGGATCTTAGCAGGACTTCTGCAGTTACACTTCCAGAAATAGAGTTGCTGCCACAGTCATACTAGCAAAAAGTAGAGGTTTTCTCCTGTGTTCGTATTCTCTGACTACTGACTTCACAAGTGACAGAAGGAAGAAGTAGTTACATTGCAAATGCATTTTAGAGGATTGAGAACAAGGTTTGGAACTAAAGGCTGGTCATGCCAGACAGAGATGCCAAGTCAGGCTTCAAGTCATGAGTTCTGGTGCCAGAACAGACTTTAACAAATATTCTGTAACCTGCAGTTGAATTTAGTGTTTGTAATAATGCTTCTCCTATAGTTTTTAACATTTAATCAAGGCCTTCTCTTGTTTTCTCATTAAAAGAGGATCATATCCAAATTTGGGACACATGTAGTGTGTTTGACTAAAATGCAATCAACTTTCTATCTTGCTTTAATTTTTTTTATTTAATTTAGTAGTATTTCTCCAACAGTTACTCCTGTATTCAACTTAGGTGTTATGTTTTGTTTGTCTCTTTTTTTTTTTTTTGGAAACATCACTGACTGCAGTTGCAAATACTCTGCAAAGCACTGCCTCAGAGTTTTATTTGTTGATTAGAATTTTGATATTCTGAGCTTAGTAGTCTTGGTCTACTGAGGTTGATGAAATGCAGAGTAAGTTACTATGCAAAGGCTTCTCTGCATTATCCTTTGAAAAAGAAAAAAACCCTTTTGCATTAACTTTTCTTTGTCCCCTAAAAAATCCAAATACGTGTTTAAAGTTTTTCCCTTCTTGGTAGGAAGAAAGCGTGGAATTACCTTTCTAGCTTTCATGTTAGGAGGAACATGAAATTTTTGTATTGTGATTTTATATTATGTTCTTTGTAAAAAAAATTCTCAATAGACTTGATAAATAAAACATTAGGCATCTATGGAGATAATGCAAAATTATGGTTAAATCTATGCAGTATGATTTGGAGAATGAAATGATTTTACTTTTTTAGACTAGAAATGAAAAGTGATTGAAGTTGGGATGTCTGCATTTGAATGGTGGGACATGCAGCCTCATCTTCCTGCAGAAGTGAAGGTTTGCTTCGGGTGGTGGTTGTTCCAGGTGTGAAGGGGAGGGAAGGCAAGATATAGCCGATATAGCCAAGAAATTATTTGTGCATCTTGGAAACAATATAAAGGGGTCAACTGAACAATATAGTAACCATTTCTTCCTTAGTTTCCTCTTAGGGCTATTAACCTCCATCTAACTGATCTGGGCTTCTTGCAAATCTTTATACTCTCCCTCTTGAGCCGTAGGTGATAAACTGAGTCATATTGTAAGTGGGGTTAATCAGGAGCTGCTTCCACTTAACGCACCTTCCCTGGCTACCAGCAGCATATGAAAGCCAGAAGCAGTTGATGTGCCTCTGCCATTTCTCATACCACTCAGTTATTGGTGCTTACCAGGTGCTGGACAAGGCTTTGTCTGCATAAGCTGACATTTCATCCTGAAGTGACTGACACTGGGTGTAATACTTCCTGCAACTAAACTAAAACACTTCCAATGTTTTTCTGCTGTGGGGTTTGGACAAACCACTTACACTTGGTGGTTCTTCACTGAGCTTATTTTAAATGGCTGCTCCCAGCAAAACTTAGTTTGTTTGCAGTTCTCATGTCATACATCTGCTTCGCTTCTAAGCCCCATCTGTCTGTGACTTACTTTGGTGGAGTGGTAGCCTAATGCACACAAATGTAAATGGTTTTTAAGGGGTTCTCATATACGTCACAAAAAATGATGCTTGGTGCCCATCACAGAATATTATTTCCATTCCTGTGGAAAAGCACATTGATAATTCTTAGATTTCTGCAAAATGCTTTTACCTTTACTCAAATTACAGTGATATGCAAGAGTGTCAGTCATGTAAAGAAACTCTGTGGATAGACAACTTCAGAATTGATATGAAAGTCTAAGCAAGCTTTGAATGTCAAACTAACAAAAAGTAGCATTATGAAATTATTTTACTGTCAGCCTAATTTTTGTGCTTTATAATATAGTCATAAGCTATATTTGTATGTGGGCCCTACAGGAAGTCAAAACGCAGTGTCCAGAATTATTTCATTATAGTTATACAGTCGGGTTCCTTCCCTGTACAGAATGCCAGGCGGATCGTGCGGCGACCCGGCCAGCTGCTGTTGGGTAGCGCAGCCCGAGCGCCGGGGCTTGCCTGGAGCTCGGGCTCCCGGCGCGCCCGCTCCAAGCCCGGCCCTGAGCGCCGCGGGGCCCGGGCCGCCCCTGCCGCCCGCCGGCTCCCGGCCTCCCAGCTCGCTGCGGGAGTTCGGCAGGGCGGCACAGTCCTCGGCTCCAAGGTTAAGTCTCTATGGCCGTGTGATGAGCTGGCACCCGGCGGCTTCTCCCAGGCAGAGCCCGTGGCAGCCAGGGCGAAGGGGTTCAGTCCCTGCGGCTCTGTCCTCTCTGCCCCTGGGCTGACGTTTCGGGGTGTTACTGGATGGATCACATTATTCCAGCCAGCCTCTGCCCGCAGTGGCCTCCAGAGACTCATCGCACATCCCTGCCACAGTGGCTTCTCTGCATGTTTGTGATGTGCTTTCAAAGCTGAGACTTACAGTTACTTCCATATTGAAATATATTTTTAATAATTAAAAAATACAATTTATGCAAGTTGAAAATAAAATAGACTATGAACAGTTAGCTCTTGTGTTGGATAGAACAAACCCTCCGTATTTGTCACTCATTTTGATTTCTTTAGTTGTAAAAACATAGTCATTAAGATTGGAAAAGACCTCTAAGACTGTTGAATCTGATGAACAACTCCACTGGGTTCACCACTAAACTGTGTACCCAAGTGTCCCATCCCCATGCCTTTGGAATACTTCCAGGGATGGTGATTCCACTACTTCCCTGGACAACCTGTTCCAATGCCTGACCACCCTTTCTGAGAAGAAATTTTTTCTAAGATCAAATCTATACCTCCCCCGGAGCAACTTGGGACCATTTCCTCTGCTTCTGTCACTTGTTACCTGGCAGAAGAATTCAACCCCCACCTTGCTACAGCTTCCTTTCAGGTAGGGGAGTGAGTATCTTGTGCTGGCATGAGCTGTCAGCCGTGTCACCAGAGCAGCACTGTAATCTTACCCACTGTGGCACCCAGAACAAACAAACCTGCAGACCTTCAGAGCTTTTCTTAAAGAACAGATGATATCACCAAGATGATCGGTACAGATTTTGTTGTCTTTCTAAAGCACTTAATGTGATCAGAGAATTAAAATTTCAGCAAGTCCCTTAATGATGGCTGAGCAACAAATATGGTAACACCTGGATTAGGTTTCTTGCAGTTTCATAGTTACAGGTGGGACAGTTCTGGCAATATACAAGTTCTGAGGCATTCTTTTCTAGCTTGTGTGATCAGCTATATTTATTAACAGCAGTGAGGTCACTGTAATTTTCAATAAATGGTGACTTGCTGATTTATATCAGAAGATCCATACGGCAGTAAACAATACCATTTACATTTAATTAGTTTTATTGAACCAAAGGCAATTTTATTTGCAATGAACTACATGTTATGATTAAGAATGTATTTTAATGATCTTTAAGTAAGGTGAACAAATGTTGCCCTTGACCTAATAGAGGAGATTTTTCTGTTATTGATAACTGTGACGATTTTTAAATTGTGAAATGCAAAAGAGAGCATTTTCATTATTGTACCATCACGAAGTCATTTTCTGACTTGCAGTGTAGAAGAATGAAATGCATTCTTCTCAATTATTAAGTATGAGATAATTAAATGCATATCAATTTTTAAGAAAAAAATCATCTGCTGTTATATAAGAATTTTTTAACTTGAGATTCAAGTCTTTCATGTAGTTTTTTTAAAATCTAGAACTGTTACAATCCCCACCCATATGTGTTTTATTTTTATCTGGAGTAAGAAAATAACTGAGATTATTTGACCTTATTACATCCTAAAAGTGATGTAATTTTAGATGTAGAATACTGTTTCCATTGAAGGCATCAGTAAAAGTACTTGGTTTCAGGGAATCAGCAGTTCAATGTATTAGTATGAAAATAAGTCTTTGCTGAAGCTGAGTTTCACAAATCCCCCATTAGGTAAATCATTAATAAAAAGTAGTTGCTTTTCTAAGAATAAAGAATCAAATAGTTTGTTCAAGGTAATTTCCTTTTCCCTTGGTTTTGTATATGGGAAAAAAATGACATAACCGAACAAGGTAATTTTTTCTTGCCTAGTGAGCAGAAATTATATTTACATGTACTGTTGCTTACAAATCTTGATGTCTCCTTGTTAAAGTCACCCTCACAATTTCTTTCACGACATTGAGGGGAGAAATGCCCAGCTTCCATATTGGAAAAGTAACACTTGGTGAAAAAACATCTTTGTATTACAGTAACCTTTCCTGGTTGTTGGAGTTCATAGGAAATTTGTCTTCTGTAATTGTATCATTCTTCAAGTTTTTCTTTCTTTACCTCATATTATAAAACTACCATATTTTATTGGCCTGAGAATGGTGTCCAGTTGGAGTACGGAACACTTGGCTACAACAAATAAGAATCTTTAACTCTTTTCTTTACCTTAATAATGAAAAAAATACTTCAGAAATCTGCTGAGCTATGTACTCAGTACTATGCTTTAATGTCTTTCTGCTACTCATGAATGAAATGCCAATGGGATAACACCCTAGATTTCACCCTGAGCATAGGTTTTTTTAATTTTACAAAAAAACCCCATGCACTTCTGAATACTATGCCAGTTCTAGCTTGTAGCATTTCAGAATAACACCAACAATGTGCAGATCTCAGTTTTTCACAAAGATAAGTAAGTTTGTTTCATAGTTGAAATTCAAAAAGGAAAAAAAAAGAAAACACTAATTGAGATGTTAAATCAGTAATACAAAAGGGGAACTAAAACATAAAAAGACACCTAAGGAGTGTAGATAGGTAGACAAATTCTTACATTTGAGATGAAACGAAGATCACAGTAGCAAAAATAAATTAGAACCAAGGAAAATATATTACTGTATAATGCCAATTCACTTAAAAAAGGTGGTAATTTCTACTTTCTTTTATTTTAATTTTGCTTCCCACTAAGGCGTTCTTTGAAAAGAGAGAAGCTGACGCATTTCACTAGCAGTTTTTATTGTGTGTACGAGCATGTGTGTGGTATTAGTTTTCTTCTGTTATCCACTACTGAGAGACTCTTTATTTTTCTTTGCATAATAAAGCACATAATAGCTTAGATTAGCTAAATTGTAGGTGATAACAGATTGGAGAGAAGTGAATGATGAAGATATAGGACACCACATGTGTATTAGTTTCATATGAATTATTTCTTGTGAACTCGTTGAAAGTAGGTTGGAAGAACAAGGGTGCAATGAATGAACTTTGTGTGATAGACTTCAATAAATATCTGGTGGTTTAAGAAAAAGATAAGTTGTGAGATTCAATGTTCAGATTTCATTCATGTTTTAAAAAGCATGTGAAATATAAAGTGTCTGTGTTTTTTGGAAACTGAGAGATTTCTTGTCTGCAGAATATAAACACATTTTATTATTTATAGAGCTGCACGTTTTTAAACTAAAGTCAAACATATTTCATGAATGTATGTTAGATTTTAAGAAAGCATTCATTTTGATAAGGAAAAGCAAAAATATAGTGATATTCATCAATCTAGCCATTGTAGCAGAGATAATAAAGGGTATAAATATGTTGGGCTTTAAGGCATTAGCACAGGTAGACAATTGCATTTTTAGTTAATTTTTTTACTGTTCAAATTGTGAAACATTCTTACATTCAAAATTATGGGGAAAAAATAATGGCCTACTTTTAAAAGTAGCATTTGAGCCAAGGTGTGGTTTATATGTCCATGAAAGAGGCTGTAAAATTAATTCTGCTTTGAAAGGCAGCACATTCTAGCTAGCATGAACAAGGTATTGTACCCATATAATTTTGTCCCCAGAGATGGTGTTTGATTAGCCTTTTGCAAGATTCATCTGGTAGTAAGGGATGGAGATAGCCCAAATAATTAGGTGCTACATAGAGTGGGAAGGTGTGTAACCTTGCGTTTGATCAGAGGTTGGAATTCTTAGATTGACTGGGAGTTCATATTAAGTATCTGCTCCTCTCCAGAGTAGAAATTGGACTGTTGAGTATTCATGCATAAATGCTCAACTCCTTTCAAAATCCTTTTGCTGTTGCTGGTTCTTACCGCCTAAAAAGCACCAAAAATTTGCTTTTGTGATTAAAAAATTCCTTTTCTATCATGGTTTTAGTCTGTAGTATTTTTGCTATGGAAGGTGGATGTTTTAGAACAATTATTTGATGAAATAATGGTTTTGAATTTTAAGGTGAACCTCCCTGGGCCTCTAGGGACAACTCTTAAGATCTAACAATCATCAGATTTATTAGAGGGTTTTTTTTTTCCCTTTTGTTTATAGTATACTGCCATCTATTTATAGAGGCTGCTGCTGTACTGACTTAGGTGTTTCCTAGTCTTCTTAGTTTTAGAGTAGGAACATTTGTGGGTTGTTTGCTGTCAAGAGTAGTGGTACCACATATATTAGACCAAATTTTATCACACTAGTTTTGTTGTGTCCCTGAGTTTAAAGATTTGAGTAATCTTGTTGATGTAGTCAGGCTTTCCCGAAGCTGGTAGGTTTTTCTTGTGGGGTTTTCACCACCAGGGTGCTGGAGCATTCATGAGAACTCAAATCCATTTCATTGTTGCCTTTTGTACTCAGTTGGCTTTGTCCTTGCTGGAAAAGTATTCTTTTTCCTGTTTCGTTAAAAAACCCAACCAACAAACAAATCAACCCTTCTCCCTCCCTCACTCTATTTTGAAAAGGACAAATATCTGGAAAATATTGTAACATTACACTATTAATATTTAAAATGGGGCTGTTAAAAGAAATTAGATAAAAATATCTAAATCATAAATGTAAAACAGTTAAGTTTTTTAACTATCAACACATTAAGGAGATCAACTTGAAAGTGATTCCTCTATAGGAAGATGTACTGGAAAAAAACCACCATGTTTCTCTAGTTGGGTAAAAGTTGTGTGAGCTTAGTTTGGGGTGGATTGGTGGGGGTCATAAACTGGAATCTTTACTAGGTCTTCAAAAGAAATTATTATATTTAAGTAATAGTAAATACATTATTCTGTTTTACAGGATCTCTTTTCAATCAATGCTTATGTTTATGCTCAAAAGCCACAGCTGGATATCCACAGTTTTGAGGGTACCTTCACACGGGTAAGTAGTCCATGTAAATACATGTTCTACTTTCCTCTTTAATACCTCAGTCCTACATGTAGTGTCAACTTTGTACCAGATCTTTCCTTGGCTTTACAGCAGTATTTTTTCCTATGTTCCTGCCATGGCAATACTTCATATAAAAAATATCCTGTTAAACGTGTATGGCAGAAAACTAATGCATGAAGAATATCTGAAAAAATCTGAATTAGAGAGTTGACTATTTGTTGATTGGCATCACTTTAATCTTTTATGTGAAACTCTTTGTGAACAGTATACTGTTTCCAGGCATCTGATGTATTGTTCATGTATGTCAAAAACTGACAAGTTGAATAATAGCAGTAGCCTGAGACAATACATCTGCTAGTTTATTGCAATAAAAGTGTGCCTTATTTAACAGCATTTCTGCTATACTTCCAAAGTTCAGTTTTCTCAAAATGTAAAAAAAGCTAAAAGCTACTTATGGGGGCTTTGAATTGAATCCCTTCTCCACAGATAATTATAGTCAGAACTAATTATGAAAATAACAATGCAATAATATCTGTGTCTTGTTTCTGTTGTTTTCAAAAGGTGGTCTGCTAAATTTGACCTTTTAAAGCAATGTCCTAATAAGTAGTAATTCTTTTTTTTAACTAGATTTACAGTTTTGTAGCAGTATGTTAGCAGATATAGTGATTCTTCTGTTTGTTTCAGCCAAACTCAGTGGTGTTAGACTCATTCTTCTTGATGGTTTATTTCTAAAATAATTTGAGAGAATTAACTGCTGGGGAGGTAAAGAGAAGGGTTTTTTACCTGTGACTCAAATTGGTAATAGATTTTGTTTTGTAATTGGAATTCCAGTTCACAGTTGTAAATATACTGATGAATGAGATATTGCAATTGCTGGCTCTCAAAGACCAATTTATACCAGTTCCATAGTCCAAGCTGCCCACAAAGTAAATGTCATTTGTTCACACCTTCTAAAGCAGTAAGCAATATTGTTTACTCAAACCTTGTATTGACCAATTGTTCAAATGAAACTTCTATTAACAGCTGTAAATTCATATTATTCCTCTCAGTGGCTAAGTGTGTACTTTCCGACATATATATTGAACTCTTTGGAATCTTTTTAAGAACTCTGGTATAAGTAACTGAGACATTGGGAAATCATCACAGTTATTTGTGTTGTGGGTTCTGTTTGTACACGTCATAAGAGCTGTATGATTCAAATATTCCAGTGTGTGTAACTAATTGTGGTGTATTTTATGATTTCAGGAGTGCATATATGTTTTTTTTGGATGCTTCAGTAGCAACGATAGTTTAAACTGAACTTCTGTGTTCTGTTTAAAGTATCTAAGGGCATTGCCCTCAAATTTGGTTCACAGTGAATCACAGTAGAGATTTTTCAAAGGTTAGGTTTTGTTATTGGTGTGCCTTCTGCATTGTGAAATGCTGTTTTAGGACACTTGTTTACTGATTTATCTTTCTGCTTTTGCTGTGAGCCCTTGCTTCTTACAATAAATCAGTTCTTGCATCTAATTTCTATTTTATGTTAAAGCAAAAAAAAAATTAGTGTGCTTAGTGATTCTAATGTGTACATTTTTTCTACTTAAGCATTGATGTTCAAAGAATTCTTGCAAGGGTAGGTTGACAGGGTAATAGCACATTGATTTTTCTTTTTCTTTTTTCCCCCCATTATAGAGACAGAGTACTAACAATGTAAAAGACAAACTTAGATAATTTTAAAAAGTATGTGTCCATAAAACAAACCAGAAACTTTGGAGCACAGTGCTGGAGTTTTTATGAGAGCGTGCAAGGTCTAAGTACAAATCTATCCACAAAAAACCTGGGAGCTAACAGAAGATATCTTTGACAGAACACCAGCATAATCATGTCAGGAGGCATAAAAGCTTTGCTGTACTCTAGTGATATCTGCTAGCTTCACATGAAGTTGTTTTCCATTATTTTCCATAGATTTTGGTCTGCTATATGCAGTCAGTGCATGAAAGTGAGTGCATGTCCTTGCATGATCATGTCTGGCCCTTAAATAATGGCATAAATTAATTCCTCTCCTCCTTTCACATTTGCTAGACAGCCTATCAAGAGACAATAGAAGAGCTAAATTAGTGTTTTGTGGAAATTTATGAGATAGTTTTATATGTTCTGAGGGCGTCATCCATGTTTTCACTGAGCTTACTTTTAAATTGTGGTTTAAAGAGCAAGAAAGTAAACAGATATAACTGCTAGAGTTTCTCTTCTGTCTGATGCTCCTCTGTAGGCTTGATAAATGAGGGAGCAATTTTATTAATGCTGAAAATCTATAAAAAGACAGTAAGAGGTAACCATACTTCTTAACCCAACTTTTACCAGTTAGAGCCTAAAGAGTATTCTAGAGCATTACATCAGTGTGTATTGGCATAGCCAGTATTATTTAACCTTTGCTTACTTCTGTACAGAATCATGGAAAGTCTCTTTTGCTTTTAACCTTGCTTATTTTTTGTTTAAATTTGGGGTTTACTTTCACTATTCCCTTAAGAATATTTTCCTTTTATTTATTCTATATTGCAGCTCTGTTTGTCCCCATAGTCTCTTCATTTACTTTGAAATATATCTTAATTTTTTTAGATTCTAATAGCAGTCTTAGAAAACAAATGCATTTGAGTTTGGTTCAACTACTTCAATAATCTTTTTATTTTCATATGCTACAAAACTATATTGTATAATAAATATAATTTTTTACAATATAGCATCTCGTTTGATGCTTTAAAAAAACCTGCCCTGATGTAAAACCTGGTGCATGTAGCTTTATTCATTTATGAGTAGAATCTCTGGCTTGATGCTAATTATACACGTTTTCTTGGATATGCCTTGAATTTTAGTAGAGAGAACATTAAGTCATTTTTTCATTCATGTTTGTTAAAGAATTACCTGATTTGAAGCAATGGTTGTATTCACTTCAATCTGGCTTACTTTTATGTTGCCACTGAAGAGAATGGTGTTATGTTTTGCAAATCCTTTTGACTCCCCTTCCTTTATGCTAGCAGTAACAGCTATACAGACAACTTGACTGGGGAGCTAATGTGTATGGAACCTAATTTGACCCTGTCCAAAACACATGCCAGTAAAAGGAACATAGCCAGAAATTTAACTGTGGGGTTGGGTTGGGGAAGGAATCTCAGTGATTCAAGTAAATTAATGTGTATTCCACTTTCCTACAGAAGTTGATGGGGGTTATTGTGCTGCATCCTGCCATGCAGGAACACAGATAGAAAAGGTCAAATAGAAGTGGTACACTGGTTCACTCAAGGATTAGGGATTTTGTCTCAAAGACCTCTCTTATTATTTACAAAAATTTCTAAAAAATTATAGCTTTGAAATTTTTAAAATGACTCCTTGAAATTTGTCATGATCCTTGGTCAGATGTGTTATGAATTCATGAAAGGACTTTATGAAATTAATAATGAAAGGACTGAAAATGGGTTGTATTCAATTTTTATTTCCCTGATCATCTTTCCTTTCTTTCTGCACATGCACGAGCTGCAGACTAATTTCTGAAAAGAAACTGTAGACAATTTAAACCTCTATGATCAATGCTGCTCGCAGATTAAAAAACTGAGCCTGAATATGAAGCTTGAATATAATACTGAACTCCACTATTCTGGTAATGAACTTAATTCAGAACTCAAAGACCAAGAAACATACAGCTGCCAAATGAAATTCAACCCAGCAGACCTTAAGTGAAAACTTTGTCAGCTGGACAAAGAAGCCCTTGTATGTCAAATTTCTGCTATGAGAGCGAGTGATGGATTTCATTTAACCCAAAACATACATTGTTCTGTTAGTGTCAGAAGATTTGCAGAAATATCTCCTTAGCACGGGTCTGGTCTCACTCAGGAATTGCAGTTCTTCTCCTTCCCTGCTTCATCTATTCCAACTATCTCTCCAGAAGTACAAATAAAAATAGTGGGAAACAGCTAAACTCATAACCCTTACATGCACCTTGTATTTTTCATTTGAGTAACTTAGGACAAAAGAAAAATAAGGGTAAGTCATCATCTGTTTGGGCATGGAAGGTGTGATATTTTGGAAATGGAATGAACTGTAGAAAGCTGAAAATGTTAGGTGAGGGCATAATGACATGAAAGTATCATCATGAAATAAGCAGAAGATAAGGGATTGGCAGACCATTCTGTGGATGAGCATGAGTGGAAAGAGAGAGAGCTCATTTGATGTTTTCCTATTTTGAATGACCTAAAACAAGGTATTTCACTAAATCTTGTAGCAGTGTTAGACATTGAACAAGTGACTTTTTCCTGACCCTGTTGTCAGCTCTCTGCAGTCATTGCAGGGCTTTTGATTTCTTCTTGTAATATGGAAGAGTTTCACAATTCAGTCTTACAATCTGCTAACTGAAGAATAAGGGAAAACAAAGGATTTACCTGGCTTAGTACCCTGTTCTTGACAATAGCCAGAAGCAGAGTGCTGGGAAGCAGAATACAACTAGAGTAAGGACACAGTAGTTCCTCCTCAAAAGAGACACCTGTTTCTTAACACAAGATGGGGGAAATTTCCTGAATTAGACCTGTTTTCTGTAAGTAACTTGCAATGAATTTTCCTTCTCTAAACTTATCCAGTTCACCCTTGAACAGGTGTAACCTTTTAATATTGAAATTGGAGGAAGTTACACAAGTTAAGTACATATTTAAGAATGATTGCCTGTTGTTTCAGTTTTGTTGACTTTATTTATGACTTCTTTCTTCTTTGGTAAAAATAAGCAGTATCTATCCTCCCTCTTTAGGTGCTTGTTTCATAGATGTGTGTCATATTCCCCATTAGAAGTCAGGTTTATTTAGTCATATCTAGTACAGAAGCTGTGTTGACCTCTCTTATTGCTCTGTTTGAACATTTTTCAGTTCTTTTTACTTTCTGTTTGGAATAAACACAAGAAATAATCACAGAACTCAAATAATTTGGGTAAAATTGTAAATCAAACCAGGAATCTAAGCATTAAGATGTAGGAGTATAACAAATAATTCTTGCAGTATTAATTCCTGAGGTAAGAATCAAAAAATAATTCTCCTTTTTCTTAATTTAAGGCTAATCTTATAGAGCATTAATGATTTTTCACAGAATCACAGAATATTGTGAATTGTAAGGGACCCGCAGCAATCATCAAGCCCAAATCTTAGTGCGTGACTCATAATGGGGATTGAAGCCATAACCTTGGCATAATTAGCACCATGCCCTAACCAACTGAGCTAATCCCAAGATCCTCAGAATATAAGTCTTGATTTAAAATTTGTGGTTTTCTTCTTAGGGCTAATACCATATCCTCCCTCTCTTCCCCTCTGTTTTTGACAGAATGCTTCTCCATGCCTTTTAAATAACAAATTTTCCTCACTTAGGAGAGTAAGAACTTAATTTCCTTTCTATATTGGGACCTCTTGATCTGTGCACAAAACGTTATGTGTTTAACTGGAGATTTTTCTTTCCTTAAAAACAGAATTTTCTGTGCAGCTCGTCCTGTGCTTGGTGGTTGTTTAAAATAGAGATGGAAAATGGGCGTAGGTTTTTAATATTGACAATATGTACAATTTATTGTGTACTTTGATAAATAAGTCATCTCCCCTTTCTTTTAAAATGTTTAGAGACAATCTGTAATTTGATCAAATACACTTGATTATCCTACCTCCTAAAGTTTCCTTTAGTTGTAAACAGCACATTTCACAGCTGCTAATGACTAACAAATCTGTACATGCTCCAAATTGATTATGAGAGATTGTCTGTTTACAATCTGCAGATCATTATTGCTTGGGAGGAGAGAGGGGAGGAAAAAAGGGATGTTTAAAGTAATCATGGAAGCAGTTTTCTATTGGAAGTATTTTCCCAAGGAGTATATATTTTGTAAGCATGGGTAAGATAATACAAGCCTGTGTTTCACTTTAAAAGTTGCAATATTTTTCCCTGAAGTTTATATGATGTTGATCAGGTGCTAAATGATGATGACCATAATTTACTGTATGAATTATACGTGATTTAAATACAGAACAGGGTGTTAATTTTTGGGAGTTAGCATTCATAACTCATTTTAACTGCATGCTATAACACACTGTTGTGCAGTTTGATATATCTGAGGAAAAGAATATGGTACTTTTAAAATACTTCTGACTATTTCTTTTAGAATGATTGGATAGAAGTAATATGAACTTCAAACCTTATTTCACTTTTTAGACAGTTATTTGTATCTGTGTATGTGCAGTGAATGCTATTACACAGTGATTGATACAAGGATGCAAACATCCTGTGTCAGTTATTCAGATGGTTTGACATGGTTCTTAACTTCTTGTGATGGTGATTCACTTATTAGCTCTTCTTATTTTTAACAGGAAGACAGTGATCCTGCAGTTCATGAAAGCCTAAGCATAGAAAATACATTATGGGCAAGCACTGTTGTTGCTTCGGGTAAGTGCTGCAATACAAAGCTGCTAATGTATCTAAATACTTCCAAGGAAATGCATCCTTATTTTTCAAAAGTCATTAATATTTCACATTGTAAAATACTTTTATCTTCCAGGCTATTAAACTGTTGCTTTTTTGCCTTCCCATTGGTTTTATCATGCTGCTCGAAATATTTTCATACATTTTTAATCCTCCTTAATAGCTTTGGGGGTTTTTTAACTTAAATTTTGATCTTTCACTATTGCAGTCTCTTGTAGCCCACTGACGTCACTGACCTTTTTGATTTAATTTAAACTTTAAGTTGTAAGGTGCTCTGTTCAGTCACAGTGGATGCTTTTCCCTGCTGAAAAGCAAGGGTAGTTTTGCATTTTTAGGAGCTTTTCTTCTATGTATACTCTGTGATTAGTATCTTCTATTAGGGCAAGTCTTAATCAGCAAGAGTAGATAAGTTTTGAAGTTAGGTAATTTTAAAATATTGGGATCTAAATATTATTACTATTTCACGTATGTCCCAGATATTATAAATGAGTACATATTAATACCTAGATGTTCTATTCAGACTTTAAGCCATTGTAACTTTTTGGTTTTTTAGAGCAGAAATTTATTTTCTTTCATTTTTGCTCTGTGTAAGAAAAGTCAAGTGGGCTGTGGTTATTCTTCTGCATGAAGACTGAGAATAAGGAATTGAGAGAGCATGATTTCTGAAGAGAACTAGAATTTAGTATGGGGAATTGGAACAACTGGGAACAGCCAAGAAATGGGAAGAAAGTCAAAGAGTCTCCAGCAAAATTGTAAATTTAATCCATACCATGAAGGCTTTTTACATCAGTGAGGGCCCTGTTGGAAGGATGTGAAGAAGATATTAATTCTGAGGAGGTAGAAAAGAAGGCTGTGACTGAGCACTCCTTTCCCAAGTGATGAAAAGATAGTCATGTTCTTTGATTCTTAGTGCTGTTTGGTTTGATTGCACTGGAAAATTATTCTCTCTAAAACTGTTTGGTCAAATGGATGATGCCTGAAGTTGTCCTCAGGTTTTTAACTTAGGTAGCCAAGATCTTTAACTTTGTGTAAAAAGATGCTTCTCATGAATTATAAATTTCAATACTGTATAAACTTGGTTTGAGTTTCCTTTTCCTCCAATCTATGCATGGAAGAAAACTACGAACAAAGACTAAGCATTTTCAAACTCTTTAATTCTGAATCAGTACATTGAATTTTAATTGAAAACTGTTCATGTTTTCATTTCCATGGTAGATGATTTTGTTTAGAAGTGTAGCTATTGACTAATTGCTCTTGATCTGCTATCTAAAGCACCCATATTAATGGAAACAGTTCTCCTTAAAATTTATACCTTAGGATAAGTTTGAGTTTTTTACTTTTGCTTCTCAACTTGTGAAGGTTTAATTATTTATGAAGGACTTTAGCTCATTATTAATGAATGCAGTGGAAAAACATAGGAAAAGATAATTCTCTTGTTGGGACATAGTTTTTAATAGTGGAATAAGACTTTAAGGCAGACTAAGGGCACTGAACAATGCAAAGTAAAAAATATTGAATGGCTTTTCAAGACTGCAACCCCTTCTGAAGGGAAAAATAATGTGATCAAGAAATTAAAAATTGTGCCATGGTGTGCATACAGAAGTTACGTTGAATTTAGGTACCAGACGAAAATAATTTCCTTCAGTAACTGATTTTGTGACATTAATTTTATCTAACCTTTGGCCTGTCATTCATTTCACTTACCTCATTTCATGTATTAACTGCAATTTAATACCATGGTAATGTGCTTCTCTCATGTAAGTACTCATTGTCCTGTAGGGCAAAAATCCAGATCTTAAGAATTACTGAGGAACTGTGTGGATGTAATTTTAGCATTTGGTAGGATTAGCCCTTCAGCAAAAACTAGGAAATTATTCCCTTCAGTCTAAGGCTTATCTAATAAGACATTTATAAGATCTTAGAGGTACACTGTGCATATAGTCATGAGGAAGACCATAAGGTAAAACATCTAGCAAATTGTTAACATTAAGGTGTTCTAGATCTGGTTGATAACTGATGGATCATTCAGTAGTTTCCATCTCACTTCCAAGTTGACTGTACATAACTAAGTTAGAACACTTGATGCTGAGTTTAATTAAACTTGCCTTTTTTTTTTCTTTTTTTTTAAAGTAGATTTCATAATTGAATTTCCAAGTTTTGTGACAACTGAGAATCTTAATAAAAATTCTGGTCACTGTCTGACTGCATTATAAACATATAGAAGCTGAATTGCTTAAACCTGCAGTGGAAGGATATCAAAAGTGGACTCTGCCTACACGAGTTTGCAGGTGCCTCGGCATTCTCTCCCCTAGTATAGTCAGTCACAGCCCTTAATTATATCTGAAAAACCTAGTGGAAGAATATGCTTGTGCACAGCTTCTATAGATAAGTGACACTAGGATTCCATGAAAACAGAAGAATAAACAGCCTGTAGTATGTGAAAGTGTGCAGTTTTTCTACTCTGTAGACAGCTACCTCACCCACACTTGTACCTGATTTCAGTGTCCTCACTGTCTAGGTTCACAGTTCTGTTGCACACAGGTATTTTTCACTGAAAAAATGTATGCCGTCTGTGTGCTAATACTAATACTATTCCACTTTGGTTCAAGAAAGGGGATTTGAGGCCTGAGTCCAGGTAGTGGAGGGTAGAGCTCTGTCCTACAATTTTTCCTGTACATCTCTTCATTTACCCTAAGACTCTTCAGTATGACAGTCTTTAATACTGTCTAGCCTGAAAGGCTGCTCCCTCCAGTGCTCTCTAAGCAGCCTGGGCATTGTCTGTTACTAAGCCAAGCAAATGTGTGACTCATTGGGACCCTATAAAACCCTTTCCAACCCCTTTTAGGCTGTTACAAAGTGTTCTGGGTCAACCTAGCACTATTATCTTGACATATTACTGACGATGGTGTCAGTCTCAGGAGTGGAGAGAGCTGCATCACTGACACCCAGGAAAGGAATATGTACCTGAGTTGCAGATACAAAGCCTTATTAATTTTTTTAATGGTTTTGTATAGGACATACAGGACAATTTTTGGGTGAGGGGGCTCTCCTCCCAGTGATTAATAGATGCTGAATTTCCTGGTAGTACTCTTTGACATATAACAAAAAACCCATTGCATCAGGTAGATGCAACCCCACTATCTCCAGGATAGATGCCATTGCTATTTGTCAAGGTGATACAGAGGGTCAAGGTTAGGCTGGGAAAAGTGTTTGGGGAATTATGTGGGGAATACCTCAGAAAACTTGAGCTCTGGTTGCTGATGCCATGACAGTTCTAGAAGAGAGAGACCACAAATCAATTATTTCACAGATCAGTAACAGTAAATTTAAGTGTATAACGGTTTCAAGAAATCTTATCAACTGCATCTTGAATGCAGATTACCAAAGCTCATGAGAATATCAGAATACTACAATAATGGATTCTACAGAGAAAAAAAGCACCTATTGCTAGAGCAGTAGAAGTGACAAGAAAAGTATTTGCTATAATTTAAGACTTTTTTGTTTTCTTCATGAATTTTGGGAACCAAAAAATTGATTCAACAAAATTGTGTAATTCCAAACAACTCAAGAATAAACTATTCCATGTCATTTTTTATATCAAAATATAATATTCAGAAGAGTGAGGTTACTCAAATTTGTACATTTGGAAAGCGTTTACTTTCCTTGGATTTAGTATGTCTCTTTACCCCTTAAAAGAACAATAAGCTAAATGGGAGGGGGGAGGGGGAATCCATTTTACTACACCTAATATATACCCAGTTTCAAAATTGATAGTTAGATCTCTAAATGGAGATTCCTACTGATATCCAATCTGCAGGGTTTTTTGCCCTTTGCTGTAAAGCTCTGACAGAGATCTGGTGACTTCTGTATGATGCTTGTCCTAACTCTAAAAAGGACAAAGATTAATGTGCCTGGATCACACTGGAAGCCTCTGGGAAGGATGGAAATAAAAAGCTTTTTTCTCAAGTCCAAAGCATGCAGTCAGCCTTTAGTTATTCTTTAGTAAGTGAGATAGGAAAAAATATTCTGACTTTTCCACTTACAGGCAGTATTCTAGCAGGTTTTTTAAAAGTAAGAGTAAGGCATAGAGTCTCTGTCATTCTTAACATCTGTATTATCACTGTGAAATTAATAACAGTGCCTGAAGGAAAGGAAATTTGCTTAGTGAAAACTTGCAAAACTATTGTGCCTGGAGAAACACTTCTAAATATAAGCAAGTAACTTAAACCACTGAGTATTCTGAAAACCTCTTAGTTTATCTTCAATTTAATTACTTATCTTTCAGATCATTTGTGCTTATGGCATCAATAACTGTGGTGTTTGTGCTTACTGAAAGCTTCGATAGGTTTCATTTCAGAAAGGGAGACAGGAAAGTTAGCTGTTAAATTTTAAAAAGCCTCAAAAAGTCCACTACAGTATGGACTTTAGCTTTTTGTTTTCCACTTGTGGTAATGATCAGTGTGGTTCAAATGCTGAACAAGATAATGCAGTTTTCTGAGAAACCTGCTGAGATACCTATTGAGAAAAGATTTGTATTAATGAAATTGCATCATCATTTTGGCAGATGTCAATTTTGTGAAGTCACTTTAGATAAAATCAGCACAATTGATATAAATGCACAGCTGTCAAAAGCAGTGTTTTCTGCCAACTCCTACCTATGACTTTAATTAATTTGAGCACACCCTAGTTTTTATATGGTTCATACAGTGAAGATGTATGCTTGGGAGGTACCAAAATTGGTATGATCACACACTGGATTCAGAGTATGCCTGGCTATCACAAGTCTGCTTTTCTTTTTTTTTTTTTCTAGGCCCACATTTGTTGTAGTGGTATCTCCTAACTTCTCTTCCCATCACTAAGCACTACACCCGTACCTATCAGTGATTGCCCAGTGTAGGAGAGCTGGTTTGCAGAGCCCCGTACGTAAAAATACATGAATCATTGCTTTTAATCAGCTGAGGCTTGCAGTACAGCTGTGCTTCCAGAAATCCCAGACTGGATTCAGTTCATGTTATTGGACACCAGAACTGTCCCTGGTGCAACCACTGTGGGACAACAATGAAGCTACAGATGGAGTTCCCTACACCAATGTACTTCAGATCTAAGGAACCCTTTTTTATCACTGATACTGTGCTAATGCCAGAAAGTTTAAAATCTAAGATCAATGACTTGTTATAAACAGCAGTTTAGTCAGATCTAACCAAAATTCTGCTCCAAGTTCAGTAGTCACAATGGAATTTATATGACTTTCACTTTTGAAACCAACTTTTCCAAAATATGAGACAAGTAGGACAGTTTGTTTTTCTGAGCTGCAGCCAGATGAAACTTTGTAGAAATGTGCCATCTGGAATGTAGAGTCCTCCCCGGCTTCTACTGAGCTAAATACCTGTCAAGGCAGAGGTTGCTGGAGTGTGCAGGAGATTCCCTACAGCGTATTGTCCAGTACATTCTGACTATGGGACAGAGGTCAGCTCAGGATCACTCCAAAATAAAGTGCCCCAAAGGGATATGTGGACATTGGTTTGAGACAGTAGAAAGGGTTCAGAAATTATGGATTAGTGACTATTGGAGGAATTTTGGGGTGGCCTGGGCATTGATCAGTAGGCATGAGCAATGGTACTATGCATCACTTGTTTCACTTGGGTCTTTGTTTTCTTTTTGTGGCGGGGGTTAGTGTTTGTTTGTTTGGTTGGTTTTGGTTTTTGTTTTCTGGGGTTTTTTTCTCCTCATTAAAATATTTATAATGATTAATATTATCACAAGTATTACTAGTATTGTTCTTATGTTTACTTGGTTTCAATCATTAAACCATTCTTATCTCAATTCATGAGTTGTGATGAGATTTTCTTGGATGGGGAATTGGTTGGCTGGTTGGTTTTGTTTTCTTTTTGATTTTTTTCCTTATTCTCCTTGCCATCCTGTTGTGCTCTGGGGAGGAAGTGAGTGAACAGCTGCATAAAACTTAGTTGCCTGGGGTTAAACCAGGATACATTGTTATTTTTGAGTAAATGCAGACATCTTTAATACAAACATCTTTCACTATCATCTTTTTTGTCTTTGGGAGTTTCTTCAATTTTTTACGACCTGTTACACTACAAGAGTAGTGGTAGCAGATCTTAAATGTGGTCCTAATTGCCAGAGACAAATTTAGTTAATGTCAGACAAACATGTAATACTTCTACTTTTTTTTAAGTTTTCTGAGCAGGGAGTTTTTGAATAGTTATGTTTGTTATTTCTTCATATCATAGTGACCACCAAAAAAATCATGTTATTTGTTGTACTGCCATAAAGCCATTTCAGGTCACTTTATGAAGTAATAGAAAAAAGGGGAGTTTTTTTTATGCTAGAAAGTGTTATGTGACATATTAATAAAAGAATAATTTTTTTAATATAAAAAATTATTTAGTGATGCTGAAGCCAAATTTTCCTATGCCATGCTGTAAAAAATGACTAAAAATAATTAAAAAATTAAAATTTGTATAAGCTAATGAAGAAAATATTTCTATATGTAGTTCTATCAAAGTAATCAGTTGGCTCAACCAAATTTTACTTCATTATAGATGGCAGAGGTAGCAGGCAAGTGGTGTTTGATGTGTTCAGCACCACTTTACTGATTTTTTATTCACTCTGCAGTTATTTATGCTGTCCTAACTTCTGAAAACAGTTGGAGGAAATTTTAAGTTCAAATACAAGTTTCCCACCAGTTCCATTGGAAGTATTGTTTCTGTAAAAAAGAAGAAAAGCATGCTATCATCTTTATGGATGTTTATTGCAGAAGTTAAAATAATTCTTCGTTTTGCATTCTGAAAATCAGCACTCACGTGTCATGCAGAAAGGTTGGGTTTTTTTGATACAATTGATTTATTTAAAGAACTAAATTAGTGCAAGTTTTAATTTGGAAAAATTTTCTCTCATTTACTTGACCCCTCGGGGTTTTTGTTTGTTTTTCAGGAACTGTAATTGGTGTTGTTATTTACACAGGCAAGGAAACACGAAGTGTAATGAACACATCCAATCCAAAAAATAAGGTAAGTTAGTCTTACTCTGGAATTGCCAGATTCTGTTCTCAGAAAACTTAAAAAGAGATGTACCTAAACCCAAAAATCTGAAAGTTTTTATTGTGATATGTTTCATGTGTGCTCCTGCCTTGCATTTTGGTACAGTCTGCCACAGTCTCCTTTTGAAAGTAAAATAATTTTTTCCTTTAGCTAGGAGTGTTGCTGGTAGTAATGGGGGCATTTGTCTTTGAAGTATCAGTGTTCATCTTCAGACCTTTATAATTCTGTCTCACAGCTAAATATAAATTTTCACTTCTCCCAGATTATTTTACTGTACAGTATTTGGCTAAAGGTAGACAGTAGTTTTAAGGAGTGTTTAAAACAGAATACTTAAGTTTATTCAGGCTACCAGTCATGGTGGAACAAGATAACTGATGTTCCAGTCAGTACCCAGAACACTCTTTCAGGGATTTTTGCAAGAAATTAAAACATTTTTGAGAGATTTTTCTGTCAAGAAGATACCAGAGGTTTCAGTGCTTCCCTCTGTACAAGTTTCTTTCAGATCTAAACAAAGCAAATAGCTCTTCACTTAATCAGTAATGTTTCTAATGTAAGTTGGGGAGCACTCTCAGTTTTAAAGAAATAGAACTTCAGCTGTGGGCTGTACCTTACAACCTAGACCTGTGTTTAGTAAGAAGATAATTATATTAAGAAAGGAAAAAATTATTGGAAGAGGTTTAGAAAAAAAAGCAACAGTGACAGGTTGCCATTTTCACGCCATTCATAATAAGTTGCTCTGAGTAGGAACATCAAGAGTGAAATGATAATTCAAATTGCTTGAAGCAGTTATTGCAGTCCCCTGAGTGTATTGATTTGTGTTTCTAATAAAGAGATGCTTTTAAATGTCTCATTGACAGAGACAGGTGATATGTACCATTATGAGGATTAAGATGGCCTTTTATTATTTTAATCTTTGTAACATGCATTTTAAAATAATAGAGTAAAATGGAAACAGAATGTTTGTGGTGTATGGTTATTTTCTCTTCTACCTGATACAAAGGTGAGCCCTTTAATAACAGAATCTTTCTCTTAAGAATTCTGAACAACTTCTCAGTAATAAATAATTTGCACTGGTGTTCAAAATGAAATTATTTAATGTAGTAAACTGATAGGGAAGTATGCATGAGTGTAACATGGATTACGTAAATTCAACAGATTCTGGGGATGTATTAGGCTTTTAGTAAATGTTAATTTTTTTGTATGTGACTATTTCAACAATAGTATTGGCATGGAGATTGTGTCTCTGTGAACTGAACAACCATGTTTAAAGAAGTAACCAACATGTAACATGACCAGTAGGGATGAATTTGGGAACTGAAAACAGGAAAACACTTACAGCTCTCACAGCTGAGTAAGTGATAAAATGGAGTAGTGCATGATAAAAGTTAGTTGTCATCATTTTTAAGATGTAGTTTTAGCTGTACCTTTATTTGCAGTCTGCATCTTACTGTCTGTTTATCTTCTACCATGGGATAAGATTGGTTTGCATACTTTTGTATGATGAGACACTTGCTGTCTGTAGGTGATATTTTGTGCTAGCTAGCCATGCAGAAAGTAGACAAACAGTACTCAGTTCATTCCTCCTCTGTGTATTCAGGGATCCTCCTGTGTTTTCTCAAGCTTGAAAATAGTGGTTACATGTTAGCTAGGGTATGTAGCATTAGGACCCAAAAGGAGAGCAAAGGGAGTCTAAAATAGCCTTTTAGAGTAGAAGATATATTACATTTGAGAAATTAAAGATTTGGACATTTAAAAAAGAAATTAGCATACAACTTGCTGAAACAAAATTAAAATTAAATTGATCAGTTTTGCTATTGCTGCAAACTTGAGAAGAAATAAGTCTGCAGCCTTTTCTGCTTTAGGAAAGATTTGTTTGGAATACTGTTTGAAATCAGTTTTAAATGGCACATTGTCTCTCCTGCTGCTCTTTGAAGGCAAATAAAAATAACATTTTAGAGATTTTCCTGTACAATATGCTGATACACTCTTGTTGGGAACATAGCTCAATGCTGCTGGTGTCTTCTTTCTCTGGGAGAAAGCAACACTGAGATCTATGATTCCCAAATTACACTGTCAAACTGAAACTCATATGTCCAGAAATAAGCAAGAAATTAATGGGCCTGACTCTTTTATCAGTGCTCTCTTCATTGAAATACAGATAAGTGCTACAGTTGTATTTTTTGCTGGAGAATAATATTACTGCTGTACTTCATATTATTTTTTTTTCTAATGGTAGATTTTTAATTTCCCTTCTTAATACTAGATGCTTTTTGAATGAACCAATATTAAAATTTAAATATGCAGACCTGCTCTATAAATGCTCAGCAAAAGACTAAAATAAGTTTAGGAAAACTTGCATAAGAAAAATTGTGAAATTTATGTACCTGTTCAATCATGGGATTTATCTGTATGTTAAACTTAGAAGGATTTATTGTGTTTGCTGAAGTATTTAGTCATTCAAGCAACAATTTTCTTAACTTAAAGTCAACGCTTACTTGTTTTATTACAATTGTAAAAATTGTTTCATTGCCTAAGGATGCAAACACAGTCTGAAAAACACAAAGATAGAGAGTGTAGAATTTTCTTAATGGATCAATTCAATATGTTTTTAATTCCAACAATATAAAGAAAAATTATTTCTGGCAAGGTTTAATTTCAGTCTAAAATGATATATGTTCTGTGCCTCAGATAAATGTGGAAGTGGTAACATCAACATTATAGTGTAATGACTCTCTGCATTTTACCTCATTGGCAGTCACATCAGCTTACTCAGGAATGCAGTTCCAGTCTTTAAAGAAAAAAAAAATCAGATTGAATTGTGCTCTTCACAATGCTGTAATCAGTAATCAATCCTATTTGGATAGATATTCTTAAACCTTGGCTTTCTGGATGAAGTTGGACTTGTCAATGCTAAAGGTCATTTATAGGTGTTAATTAACCAAGAGGGAAATTAACAAACTAAGATTATTTCTTTATTTTGTCTGGCATTTTGCAGTGTTCTCATTCTTCTTTAAAGTGCAGAACAGTTTTTTGTTATCTAAATTCAGAGTTGCTTTTGCAGCTTTAGTCTTTATAGAAAGCAAGACTGTTGGTGCAATTCTTCTGCAATTGTGACTTGTTTCCATCAATGGAAACAGATTTTGGGGGTGAAGTTAAAAAACCACAGTATCCTTGGCAGGAGATGGAAATAAATTCAAACTAATGTATTTTTGTGTACTAAGATTGAAACGTTAAATTTTCTTGGACTTTGCAATATATATATACACCCAGAATGTACACAGTAGTGCATCAAAATTAGTAGAAATTATCTTAAATGGAACTGCTGAGAAATCAGTAGCCTCTCTAAAGGAGCTACAGCATGTAATCTGCCTAGTGTGCTTCAGATTACTATAAAAATAGTTTTAATGTTGTTAATCCTTACAAGCAGCATTCAAAACACTTTTTCTCCCCCCTTATTTTATGGAATTCTACATCTGCTGTTAAATTTTAACATCAGAAGTAAAATTTCACAGTAATCATTTAGTGTTCATCAAAATAGTAATATTGTTTTTACCCTAATTCTTAACTAACCTGAAAGCTAACTACCCTTGTGGTTCCTGCTTTTGTTGCTTGTTTGCTGTTTTGATTTGGTTTGTTTAACATAAGAAAATCTTAAAAGGGTGGTTGTTTTTTTTTTTCTTTTTGTGTGTATATGTTGTCCTTGGTTATTTGAAAACGGCCTTGCTGTTCTGGTAAACTGAGGCAAAATCAGTTTGCTGCTCTCTCTGTCTCAGTCTCTCATTCTTTCTCTCCTCCCACAAAATTTCTTTCTGGTGTTTTGTGACCAAATTTACTTGTCTGTGTTTAAAAGGCTTTTATCTATGCTCTTTCTCCATTTTTTTATGAGGATGACTTTTAAAAAATATTTGCTAAAAAAAGGATACCCCTCCCTCTAATTCTTTATTTGGAGTGAAATGGAGTGGCTGGAGCAGATTCGTGTGGTGCCAGAAACTGATGCCACTTCACCAATTTCACTGTCCAGGATAGCTTTTTCAATATTCAAAATATATGCTTCTTCTGCCTTGACACATTTTTTGAACGGCAATAAATTGGGTTGACCAACATCTTGTTAGTGGCATTAGTAAGCCATTCTTGTCTCTTCTACCCCAAAGGCTGACATTTCTAAGTCCAATTTGCATTTCTGTTCAGGGCTTCATAAGGGCATTCACTTTATCCTGCTGCTACATTGTTGTGCAAGAGCCCAGTAATTTCACTTGCATATTTTTTTACTAAATTGATAATTTTATGTTCATAGTCTGTTTGAGAAGAATGGCTTTCTCTGGCTGTATGTCTGAAGGGTCAGGGTTAGAGTAGAACAGTGAAAACTGTTACGTGGCTCTTCATAGCAAATGTTAAGGATTTATAAGAAGAATGTTTATGCAGCACTTTTCATTGGAGTACAGTCTGCTGTAGTTAATCCTCCTAAACTTCTCTTTGTATTGGATAAAACTGAGAAAGCTGTCACCTACAGGTAGTATGTAGGTGACATGCTTAGTTTGTCCCCTTACACAGAGCTTCTGTCCACGGAAGTGCTTAACTACCAGCTTCCCATTAAGTATGAAAATCCCTTTCTTGGTGTACAGGAGAATTTGTGGGATCAGGCCACAGGGAAATACATATCATTTAGTGTTATTGATGCTTTTCTCTCCGTGTGCTGTCATCTCTGAGCAAAGAAAGGAGAGTAGCACTTTGAAAAGCCTAGTGTCTCTCAGCAAAGAGGGATGGAACAGTGTTGGGTAAGGAGGAAGACAAAAGGTACTTTTCTTTAAAAGTTTGGAAAGAAAGGGCTAAATGGCAGAGGAGGTACCTTTGTTGTTCCAAAATTAGAATGTAGGAATGTTGATGCTTGGAAGCAGTCAGCAGTGTTTTGGCAAACCAAAGACAAAACCTGTGTGTCCTTTACTCTGAGACAGAGAGAACATCTACCTACTATATTTATCTTTAACACCATTAACTGAAATAGCAAGTGTCAAAGTGGGAATTTCAATCCTTAGATGACTAGTATGGAAAGAGCATAATTCCACATAAAGGAACTGAGGTTTTCAAATTTCTTTGATATATAGAAAACTGGAAGGTAGATTTATACCATGATTTTAGGACAATAAGAAAACTCTAAGACTGGAAGTCTTATCTTCTTCGCTGTTATATCCCCAAGCTAGAGAAGTTGTTCCATGATGTGGCCTGCTATCAATTCACAAGTTAAAGTTACAGAATAACCTATATCCTAATTTCTTATTTGTTCTGAAACCAACGATTAAACATATCATGCAATTGATATACCAAGGCGTGTGATAGGTCTTTTCTGGCTGCACGTAAGTTGTGTGGTACACTGTGTTGCTGTGTGGTGCCTGAGGCACTCAGCCTGAATGCTGGGCTGAAGAGGTTGGCTGTGCTGTATTATGGTACTGCTGCTTGGGACATGGATGTTGAATCGCTGTCATTTTTCAATTGGTTCCACTTTCTGTTTACAATCCTACTGCAAGGCAAAGGCAACAATACAGAGTTTAGTTCTAAACAAAATCATGGCTATACAACAATATACAGAACAAGCGAGGGAATGGCTCTTCAGTAGTGAGAGAGAATTCTCACTGTACTCTGGGTATACTCCTGAGTTTACTGTGTATTTTAGAGTTCATGCCAAACTCTCCCACTGATTTTGCAAAGCCATATAATTTACTCACAGCTGTAAAATTCCTACAGTGTTAAATTTATTCCCTATTGCAAAGCTGTAGAAGGATAAAAATTGATATGTGCCAGAATGTTAATGGCAAGCCACAAACCATGTCTAACTTGGAGTCCTAAATTCTGGTGATTCTCATCAAGAATGTTACTTGATGTTCTGTGATCTCTCTCTTCCCATTTTGGAGACTCCCATTAAAAAGTTGCTTGGATTTTATTATCTTAGTATTTTTAGAACATATGTAGGTTAGAATTTGTCTCAGTAGTTCAATGTCATTTCACACTGGTGTTTAAGGAAGGATTAGTGGTGGAGTATACCATTTCTGAAGTAATCTATTGATCTATTAAAATAGATTACCCTCACAAAACAGTTAGAATAATTCTTAACATGGATCAAGTTATGGAATAGCAACAGCATGCTATTCAGCTTATTCACCAGAAATTGCGTGTATTTTGCCTGGGGCAATCTAAGCTAAAATTAATGATTTATGGTAAAATAAATAATTTGAAATGTCATTCTATAGGAGACAGTCCAAAAGGGAGATTCTCTGCCTATTTGGCTTGTGTGGAATATCCCAGTAAGCTCTCAAAGAGGCAGACCCTGATGGCTACTTCCTCTCAGCTGCTGCCTCCACTGCTGCTAATCAGCTGAGGGAGTTTGCTTTTACCTTTACATTGCTCCTTATGGCTTTGTTGCCATTCAGAATTTAATCATGCCCTTGGCAGAATGCAGCTGCTGGGAGATGAGAGGGTGGGGCAAAGGGCATGACCTCTCACAGGGTACTTGGAAACTCATCCCATTGCTTATTTTTGGAAGTCCATTTTTGGAAGTCTCTACATGCAAGGCCTTGCTGGCTGTGAGCAAGCCAAAGTGGTGGCAACTAAAGTACTGATGTTGTGGAAGGAGGCTGCTCTGCGTTTTCTTACATTAGGGTTATGTTCTGTGCACTTGGTGTTTGTTAATAAGAACAATGACCCACAGTCAGCACTTTTTTTGTTGTTGTTTTTTTATTTCTTTATTGTGTGTGTTTTATTGGAAATCTGAAACCTTATTTTTGGAATTATTTTTTCCTTAGTTAAGATATGTGCAAACACACTTCTTTGATGTATAGTTCCAAAAACTTGATGCTGCAGATGTGTAGAAAGTCAGGTGTGCCTAAGGTCCTTATGAACTCTAGTTGTTATTAGGAAAAGCCTATATAATGTCTTTTTCATTATTTCTGGAATTATTTTCGTATTTTTCTGAATGAGCCCAATTTTTTCCAATATGGAAAGGAAATTTATAAGAAAGGATAGAGATACTAGTTTTAGTGATGGGTTAGTTGAAAGTATATTGATTTTTTTTTTTCTACAATTATTATGAAAGAGGGATGTCCCAAATGTGAGAAACAAGGATGTTTAAGATCTGCAGAGCATTCTTATAATAGATTATCATCCAATTTTCAAAACATCTATTTGGATGTTTACAAGCATTAATTATTGTTTATTGTTCTTATTGGATAGCCTTTCCTTTGTGTAGAGCAAGTATAAAAAAACATCTTTTGAGGTTTTTATGTGACTCAATAATTCATGCAACTGAAGTCTCATGTATTTCTTAAATTACTGGAGGCTCAGAAACCATCATGATTCACATGACCTGAAATGTTAGTCTACAGTGATGGATATCTAGAGGGAAAGTTCTCTCCATATCAGAACATAGGATTTGTTTTGGTGTAGGCTGAACATAGTGATCATAACTAAGACAATTTTCTGAGTTGTGTTTGACGTTTGAAGTAACAAGCTTGTCATAATCTTAACAAATACAGTTTTTGCCCTTCTTTTTTACCTCAGTTCAGAGAGCAAGCCTGTGGATACATTGAGCCTTAAAACCAGCATTCCAGCTTGTACCAGATGAAAATAATGTGGTTTAGATTGTGGATTAGTTTGTAAAGAGTGGATTGCTCTTCATATTCTTAAAGCTTATTTCCTTCCTATCAT
The DNA here is from genome assembly GCF_015832195.1 of Motacilla alba alba. Classification (NCBI taxonomy): domain Eukaryota; kingdom Metazoa; phylum Chordata; class Aves; order Passeriformes; family Motacillidae; genus Motacilla; species Motacilla alba. Next base: position 58,772,197 of record NC_052017.1, on the reverse strand, counting down.
ATCTTTTGGAATGTATCCCAAAATGCTGTTTATATAAAACAGCATTCAGTTTCATTTCTTTTATGATTTGGAGACATTGTGGAATCTTTTCTTAATCTCATAGTCTCCAAGGAATCCACTCAAATGTTTTCTTTTATAAAAGCAAAGATGGATGACTTGTGACTCATCTCAAGAAAGAAAATAAGATTCTTACTGATGCCTACTGGGTTTGGGGGATAGGTGCTTTTTTTTTGTTGTTTTTTTTTTGTTCTGCCTATCACAGAGAGCTCTTTTTCTTGTCTAAGTTTGACAGTGGTTGGACAGTTGTTTATTTTGGGTGTTTTGAAAGAACTGTTGAAAAACTTTTTGATTTGGTTTGTTGTGATTCCCTACTATATGTATGGTCTCTGGAAGAGATTCAGCCAGCACCAGTCCTCTGCTTTGTATTCAATATATATTTATTCTGACTACCTTCCCCCTTGCCTTGTTCCGCTTCTCCACCCTGTTACTCTGGTCTGTGTAATACTTTTACTAGTTCCACTTCCTTCCTTCCTTCCTTCCTTCCTTCCTTCCTTCCTTCCTTCCTTCCTTCCTTCCTTCCTTCCTTCCTTCCTTCCTTCCTTCCTTCCTTCCTTCCTTCCTTCCTTCCTTCCTTCCTTCCTTCCTTCCGCCACTTCCTTCCGCCACTTCCTTCCGCCACTTCCTTCCGCCACTTCCTTCCTTCCGCCACTTCCTTCCGCCACTTCCTTCCTTCCGCCACTTCCTTCCGCCACTTCCTTCCGCCACTTCCTTCCGCCACTTCTATCCTTCCGCCACTTCCTTTTGCCACTTCCTTCCTTCCTTCCGCCACTTCCTTCCTTCCGCCCCTTCCTTCCGCCGCTTCCTTCCTTCCTTCCGCCGCTTCCTTCCTTCCTTCCTTCCTTCCTTCCTTCCTTCCTTCCTTCCTTCCTTCCTTCCTTCCTTCCTTCCTTCCTTCCTTCCTTCCTTCCTTCCTTCCTTCCTTCCGCCGCTTCCTTCCTTCCGCCGCTTCCTTCCTTCCGCCGCTTCCTTCTGCCACTTCCTTCCGCCCCTTCCTTCCTTCCGCCGCTTCCTTCCTTCCTTCCACCACTTCCACCACTTCTATCCTTCTGCCACTTCCTTCCTTCTGCCACTTCCATCCTTCCCCCACTTCCATCCTTCCGCCACTTCTATCCTTCCGCCACTTCCTTCCTTCCTTCCACCACTTCTTTCCTTCCTTCTGCCACTTCCTTCCGCCACTTCCTTCCTTCCTTCCGCCACTTCCTTCCTTCCGCCACTTCCTTCCTTCCGCCACTTCCTTCCGCCACTTCCTTCCCTCCTTCCCTCCTTCCCTCCTTCCCTCCTTCCTTCCGCCACTTCCTCCCTCCCTCCCTCCCTCCTTTTGCACATCTTACACATGCTTGTTTTTTCTCTGACAAGGTAGTACATTTGTGAAGAAGAAAGTTTAAGTCTTTGATCAGATGAAATTATCAAATAATAATCACAATTTGTTTACCTTGAAAAATGCTGTCTTGGTTAGTGTGCACTCATTTTGTGATGATAAAAGATGATGATCCTGGTTCACCTCCTCAGCTCTTACCTGCATCTTTCCATGGGTTCCTTCCTCCTTAGCCTATCCAGCCCTGTCACCTTCCTTTTAAAGCTACTTTTATCACAACTCATGTATCTTTCATCTGCTCTGCTATGGAGTTGTTGGCTCCAGCTTGTGAATGCATGGTTGATTTTTTAACAGTTTTATGCACAAGAAGAGATTCCCCATAAGCAGCTGAATAGCCATTTCATTGACCCTATCTATTTATATTTCTGAAATTCCCAAAGGTTCCCTGGCTGTATGTCTACCTCTTATTCTCATTTTTAGGTTTTTGTTTCAGCTATTACTGTATCAGTACTTTCTGCTTTGCACTCAAATCAATTTATCTTTTCTTGGCTTGTTAAGGTAATTCATGCAGTACCTAGTGCAGCACTGTGCCCCGTCTAAGGGGATCTCACTCTCGATTTGCTGCTAAAAAGATTGAAGCAAATTTGTGTATTTATAAATTTGGAGGTTGTGGGAATTAATTTTTGCAAATGAGGTACACCTAATTGTGTTTGAGCTGTGAAACAGTACTTTTAAGGGCACAGTAGAAGTGTGGAGGGGCATCCATTAAAGTGTTGTATTCCACGTTTGAATCTTCCCCTGGCCTTTTTTCCTCTTGCCTTGAAGCACGTATTCAGTCAGTATCTTACTCTTGCACTGAAGAAAAAGTGTGTTTATGTATCCCCTCCTTTGGGACACAGGTTTGAATTGTTTAGCAGATACATTAGCTGATGTTCCTCCTAGTTTTGTAATGACTCTCCCCATTGTGAGGTTAAGATATGCTCTGTATGCACTGTTTTATTTTTAAATGTATTTAATTCTGTAAACACTAGGTGAGCTTTTAATGCCTTGCATAATAATTTATATTCTATTTTGACCTTCCAATTTTCTTTGAGAACCTGAATTATTTATTTCTAAGTACTGAAGTGTTTTATAGTTGTACTGCACAACAGTTTCCTTGTGGAAGGTCTGCTGGCTTCCAATGACCCTTAGCTACCATCTGGTACAAATTCAAAGTGCTTCTGTCATCTGCTGCTAATTGCTGTCACCTGCATATTGCAGTCACTGAGCAACTTGGAGTGCAGTAAAGCAGGAGGCATACTGCTTTGTATAGCTGCAATCTATCCATAATACACATGATTTCTTTATTAATAATAATATAATAATAAAAGAAGTACATGCCTCATGAAATGGTATGAATTAATATAAATGACATTTCATGTTTATTTTAATAACTTTCAGGGTTTAATCTGGCATTTAAAAATGCGTGTAGATTTGTATTACAAATATATTTATTATTTCGGTATTCTTCAACCTGTTTATTCTGCTGAGAGTGTTCAAACTGAATCTTACAGAAGAGTTCTTTAATCTTTTTTGTAAGCTGATAAGCTTTAGTCAGGGCACTAGCCTACAGCACCATATTATATTAATGTATTTTACTTGTAATTTAGAGAACAAGAAGAATATCCTGATCTGAAGGCTAAACTGTCCCCTGTGGCACTTGCACAGCTGATAATCGTGAACTAGAAAGATGTGTATATCAAATAGTTTACAAAATGAAGCCAGCTGTGTTTCCCTACATACTGTGGCTTCCTGACATGCATCATTAAACCTTATTAGCTACTTCCTTTTACAAAGATTCTTGTAGTCTTGAACATTGCATATTAACATTTTCTGCCCCTCCAACTGGAAATTATTTGCTTTATTGTAGAGTGTCAACTTGCTCTAGTTTCTGATATGCGTTCTAATTGGTACTTTGGAGTATAATCATAGTGAAATACCACTCAGTGCATTTCTTTATTTGGAAAATTAATACAGACCTTTTCACTTCATCTGTCAATCTGTGCAACTTTTCACACAATTCCCAACTGTTGGGATTGCTTGCAAACCATTAAGTGTGAAGTGGTTCATAAAATGTCTTTAAGAATATAAACAGAAAAAGGAGTTGACTTTTATGGTAAGATTTTTTTTGTTGTTGTTGTTGCTTCTTAATAGAAATAAAGCTATTTCAGCTGATAAATTTATTGATGTAAAAAACCTCAAAAATGTAGTGATATTATAAAGTTAATTTTTGTTCTTCAGATGAGGCTTTGTTTAATAAAACCACCATCCTGCACACATGCACGCACACACACACACACCACTTGATTGCTGAAGTCTGATAATGAAATTCCGCTATTAAACCTTACGAAAGCAGAATTTTTGAAATATTAATCTCTCTGTGGGTAAAAACAGATTTGGAATTAAGTACAAAAATCAAAATATGTATTATGTATATGCATTTCTACATATTTACAGCTCTTTTGTATATCTGACCAGAAAGACAATTAAATACTTCTGATCTCTGTGGACAACATTTTGGAAAATATTATTCCAGAACCTTATTTGTTTGTATGATCCCAAGAATAATTTCAAAGCAACATGTTCTGATAATTGCCTTGAAACATATTTTGTGTTTATTTTAGGACAGGAGGCACTAGTAACACAGATGTTATATAGATTATGAATGACATGTAACTGTATAAAGAAAAAAAAATTAAGAACCATCCTAAAAACCTTTTTGTTGATAGTTCTCATCTAAAAAGTTTGCTATTTGTTTCAGAAGGACAGTTTTATTTGTAAACACATCAGTGCATTAAAATAGAGCTAGTAATTTTAGAGCTGGGGTCATAATTTCTTCCACTTATTTGATTCTGAAAATAGATGTTTTTACATAATATTAGTAAGAAGTTGCACGTCAAATCTTACCTAGAAGTCTTCACTGAGAAAATTTGTTTTTTATGTGTCTTAAATGGTTGTGGACATTTGCTCTGGATTTATTTTGGGTATTTCTACTCAGACTTGAAGAAGGGTCACTCCCGTTTCTTGGGCATTTTTCCATATATTCTGACATTTAATTAATCTTTTAGGAGACTACTGCTGATTTCCCACTGTACGAAGCAACTTTCAAGCTCCTGTTTAATTTTGAAGTAATAATAAAACAAATTTTTTCTTTCAATATGTATCTCAGGCTTTTTGAAACATTTCTTCTCAGTTTGCAGGCTAACAGGATTTTATACACAGGAATAGTTAGGGGCAGAGACAAAAGTTCAATGCAGTCAAAGTGCTCTTTCTCAGTTTCTTTCTCACACGTTTTTCCATTTATTCTTGAATATTCTTGTATGTAAATATACATTCATATTCCTTATGAATAGGATTCAGATTTAAATGCTTCAAAACAAACTTTGAGATGCTTTGTGTTATCTGGCTGTTCATTTTTTGACCTGATTTCGTGTGCAAGAATAGCTGGATGGTTGTGTTTGTATCTGGACCTGTGCTGAGACAGGTTTAAGGATGGACATGGAGTATACACAGCAGAGGAGGAGGGAGGTTGTAGAAATGCTCCACCAATTAATGAATCACTGCATACTGCCCATTTTAATTCTTCATTCAAGAATTTTTATTTATTATTTTGTATTTATTGGCTAATCTATCTTCTGAAAGTTTCCTTAGTCACTTTAATAATCTGTGTGTTGTATCTACTGTATTAGTCCATTTACATTTCTATGAAGAAAGGTTGCAGCTCTGATTTCCATCTGCGTTGTGGCATAAGCACCAACCTAATATATCAATGTTTCTCATTGAAGTTTTTTCCAACTTTCATTAACTTAAAATAACAAGGTATAATAAAATAAAATGTATGTAATTTACCTAGAAAGAAATTTTTAAAATGCACCTCTGAATTTAACTTCTAGTAAGATGGAAGGAAAACATATCCTTTCAACTGTTTTTAAGGTTACTTTCAGTTTGAGATAAAATGAAATTGTGAAATTTTAAAATAAGCTTAGACTTTCTGGGTTCTTGGCTTCATTTATTTAATTATATTCTTAATGGAAAAATTGACATGTGTTTTGATAACCTTAGCTCTGACCTCTCTTACCCCAGCCCTGTGTGAGATTAAACTCATTACAAAATGTAATAATCTCTGCTAATAGCTTAATCTAGATAGTCTATGAGGACATGAGTTACTAACACCTTCTTTTGAATGTGGAGTAAAGAAATGTTGGATTTCTGTAGGTATACATTTTCTGGTATTCAATTTCAAATATGTCTTTGAAAAAGCTGTAAGGTGCTCATACCATTTATGAAGTATTATTAAACATACTGTGTCATATGTAAAATCCACAAATTCAATCCCTACTATGAAAATACTACATTTGTGCAGTTTTCTATTTGAAAAAGTTATTTAGACCTGTCAGCCACATGGTCTGAAGTGTAGGGATATTACTACTCCCAACATATATGCAAATGAAAGAGCTAGCTGTTGTTGTCAATTTGTTAGGTCACTTTTGTAATTCTTTTTTCTTGAAGGAAGTAGTACCTGTTACTGAGCTATTTAATTTTTTTTACATATATCTCAATTTTTTTGCATTTATTTATTTATTTATTTATTTATTTATGTAAATGGAAATTTTACACAATAAAAGTTTTGGAACTAGTTTTCTCAGCGCTAATTTTGCAGTTATTTTGGTACAGCTAATTATCTTAATCTGTGAGAGAGTAAATCATGTTTAACCTATTCATATTTGAAAAAATGCCATCTCCATTGAGTGTGTTTTAATAATAATGTGTAATGTGTAAAGCTGCTTATTCTGTATTCTGACCCTTGTGAAAGACCTGATTACATGACAGCATCTGTAGAAAAGTCTTGAGTTGAAGCTGATGATGGCTGAGCTTAAGGAAGTTATAACAAGCACATGTGAAAGGTACATATGAAATATAAATCTGAAGATAATGTTCCAGTGTAAAATCAAGCACCTTTAAATCCTGCTCTTCCCCCCACCCCTGAGAATTTCATGTCTTAGCAATATTGATCAGCTACAAGGAGGATTGCGAGTGCTTAGAAACTCTAAATGTCTTCTGTGCTGTGTACCTAATTTTTTTTTTTTTAAATTGAAAAAAACCCCTGATGAATTAGAGTTTCACTGTGTGAATGTTTTTGGTTGAAGTTTCCAGTGTGACTAGTTATCTTAGATTACTGAAGCAATTATTCTAAATTGATGGGTGGTCTTCAGAAAATGTTTTCAACTGGTAGCTTTTAATAGGAGGAGAGTATGTAACAGAGCCCAGCCCCTGTATGAATACCGGAATTCAAGGGGCTGTTAACCTTTTCGATTTCTTAACGTGCTCTGTACACGTTTTAATCATTCGCGTTCGTGGCAAATACATAGCAAAGTCGGAGAACATATGGTCGCGCAGCATCTGACTGCTGCTGCCTTAAGGTGCCAGACTGTACTGTATAAAGGTGTAGAAGTGTAGCGTTCCGCTGGGGAGCAAACAGAGCGGTGTGAGCGCACAATGGGAAGTGTCAAAGCCGAGTCATTGACTCCCAGCGCTGCTCGCCGAGCGCGGCGGCTGCGGCACAGGCGGGCGCGGGCGCCCTCTGCTGACCACAGCGCGCAAGGCAGCGCTGCCCGCCCCAGCCTCCCCTTCCGCCTTCGGGCGAACCGCAGCGAAAGCCGAATACGCGCGGTTTGGCTTCGCTATTCTGCGTGAAGACTCAGTCTAACAACAAACATCGGATTGAAGAATATTTAGAGACAGTACTGTGGTTTACCAAACGTCAAAAGTGTTAATGAAAGCCAGATTTATGGTCAGAAGGATATTAAGACTGAGTCGTGTTCAGTTTCTGTCACTGGGATAATTTCAAACGGTATGTTTTACTACAAAAAGAGTAAATCGTTGGCATGCAGGTAAACCAGGATACAATTGAAAAAGAAGACGCACTTAGGCAGTTTATGAAATCTGTGACTCGCATTTGACAAAACGAGGGCCTTACTTCAAACAACTGAGCCCTACCGAAGTGCAGTTGTGGAAATAGCTCACAGTTTTCATTGCAGTAGGCAACTAGAGAGAGCTAAGCACCTCTAAAATCCTGGAGAGGACTCTCAAGCTTCAGTTTGAGTATCCAGACTGAGATGATGTTGAGTCTGGAAAAGGCAACAATATAAAATGGATTAATAAATGAGGCAGAGAGAGAAAGAACAGTGTGAGTCCGATTTTTTTTTCTTTTAGAATTATAGATATTTCTATTTACAAAAGTAATTCTGCTTCCAAAGTGATTATTTTATTTCAAAACACATAAATATTAATTTATGACTAGTGTGTTAAAGTAAAGCCAGGCAAGTCAAAACATAATATTAGTATTCTGCTTTAAGACCAGTTAAACCTCTGATTTTGAATATGCATCATAACACTACAAAAATGTGCTCGAGCTTCTGTTTAATTGGACAATGAACTGTATTTCCTCTTGAGTTCTAAAATTTCTGCTGTTTTCAATGCCTGTGCGTTGGAGGCGGACTGATTTATGTAAGAATACAGATAAGTAATTTATTTCTTTGGGGATACAATTAACCCTAAATATCTAAAATTATTTGTTGCAATCCATGTAGAAATTACATAATTCAGTTCCATAAAACTGCAGTATTAACATGATACCAAATATTTCAATTTGATCAAAGGTTCGTTTGCATGAAGGATGAGTATTTTTTTTTTTGCCAAAGGTAAGACAGAAAATGTTACTGTAGTCAAATCAACTATTTTCTGGTAATTACTTCTGCATAAGTCAAATGGAGTGGACTAAATAAGTAAAGTTTATTTCAGTTTTATGAACTTAAGTAGACCAGTCCTCCCTCTGCATTATTGCTCAATTCTAAAATGAATAAAACTTGTAAAAGGTTTTTAGTGCTTCAGAAAATGTTTTCAAGGTTTCATCGTTGCTCTTGCAGCTAAACCAGTGATGAGACCATGCTTGAAAATTGATATTTGAAAAAGCAGGGATTGGTCACTTTTTTATTAAATGGTCGCTTTATATATTTTTGTGTTTTCTTTGCTTTTCCCACCTTTGAATCTACTGATTAAAAGAATGAGAAGGATATTGATTAAACAGTGTACCATACTGTTTGCAATATTTGGTAGGTTTGACATTAATCAGGCCAGGTTTGTAGAGAAACATATTTGTGCAGACTATTGCATGAGTAGAGGGAATTAAGGCAAGATGCTTCCTAAACCTGAATTTACTTGTTTTGATACATAGTTATATTATCTTAATGTGGTTACCTGGATTGCTGAGCAGCCAAGCCTTTGAATCATAGGAGACTTGCGAAAGAAGAAACATTTGCAGATTCCAGAGTTGCTCTTTGTGGTTTTAGTGTCAAAGATTAAGGTAGATAGATAAGGATGTGTCGCTTTATTTAGCCTTTAAACACAGATTAGTAATCCGTTATTTCCAGGGACTATGGGGAGGGTTTAACAGATTATTGAAGAAAGTCATGGGAGTTTGGATAAATGCAGCTGACTGTACAGTAAAATATATATTTTTTTTTTTTATAAATGATGGAATGCTACTAATCATTTTTATTAGACAAACCTTGTTTTTGCCACCCTGAAGCTGAAAGATGTATTATTTGAATTTTGGTCTTTTTAAGTATTTACTGTTACATACCTTTTACACCTAAGTATAGGCTACAATTAATGGAAACATATATAATATACTAGTATTCAAGGCTTAATAAATTAATTTCAGAGCATGTATTAAGAAAAGGAAAGAAAATTTTTATGTTTACAGTGCAAATTAAAACCCAAGTCCCTCTCAAACATGCGTACCATGAAATTTCATTGTAGTCAATGTAGTGTTTGGCTGTGCAGAACCAGGCTGATTACTGAAATATAATTACCTTTGTGGAGGAATTTGGTTGCAGGGGGTAGTCTGTCCTAAGACTGTGCCTTAATACTTCAATAGTATTAAAGTAGGGCACTTAAAGGCTATTCGTGAGCAATTATTTCTAATGCACTTTAAACTGTAATTGAATAAAAAATGACTGCACTAGACTATTTTGAGAAATCTTTGCCATCTTATAACATTTAATTATCAAATTTTGCATTTCAGTATTCTAGCACTTTAAAAGTTCTAATTTTCAAAGTAATATACATTTTATAGTGCTAAAAGAATTGTTCTATTGCTACAACAATAGCTTCAGAAGATAACCTTTCCTAAAAGTTAAGCATGTAGTGCAGGAACAGCAATATTGTTGTTCGGATTGTATTTCAGTAACCAGAAAAATTCTTGCTGTTTTTAGCTTCTCATAAGATCATGAATTATACCTTATGGCCCAAAATATAACGTGTAGACTTTGAATCATTGCCTCGTTCAAATATGAAGTATTTTAAAAACTTGTCAGCTTTTTTACCACGCAAGTAGACAATTGATGGTATAAGCCATTACTTTATTGAGAACCATTAGCTATTTAAAACTCTGTGCATAAATTAAAGAGGAGCTAAATGGATTTGTGGCTGTTGCCATTAGTAGCATTTTAAATTATACAGGCAATTATTGTGTTCATTTTCATTATCGTAGAGCAGCCCCTTTGCAAAACTATTGTGGTTTTCTTAGACATTATGTACAAATTTTCCCTTGGAGATTAAAATTTCCAGTGGTGTGTTTAATTTTGTTAAGTTGTTTCAAATAGAGCAAATATTATGACAAGTAGAAGAAAATTTGTTTTACTAATATGGGAAATAGCAATAAACGTGGAAAACTACTCCAATTCTTAATTCATCTATTTCTAATATTTTCATAGTTATTCTAGTTACTATTTTCCAAAGAAAAGAAATAGCTTTTGTAAGATGGCATATTTTACAAATGCTTTTGTAAAATCACAGTCTAGTTAAAATGAAGTCTATCCACTTTTCCAATAGTCAGATGAATTTTAGAGAATGTTAGTGAATTTCTAAGTGAAATTTATCTGGATAGTTCAACAGTGTTTAATGAAACACTGTTAGCAGCATTAGTTGACTGCAAAAATTGTTTAAGTGGAAAGGCACAGAATTAAACTAATTAAGTATCTTTTAGTACATTGGAGTAACTAGTTTTTGAGAAATGGAGAATGCATTTCTATTAAAACTTACTTTCTTTGTGTGCCCTCTTAAGTAGAATTTTGCAATTGCCTTCACTTACTATAGTAAAGAAACACATTGACATTTACTATGGCCAATAGTATGATCTGTATTAAAAAGAATGGCATTATTAGTGGCAAATCAGGTGTTCTTGAGCAGAAGATTTATAGTGTGAAAAGTTTTTCAGCGTCAACTTTTTTATTGTCATAATACCTCTCCAAACACATTTTTTGGGTCCCAAACTTAAATTCACATCTGTCTTCATCAATTAGAAAGGTATTAATGCTTTGAGCTAGCTACATATCAGTGTGCAGTGGACTAAATTTAATGTTTCTGTCCTAAAAGTGGCATTCTTTCCAAAGAAGCTCTTTATTCATTTCTGTTCTGGGGTGGGGTTTTTTATGGGGAGTGGAGAGGGGTGAGTTAGGCTTTCACTACCGTGATGCAGGGAAAAAAAAGTGTGAGGTAGTAGTTATGCATATTGCAAGACAGTGATTCTTTATTTTATTACAAAAAAAGACCAACTCTAGAAGGCCAGATTAAATCATTCCTTTCACTTTTTAATGGGATTTGGATGAATAGAGTAAAATATGCACTTTGCATTCATTGATAGCATCTTTAGGTTGAGGTAATTGAGTCTTTTTTCCCTGACTGAATGAATAATGACTTCATCTGATCCTCAGCGAGGCCTGAAACTTAGGCTGCCTTTGTCAACGCAAAAAGATCTGGGCTTTGAAACATGCTCTACTTCCCTGGCTTCATTTTTCTTCATTTTAATCCAAAAACCTATTTTTCTCAATAATTCAAGCATAAACTATGTAGTAGTTGAAGCAGCGGAAATTGCAAGATATTTGTCCTCGTTGTGCTGCTTTTTAAATGCAGCTGATAAATCAGCCGCTGTGGTCTTCAGCAGCCTGGTTCTCTAGGGAAGGGACAGCCCATATGTAAGCAAGATTGCTGGAATTTTTAAGAACTATATTTAAAGTGCTTCTTTTGCAGACTGTTTACTATCTAAGGAAGTGTTATGTTTTACTGCTCTTACTGGCAAGACTTGGAGATAAAAAGGGCATCTGTGACAGGGCCTAGGAAACTCTTCCTGGCATGATTTTCCCACATATTTTACTGACTACTAGAGCATCCCAAAAAGTGGAGTAAAAATACCTTAGCTTACATCATACATTATTGAAATTGTGAGAGTCTTAGTTACATAGCTTAAATATATTTTTTTCATGAGAAACAGTGGATAAAGGATAGCTTCTCCTAATTTTTTACTTAAAATGTTTCTAAATCAACTACCTTTTTATTCATGTGAAGTTGAAGCCCTGTTTCACTATATTGGTTTGAAAATGGATATTCCACTTGATTGGTGTTTTTATTATTATCTTGGATAAGTGAAGGCTTTATACAAGTAAAAGTTGTTTCTGTGGTATTGGTTGAGATTTACAGAGTGGTATGAGAGCACAGTGACAAGTCACAGTGCACTTGTCACATGAATAAGAAGTCACAGGCTCTGTCCCATGTGCCTGTTGGTTCTTGAGTCTAACAGGTATTTGATCTTCTAGCAGTCAATGAGCTCCCAACAAATGCAATACACTGTGCTAGTATTTTTGCTGCAAGCATGACAGAAGAAAATTGTCCCTGCTCATTTGTTCATCTGTAATTCTCTTTTCTCCTCTCCCTTCTGTGTTCCTGTCCTAGAACAAGGAATGGAGAAGGGATGTGTCAGACTTGAAGGTATTCAAAACACTTGGCTGGGACAGTTCACATTGGTTCTAGGAATTGTTATTGCCACAAAACCAGGGAACATCTTTTGTGTGCAAACATAGGAATAACAATCAATGTAGTTATCAAAGTTCAGTTAATAGTTGCAAGTGCATGGATTTTTAATAGGTAGGAATAACCAAAGCAAATAATTGCTAATTGTTTGCATTGCAGAAGCATAAATTAAAAAAAAACTCCTGACTAACTTGATTTCTTTTCTTCTTCCAGGTTGGCTTGCTGGACCTGGAGCTGAATCAACTGACCAAAGCCCTGTTTTTGGCTTTAGTTGCACTATCAGTTGTTATGGTGACTTTGCAAGGATTTGTAGGCCCGTGGTATCGCAACCTTTTCCGGTTCCTCCTCCTGTTTTCCTATATCATCCCAATCAGGTATGTATAAGAATGAAAACAAAATACAGTTGCCTAATTTTACTGTATGTGGCTTTCTTGAAATTTATACTTGCTTCTCATTGCAAAGGAAATTGATCTTATCAGGAAGCTGAAGGAGAAGGTGCCAACAAATCTGCTGATTCTCAAAGGATCACTGTACAGAAAACAATACTGTTGTATTTTTTTTGTATAATGTTCATCTTGCTGGAGTAATCAGGATATCTAATCCTTTGCTAGCATAAATGTATTAATAAGGTTACAAGGTGTATGAGACAGTGGTTTCAAGAAGCATGCAGTTGAATGAACTGCTAGATGCGTTATGGAATTTTATTTTTAATGCCTTAAATACTAAAAATGTTCCATTTCTCTGGTTAAAATACAGACGTTTTACCCCAATAATGATTAATTTAAATTCGATGGCTGAATAATGTAAGTGCTCTTTTAAAATGAGAGGAGTTTTAACATGTAACCAAGTAGAGACTTGCCCTGAATTAATTAATTCATTAAGCATGAGTACTGTATATTCAAATTGCAGATAAACTGGAACACGAAATAATATCCATGTGTGTAATCAAGTCTTCTGTGGACACAGCAGTGAGAACACTGCCTCTGAACTGAATTATTTTCTTTGCATGGGTATTGCCTTTGCAAAATGGAAATGCTGTTAAAATACGCAGTGTTTACATTAAGGTAATTGTTACTTTTAGATCCTCTTTAGAACTGTTCAGTTTGAGATACATCATTCAGTAGGCCCAGTGATCAGCCAGAGTTAGCAGTATCTAAACTGTAGCTAGATTTAAGACCTGTCCCCTCAGGCATGCACACAATATTTAAGTTCACGTAGTAAAGAAAAGAAAAAATAACAGGAGGATTTCATTAGGCCTTTTAATCTAAGCTTACATTACTGATAAGTTACTGTGATCACATTTTTAAAGTACATGTCTGTGTGAAGGAAATTGTATCATATTTGACCAATGGGATGCTCAGGAAGCCTCTGTCTTAACATTTTATAGCTTAGGACTTTATTTTTATAGTACTTTTGTGTTGCAAGAGAAACTGATTCTGTGGGAAGTTAAAGGAGAAGGTTCTGACAAATCTGCTGGAACCACAATTTTGGGATATCTTTCTAAACACTGTCACTGTCATAACTCCTTTACTGCTTGAATGATGCTGTTCAATCATGTTGCCATCCCCCCCACTACCACACAGTTCCTGAATATTAAGCAATTTATCCATGTGAAGAGGCAAAAAGTCCTCAATTCAAATGGTTAAGTGTACGTTTTACTCAGACATGCACTTTAAAACTTCCAAGGGAGGGGAATAAAGAGCTAAGGATATAAAGGATCACTTCTAACTAAAGGAAAACTTTTAACTATTTTAATGCCTTTGTTACTGAATGCAAGAGTATTAAGGCCATATAGGCCATATAGGTGTTGTTAGTAAATTTTACTCCATATTGAAAGTTCAACATATGCCATTGAAAGAACATTTTCACAGAGCAGCTCATTTTCAATGTACGAGTTCTATAGTGGACTTGTGGAAAAGCTTTTCTCCAAAAATAACTTCTAGTATGCATCTAATGCAATTTATAATTGTTTGCGAGAAATAACATAAAAACTAAAAGTATTAGAGAATAAGGTTGGTTTAGTTCATCAGACAGGAATTTATCACAGAATGCTTTCCTCACTAGAGATTTATCTGTTTCTCTACCAAATTTTCTTCAACCCAAATCTTCATAAATACAGGGTTGCTTCCCAGACTGTCAGAAAGATGAACAGCTCAATCATGCTGGTGTTCAGACTTGACTACACTTCCCTTCCTCTCTTCTGTATGTTAAACATGGGAATGACTTAATTTTTAGGCTGTATTTTGAGTGTAAAGTCTCAAAGATGAAAATTACAAAGCAAATGACATTGAAGCACCAGGTGTTACACCCTCCCATTATTTTTAAAATAGCTGTGTAGGGGAAATAATGAACTTAAAGATGTAAATGAAATGTCAGAGATTGGGATTCACTGGTAGAGGCAAAGCATATCTGGACTCAGGCACACATGAAACGTGTTGCTTGATAGTTTTAGAGAATTCAGGAAGTTTCTAATTGTGGAGCTTTTTTGCAGTTCTGTTTGGCTTTTGGTTTGCAGAGGAAGGGAACTTCTTGGTATGCAATAAAAATAGTTTTTCATGGCTAGACATGCTTGGTGAAGATCATCAGGAAGATGATGATAGAGTTAGTAGAGTTTAACTGATCTCTGTGCAGCCTCTCCTATAATTAGTATGAAGAGGAACTTTTCAGATGCTTCAGAAAGAAGCTGGTTCTTTGTGTTTCAGCTGCATCCTAAATACTCGTCTAGATCAGTGTTGCTTCACTTTGTGCAGGGTATTACTGTGGGGTTTGTAAGACTTTAGAAGTATAAACATAAAACAACTGTAAAAAAACCCAACAGCACAGCACGATCCCGATAAGCAACGCTTACCCACCCCTCACCTTCAAAAAATCAGCCTCCCAACATTGCATACATTCTGTGGTGTACAAGGAATCAAGAAGAATGGAGAAAAAGTAATAATAAACAGATATCAAAAGCTTAGTCCATCTCTAAACTTTTTGTAAGTTAGAATCATAATGCACAAAATGTTTTGAACAGCCCCACACCCCCCCAGAAACTTTTGGCCCTTGAAAGTGTTTATGTCATTGATATTTTCTTTTTCCATATGCAGAAACCATAGCCCAGGGAGCCTCCATCAGCAATCTACTGCCTTAAAAATCAAGCCATTTTAAGGGAAAGAGGATATAAAGCAAGTCCTTGACAGACTGTTCAAAATAAAGTAAATCTCTCTATGATTATCTTCATGTGTTATCTGAGTTTTTCCATGTTCCTTAGCATTTTTTTGGCATTTTTCTAGCTGGCTCTAGCCAACTAGACTGTATCACTTAGTGCAGCTGTCACATAGCAAGCTAGCAGGGAGCTTGTATCCTCAAGTATGTCCATGCTGCTGCTCTTCGTGATACCGGTGTAGAAGTTCTTAAGTCTGTGATGTAGCCTTTACTTTTTTAATAAGGTGCTTTTGTTGAACAACTTGTATTTTTTGAATTGTCTGTTTTCTGAATGACAAGGGTCAGTGGGCAATAACAGTCATGCTAATGAAAAGCCAGCAGCCTGGGTGGGGGAAGATTTCTGAATTTTAAGTGCAAGAGAATAGAAGAGGTTTTAATCAGTATGGAGTGCAAGATACCAGCTACTACTGAGATGAAAATTCCGATGTTTGTGTATATGGGTGTAGAAAAGATGTTAAGGCTGTTAGAGAGCCTTGTCACAAAATGACTCTGTTCTTTTCCCTGGCCTTGACTACTAGCATGCCTTTATCAGCTCACTTGAGCTATCATAGCAAATGGTTCAGAAAGCCCAGGCCAAAGCAAAGCCTTAGTGATGGCACTGCCCACAAACTGGATCCCCTCCATCGCCAGCGGACTTTGTTAATTCATTGTCCAGTCTTCTTCACCACCGTGAAAGACAAAGTGAGTTTTACTTTGCGTTGAGGTTTTCTGTATGTTTGGGTTTTGTTTAAAAATTTGAATAAGTAAATACTAAATAATAAGTAAATACTAAATAATGTAGCCAGAAAAGTTTTTCAAGATAATTAGCCAAAGAGTGTTTGGTGAAATTGCTGCCTCACGTACAGATGTGTGAGTCTTGTAGCTGTATGTGCTTCTGCTTTGCTGTTAAGAACTGTAGAGGATTTACCATAAAATTATAAGATATTGACTGGGGATCTATTAAAAATGTGTATCACGCAAGCTCTATATTTAGTAGCAGTTTAAAGCTGGATTGACAGGGGCTTAATCAGCCATCATTTTAGAAGGATCCTTTAGTTTTAGTGTAAACAGAAGCTGAAATGTCTCTTGTTCTTTCCCTTGTACACCCCAAGGCTCCTTGTCACTGAGCTGTTCTGCCAAAAGAAGCTGTCCCAAATGACTGGAAGGAACTACCTTGCACTTAAGTAGTAATGTTTTGGGGCACTACATGGTTCCTGGCTGGGTTTTTTTCGGGGTCTTTAGATGAAGCACTTAAATCCTTCAAATTATGCCAGTCTGTTCTCAGGGGCAGTGAGGAAAACATTGCTAGGAGGTCTTATGTCTGAAATTCATTAATAGCCTCTCAAATCTCAGATCATACACATATAAATTTCTGTGTTTTCTTGAGATCCAGGGAACTCATACCTATGCAGACTGTCTAATAGCCACAAGCAGCCATGGTGCTTTCAATCATGCTGTAGTTTCTGCTGTGTTGGAGATTATGTGTATAATCTGTAGATGTGAGAATATCAGTATATGAGGTCTCACACTGAGAGACAGAATATATATTAGATATACAATGCAAAGGTTTCAGTGTGGAAGAGCTAAAGATCTGCTTATAAAGTGGCTTAATCAAGTAGTTTAATACACATTTAGTGTATTGTGCTTTGCCATATAATGATATATCATGCAATCTCCATAGAGACTGAAAAACATTATGTGATTATTCATGACATTTTAATAATTAATTTTGCAGCAGAAGTTAAGGTGTGTCTCTCTTCTGCTAGGACCATCTTAGATTGTCCAGTGTGGTGCTGTACTACTGCCTGAGCTAGCTTTTTGCTTCTCTTAAAATGTCTGATATTCATGCTACACAGAAAAAACACAGAATCACAAAGTTATTTAGATTAGAAGAGACTTATAAGATTATCAAGTCCAACTATTAACCCACCACTGCCAAATCCACCACTAAAACATTTCTCTAAATGCTAGTCAGATCTGTGGGTCTTTTAAAATACCTCCAGCAATCTAGACTCTACCATTTCTCTAGGCAGCTAGTTCTAATGCTTGGCAACAGTTCTGGTGAGGATTTTTTTCCTAATACCCAATCTAGAGTTTCCCTGGTGTGACCTTTTGAGACCGACCTCCTCCTGGCTACACCCTCTTTCAGGCAGTTGTAGAGTGATAAGGTCACCCCTGAGCCTCCTTTGCTCCAGGCTGAACACCCCCAGCTTTCTCAACTACTCCTCATAGGACTTGTGCTCCAGACCCTTCCCCAGCTTTGTTGCCCTTCTCTGGACACACTCCAACACCTCAACGTGCTGCATTCTTGTAGTGAGGGGCTCAAAACTGAGCACAGGATTCAAAATGTGGCCTGACCAGTGCCGGGTACAGGGCCAATCGCTGCCCTGGTCCTGCTGGCCACACTACCGCTGACACAGGCCAGGGCCATTGGCCTTCTTGACCACCTGGGCACTGCTGGCTCAGGTTCATCAACTGCCAACCAGCACCTCCAGGTCCTTTTCTGCTGGGCAGCTTTCCAGCCAGTTTGTCCCCAGCCTGTGGAGCTGTCTTGAGCTGTTGTGACCCAAGGGCAAGACCTGGCACTTGGCCTTGCTGACCCTCATACAAAAGACCTCTGCCCACTGACGCAGCCTATCCAAACTCCTCTGTAGGTCCTTCCTTCCTTCCTTCCTTCCAGTGGATCAACACTCCCACCCAGTTTGGTGTCCTCTACAAAATTACTCAGGGGAAGCTATATCCCCTTGTCCTGATCATTATTACAGATATTTATAAAACAGGACTGGCCACAATACTGAGCACAATCAGTCTAAAAAAAGAAAAGTAATTTTTTAAACTGATCTATTGTAGTAAATCTTCCTCTTTTCAAATCTTGCAATATTGCCTATTTGCTTCTAGGTTATTTTTCTGGTTTTACAGCAAGCAATACCGAACTTGTGTAGAATATACCAAAAAAAAACCCCATGTTTTAAATATTATTTGTATTGGACCTCCAATATCAATATTGTTATGTTGGTATAAGAGGCCTAATGAAGGACAGCATCTGAGCTGGTAAATATGATAATAGCAAAGAAACATTTTTCATAGGAAGCGATCATTGTCACTCTGATCTGCACATGCTACATCTCTTATGCAAAGGTGCTGGTGCTTGTTTGCTTGTTTGACATGTGGGTTGTTGTTTGTTTTTTTTTTTATTTTTTTCTGTTTTAAGCCTGTAAGAAATTCACAGATAATTTTTTTCCATTAACTATTCCCTAGATTTCCTCCTGGATTTTTAAGGTCTATCTATGTTACAACATCTAATTATCTGTATCTGGGTTGCATTTAGCCCTTGGAAAACTGCATGTACCACAGTTGCTATAGTAATACAGAGTTGATACACATTTTTTTGCCACAAATATTTAATCATAAATGTGTGGGGTTGAGTTCTCTGTTAAAGTTACATTCACTCCCAGGGTTTCATGCAAAATGCTATGTGTACCTTCCTTTATTTTCTTTTGTATGCTCACATAATAGACAAAATTATAAAAATTAGTGCAAGAGGAGTAGTGAGACCAGTTATGAAGCAAACAGGAACACAGTTCTGAGGCTCTTCTTGGGAGTGCCAAACAGATAGGAAATAAAGCTAAATAAAAAATATATATAGTGGACAAAACACAAAGGAATATTATATTCCGGTTTCCTTGTCAAATAAAATATGAGAGATGGAGAAATTAAAGGATGACCTATCAGTTGATTTTTATTTGCTTAGATCTTTGTATGATATTGTGCTTAAATGAAGTAACTTCTTTTTGTTCTATTTTTATTTGTTTAATGCCAGTTAATACCAGTTACTAGGCTCCAAAAAATCAGTTTCTGTGAAGATTTAACTTTCCTGGCATGTTGAATTGAAAATATTTTTGGTGGTTTCTTGACCAATATTTTAAAAACTATTAATTTTTTTTTCTACATTTTGAATAATGCATATATCAGTGTATAGTTTATGGCTGTTTCAAGAAAGTAGGGATATGTTAAGAAGGTTAGGGGATGTAGTCATAGGGGATTTGGTACAGTTTTGGATAATAATGGGACCCAAATACAACCTTCAGTATCATTTTCACAGAGAAGGAAGTCCTGAAAAATAAGACTACATCTCAATTACTTAATTTATTTTAAAAAGTAGATACCACTTTGCGTACTTATACGGTATCTAGAGTTCTGGCAGTGCTCTGGTGTTTTGGTTACAAAACTCTTACATAGACAAAACTGCTTAGGAAGTTAGGGAAAAAACCGAACATCTAATTGTTAGTCAAAATCATACTTGAATTATATTTGACACAATATTGCTTTGTTCACTAGATTGTCCTTGATAACTTCATTAGGTCTTGATTGCTTTTCATTGAGTCATGAAAGGTAGAATGTTGCTGGAGTTTCTAAATGTATTTGTCAAACTTTCTCAGTGAAGGCCCTTGCTTATTGGCAAATTTGTCCTTTTGACAAAAAAAAAACAACCCAAATCAGACACCTTTAGAAGGTGTCATTACATCATTACAATTTGTGAAAAAATAAAAATTAGAAGTCCTGTAAATAGGAATGTTTAGTCTAAAACACTGGTGTTGTTTTTGAGGGAATAAGAGCAGAACTATTTGTTTTTAACATGTAGTTAAAAGCAGTGTGGATTTGGAAATATTGTTCTGAAGCTGAATTGAAGAGAAACCCTGACTCTTAATGGCATAAATCCCCAAGATGGATAAAAATTGCATTAGGATTGCCTGCTCTAGGGTAACTAGTGCTGAGGTGGAAAGACGAGAAACGTATTACTGGGTTTGCTAAATGTGCTCATTCTCTGCAACAGCCTTCAAATTCCTATATAAACATACTCTGCTTAAATTCTGCATGTTAATTGGTTTGCTAAAAACTAGTGTTACTAATGCAACAGTTGCTAATGCTACGTTGGATGCTGTTCTGGGTGTTTTCATGAATAACTGAAGTGTTTGAAGTTTGTAAATTTGGATTAAATTGAGAAGGATTTGAAAACTGGTGAATTTAAAATGTTTTGGTTATATAATGAGATTTCCTAAAGTCTGCAAAGAAATTATGAGAAATGATAGCTAATATTATCAGGCATTGAAAGTAGCTTTATTTTGAGTAAGGTTAGTGTCACCTTGTTTTATTATGTAAAAATTCTTGGACTTTTCAGTGAAGTATTTTTATCCATTCCTGTGAAGCTCTGTTGGAGAGGTTTCTAGTTTCAAAAGCAAACTCACTATTAATAGGCCATCAGCATTTTTAGTGTTGCATCAGTCTCCATAATGTGCTAAGCAAGAGCTACAATGATTTCAAAGATAAAGATTTCCTCTAAGACAAAAAGCATTAAGTGAAGGAAGTCAGAAAATGATACAGTGTACAAATTTCAGAATTAATACTAAAAAATTAATCTATGGCACTTATTTTTATTCCCATTTAATTCTTTATAATCATAACAATTCAAACATGTACCCAATATCTTTCTATCTGCCAGAAAGCTGTCCTGGACTGGCCTAGTCATTGGGGAGACAACATTTCTCTATAGACCAGCAGTGCCAGCTATTAGGTCCATCAGCATAAAGGGGGTACATTCTGTTCTACTTAGCAGTGCATGCTGGAAAGCTGAAGTAATTCCTAAAATGCCATAATGCTTTGAAATATGGATTTCTCCTCACAGCTCAGCAAGAGAAGTTGGAGTCTTGTTTTCTTTTCTCTTTTTTCCTTACCATTAAATTATATTCAAGTATATTATAGTTAAGTGCATGGAGTGTTTAGAATGTCAAAACCAGGTGATACACATGCTTATCAAAGGTGCAAGTAAAGCTGCCTACTGCACTTCAGCTTTGAGAGAATTCTCTGATTTTATCTTACTGAAGCACAGTTTTTCATACCTGAGCAGCTGCAGATCTCCATTGATAGAGCAGCCATGTGAATGTCTCTGTGTGTGTGCCATGTACCTGAGACTGAAGTGCTTAAATAGAGTGTCCATCTCAGAATTTCTGTCCTGGTGGATAGCCTAAATGCCACTTTGAAGTGGGGTGGTGAGCAGCTCTCATGATTCAGTTAATCTTCCTGCTCTTGGCTAGAGCAAATGTCCATCTGTTTTTAAATTACCTAAGTGTGTTTGTGTTTCTCTTGTCAAGTTAGACGGCATCCTTTGTACTTGACTGGCTAACTAGCAGGTTCACATGCAGGAGTAAATCTTGCTGTTCCTTTGGTTTCAATGTGAGGTGTGTTGGTCTTTATATTCGCTCTGAAACATAACAGACAAGTATAATAAGAATGCAGTTTTCATAGTACTGGCTCTGGATTGAGTAAGATAGGCTAGAACTGTAGTTAAGCAGTGTGAGGCATGTTACTTCCAGTATTTTTCTCACTATACTGCAGCATTTTCAGTAAAAAAGAATCTGTAGAGTCCTTCTTCTGTTGTCTGTCCTATTGGTTCATGTATTTGCATGTCTGAAGACAGATGAAATTAGGGAAAATATTGCAGGACTAGTACATCACCACAGAGAAGGATAATTTTCAGATGATGACGATTTTGGTGGGAAAATAAGATATAGTTAAAGCATAAAATACTATCCTAAATGGTAAATCTTGTATTTAAAATGTTACGTTTCTTTTCTGCTGCAACATGTTTTGTCTTCTGCTGTTCAAATTCAGGAGGTAGGGGATGTAGAATAAACTGTTTTTCAGTGTGTCTCAAAATTTCAGATGCTCTCACAATTCTAATTAAATGCATCTCTTCTTTATGGGATAGTGCAGATTGTGACTCACTGTTCCCTCCACTGTTACCTCAGGTAATCCACAATCTGTTGCTGAGATTCCAAGAGGACAGATGAAAACTCCTGGTAGCTGCTCTTTTTTTATGCAGTTAAGTCAGGATGATGTCAGGACTGTTACAAAAATGTCTGAAGTCCATTAGCAGTATTTTGACCTTGATAGGTACCTTTGAACAGTTCTAAGAGTTGCATTACTGTAAACCTGTTGCTTAACTTGGGACTCTTATGTTGGCAACTTAGCTACAAATATTTTGCAGAATCACAGAATATGCTGAAATGGAAGGGACTCATAATGATCACTGCGTCCAACTTCTGGCCCTGCACAGGACCATCCTCAAGAGACACACCATGTGCGTGAGAGCATTGGCCAATCACGCCTTGAACTCTCTCAGGCTTGGTGCTTGTGATAGCTTCCTTGGGGAGCCTGTGCCAGTTCCCTACCATCCTGTGGGTGAAGAGTCTTTTTCTAACATTCAGACATCCCCTTACACAAATCAGGCCATTCCCTCAGATCCTGTCACTGGTCATCACAGAGAAGAGATCAGTGTTTGCCCCTCCTCTTCCCCTTATGAGCAAGTTATAGACTATGATGAGGTCTCCCCTCAGTCTCCCCTTCTCCAGGCTGAACAGACCACGTGACCTCAATAGTTCACGTAGCTACTGTCCTACCTGTTTTTTCAGTATTTCTGTTAGAGCAGAGTCAAGAGAAATTAATACCTGCCTTTTTCTTAGTCACTGCTCCTCTGACATGGCAGCAGACACAGGGTGAATAGCCAGAGGAAAGTAGTCTTTTAATGGTTTAGAACAAGGTGGATAGATTTATTATGGGGAAGATTAATGTGATTAAATGAGTGAAGACTTTTTTATTGTGACATAGGAATACAAGGTGCATCTTAGTTGTTATGTGATGAAGACATGGAAATATTAAAAAATGAAAGCACAGAGTGAACTGGAAAAACATACTTTTGATTTTGGACTTCAATGTATAAGCAGTAAAACTTGCTATAGATTGCATATTTTCTGTTAGCCAGTGACCCAAACATTACTTCATGCCAACGTGGTATCACAAGGGTGCATTTTGCTGCTTCACACTTTTCTCCTTTTACAATGGACCCTCTCTAGCTACAGTTTGGGAAGGACAAAAATATCATTGATTATTTGGGAAAGAGGAATTGACAAATATAGTTGTACTATCCTAAAGAAATAATGTTGTTGGTTGTTCTTTAAAAAAAAAAAAAAAGAAAACCACTTGAAAAGGTACAAAAATATTTGTAATTTCACATCATAAAGAGAACATAGGTGGTGTTTGCGTTTTTTTAGTAGATAAAAACTGATCGAATCTGTTCTTGCTGAATCTATTCTTGCTATACATTATCCCTCTGTATAAGAGTAGTAATGTAATTATCTCAAGAGTCTTCACAAAGTGTTGGAATCTGTCTCATGCAGAATGCATGATACTGCATTTGTTGGTATTTCCATATCTTCTAAAAGTCTGGGATGAAGCCTGTAATATGTACTCTACAAATGCATAAAAAAATATTCTTCCAAAATTTTGGCGCACATAGGTTTAAGATCTTTCTTTTCTCAGATATACTAAAAAGAGCTTCTGGTATTATTTTTGAGATTATTATTTTCACTTTGCCTAATATTCACACTGATTATGGTATAAATTTCCTTTGCAGTTTACGTGTCAACTTGGACATGGGTAAGGCAGCCTATGGGTGGATGATTATGAAAGATGACAATATTCCTGGAACAGTTGTTCGAACTAGCACCATACCAGAAGAGTTGGGACGATTAGTTTATTTACTAACGGATAAAACAGGTATATCAGGTTACCATTCTGATAACTTTTATAAAATTTCTAAATGTAATTTTATGAATATGCTAATGTAAGAGTAGATTTAGACTACTGATTTTTGTTTCTCAGTAAAATTTTACACATTTGCTTGAGGACATTTACAAGTACCAATAGGCTTGGGTAGGCCAGTACTTAGATGTTAAAGTCAGTATTTGGTAGTACTTTGATTTATTCCAGTGGGAACAGCTCTTCTATAGCAAGAGGATACTGTACAGCATGAGTAAGAGTACCATATATGTTCCTCTGAAAAGACTCTGGAATAGCACTCAGGATGCTGGTTTATTTTGTACTTCATTGCTAGTGCAGAATTGTATGATAATAGGTTAAGAATGGCTTTTGAGAGAGCAAGTAATTTCCAAAACAAGTCATGAGATCAGCCTCCAAAATGATATCTGTTGTCCCAGTGGAGTTACTTGCTCTTTATGTTACCAAGACCAGCTCTAGAGCTGCTGAATGATTTCAGCTTCATAATTGCAACCTGTTACTGTACCTCATCTGGTGTACTGGAACCCCCAACCCTTACCAGGATCAGAAGGTAAGTACTGAGAGTGTGAAGAAGTGATAGCTTGTGTTACATTTTCTTGTTTCTTTCTGAAATTGATTAAAAATTTCTGGTATATATAGATGGGTATTTTTAAAGAAGCCTTACCTCTGAACAGAGAAAGTTGTTTATCAAAATACTTGAAGAATTCTTTTACTGGTTTTAAGTAAAATATAGTTCAAAATCATGAAAAGCTGCTGGGAAAGGCAGGGGTTGGCCTCTGTTATACTGCTCCAAAAGCATAATACACAATTTATATCTCCTTCTGTTTGAAATAGTTCTCTATTCCCTCCCATGCTAACACTTCCATTACTGCATATTTGAAACGAAGTGTAAATATATCGTCACATTTTCAAAACATGTTTTCCTTTTTTCTTCTATAGGCACATATGTTATCCTATATACATCTGAATGTTGTTCTTCTATTTTGTAAAAGGAAAGTATATTGCTAATTATAATATGGTAGTTCTTCAGAGCAAGTGAATGACTGTTAAACAAGTCTTATTTCAGTTATCTAATGATTTGTATACTATTTGAAACTGCTTATTGATTTTAATTCACCCTTCATCATGATAAGTTATGTAACTTTGAGTACTGTCACATTGAAGACTTGAAATATGTAATTTACAGCATATGTTTGGAAAAAGTACACTCAAAAATAATTTATTTTCAAAACAATGCAGTAAAGTTAACTTACAAAGTAAATTCTAAAGTTAGTTGCACAACACTACTTTCTAAGCAAAACAAATGTAGACTTTTTTAACTTGGCTGGTAGAGATTCCAGATTGTTGGTGTTCAACCTCAAAGGCTTTTCAGAGGACTGAGGTCTACTGAGCTCTGGTGGAAGGTCTGAATCTGTACAATAATTATGTAAAAATGAAAGTAAAGGTCATACTCTAGGGCAGTAGTTTCAAAGTGTTTTGGAAAGAAGCAGAGTCAGCAGTCTCACCGTATGCGTTTTTACCTGAGTGTCAGCTGAAAGCTCATATAAGTGAAAATAAGCCAGGAGTCCTGGAGACATCACCAGCTTCATACCACTGACTGTGCTGTGCAGAGATGGGAAACACTGCTCTGTTTTAATAATCTTAAATGCCCCGCAAATTTTAAAACTGTTCTTCATTCTGGACAAACGGATCAACAATGTACTTTTTACCCAAGTATATTTGTAGCTGCTTCCAGTTTCCTTTCCTGAATACATTTGTTCTCATTATGCATTTTATGATAAATCTGAAACATACTGTTAGGTAATGAACAAAGTCTGTACTCTTAATCCGTGATTGATACTGCATGATTATACAGTTTATAAGAGCTGGTCTCAGCACTTTCTCATTTGAATTTTCATTTCTAGTCATATAAACCAGTTGATTCTGTTCTTCTGCCCACTTAAGGCCTGACTGTCAGAGGATAAAGAAGGGAGTCAGTTTTGTAGCCATCTGCCCAAGTGGGCGCTACCAAAAGCAACACTAAAAGGTTGATTTAGTTAAATGTAAACAGGCGAAGTTTTTCTCAATACTGAAAAGGAAAGGGAATCCAGAGAACTGTCTACAAAAGTCTTATATTGTGGCCCAGGCTTCACTGGAAACGATTGCGAATTAGTTGTTGAGTCTAAGGAGCATTGCATTACTAACATAATTGCAAGGTAGTCCTTTGTATGATTGTAAATTGGGTTTGTGCTTCATCAATAAGCTTTTTGACAAGAAGCGTCCATCACAGTGGCTCTCTCATTTGCCACAGTATAATAGAAAATGAAGTATCCCAATAATTGCATTATAGTTTCCTTATTGTGGGACAAGAAAGCAATGTGGTATAATTAGGTTTGATTGGAGTGCATGTTTCCGGTAAGATCTGAAATTAATGATGTTGCTATAGTGACACATCTGCGGCCACCAGTGCGTGAAACATAAAGTAATTCATTCGACAAGAGAAGACATCTGTTAACTGCAAGGATGCAGAGCATATTGACACTGACCAGAAATACTAGACGTTATGTGATAAATGAACAAATGATGCTGAAACAGGAGGACAGATAATTTGTACTTAATCTGCTGGGAGAACTTTAATCTTCTCACTGGTTGCATTTGACAATGCCATTGTTTAAAGAACAATGCTGCAGAGAACTCATAAATTTTAAAACTTAACTCAGGGTGCAGCCTATTAAAGCAATACATTAATTCCTTTGTTAGGGAATTTTTATCTTCATGTAGAACAAAGCCATTACTAAAAACACCCGGTAAAACAACAGGTTTTTAAGGACTCACATTTTAATTATAGCATCCATTACCCATAATGCCACGTTGTTTGGACTTGAATCACATAGAAGTTTGACAGAAAGTCATCATCCGTTATGATGGTGGGTAGCAGTTTGCATGAGCATGGTTTCTCATGCTCTCCAGGGTACAAAACATTCTAATGGTGAAAAAAAATAATTATATTTGCCAATATTTAATGAGAGTTTTTGTTTCTTTGGATGAGGGTTAGAAATCCACCTGCTATTCACAACAACTACCGATGTGTTCAGCTAAAACAAACGTGTAGTCTTCCAAGTGTAGTTATTTACTAATGAATGTACTTGTATTTGAGTTCTGTAATTAACATTTTAGAGGGTATTTGGACCAAATGAGATACTTAACAGATATAATCATTGAACAGATGCATAGAGCAATGGGATTCTTGAATTTTTTGGAAAATCTGTGTATTAGAGGTTGGTGTATATGGACTTTTGTTAAATGTGCCTAGTGTAATGTACTATTGGAACATTACTGTTAGTGAACTTCAGTAATTGTTTATGAAAATTAATCTTTTTAGTTATACTTTGAGTCTGAGTCTTTACCTCTTCAGTGTAAGGAACTAGAGAGAAAGAGTAATTAAAAATAGTTGATGGACTAACATCTCCTTCCTTTACTTAGATGGATCTATATTTACGCTCTACCTCTTAAGATTTTTAGTACCACTAGGTTTGCAGGGTGAGTAGAGTAGACTAGAAATAAAATGTTTTGATGGAGACATCCTTCAGGAAGATTCCAGACTTCTACTGGACTCCCATTCACTGAAAATATCCAGCAAGCATGCTGTTGCTCTTACACTGCTGAATACACAAGTGTTGTGCTTGTGGGAGGCAGAAGGCACAGAGGAAATAGGTACTGCTCTTCACAACTGTGTGTCATGGTTTAGGAGTGGTACTCCCTAACTCAGTGCCTCCAAGTTACCTGTTACCTCTACTGTGACCTTCTGCCCAGGAAAGATTAGGCTTAGCTCTGCTCTCTCAGTCTTTGTCCTCATTTTTAATGGGTTGTACCAGGACTTACTTGGTTTGAGGTTTTGTGGGGTTTTGTGTGTATGGCATACTCACAAATGGAGCAGCTGAATGAGCAGACATGTGCTATGTATGCTTACCATGAGTTTTTTTTTCGTTTTCTTCTTTTATTATATACCAGTCTATATTTTTTCCAGGGTTCATAGAAAAAAAATTTTATCTCCAGATTGTTGTCAACAGTCTAAATATTAGACTGATTAGGCCTGATCTCCCTTAAAGTTTCCATAGAAATGTTCACATTTACACTGACTTTTTATCTGTTTAAGCAAACAGCTCAAAGTGCTCAAATTATATGAAAAATTACTCATCCTCTTAATTTCTCAAAAAGTTACTAATTTTTCTGCTGTACAAATTTTCTTGCTTTGTCTTGTTTTAGACTTTTTAGATTGCTGGTATTGCTCCAAATTGCCAGCTAGTAATATAGGATCAGAATGATCTGCATCTGCTTCTCAAAAAACAGCAACAAAAAATCTCTGCTGCTCTGTTGTGAATCACATCTGTTGCCACCCAAGGAATGATGCCTTCAGGACTTTTTCCTTAGAAATTAATTTCCTCTTTGCCTGCTTTACTCTGTGTTTAATGATACAATTGTAGGAAAGAAGGAAAAAAAAAGCTCTTGGCTTCAATAAAGAACACACTAAATTTTTCTCCAGCAATTCTATACTAACTTTTTTGTCAGGCTATTTTCCTTGTGTGGTACCTGCATTCAGAGCTAAGTTCAAGAATGTATAATAGTAGTAGTAGATGGCGTGCTGACTAATGTGCTTTCTGGAAGCTTTTCTCAAGTAAGCTTTTTTTAAAATCTAGTAACTCTTTGTATTAGCAAAGTCCTGAAAGTGTGGAATTGATAACTAGGTCTTTAAAAATAATATTAAAAATAGAAAGTTCCTTCACTGTTCTATAATACTTAACACCTTGAGCAGACTGAAAGAGCTCAGTTTTGTGTTGTTTTTCTTGTTCAAAAAGTGGGCTATATTAGAAAATCTGTCTCTAGATATTTGAAGAGTTTGCATCTGGGGGCATAAAATAAAAGACATGTTCTGTCATAGAGTATTAGTCTTCAACTAAAACTAATAGTCTTCAACAAAAATTTAAGACAGAACTGCTGCTAAAGTAATAACATGACTGGTTGGCACCATGTAATGTATGGAACAAGTTGTTGGGAATGTTTCTGTCCCATTTTGGTATTTCATTAATTAGAAGAATTTAGAAGTGAATTCTTAATTTGAACATGTGATGAAACTTTTTTTCCATGTGAATGGCTGAAAAAGGTGTATTTTGTTAAGATGGGATTTTTTTCCAAATTTTTTGAGAGTATTTTCATAACTTCAGCTACCCCTGTTTGTCTAACAACATATCGGGTTTATTATGGCTGTTCTTGAAAGTCTTACTCTAGTCTTGAGAAGCATGAGCAAACTGGAATTGTTGCTTCTTTTCTTTATTTTTCTTTTTGGTTATTTGTCATAGATATTTCCTACTAACATAGTTGATAAAAAGGATTGTATAAGAGATGTATAAGATGCAAGTATTGAGTCAGGATTTCCAGCATGTTTATTTCCGTGTCTTTGTTGATTCTTTTCCCTCACCTGTCTTTCCTAAACCTTCTTCCCTGACTCATGTTGATTGCAAGATAGGAAAATCCATACTTTTCTGTGCAGAAGCTTTTCTTCTCTGCTTGCTGAGAAAGAGGGGGCGGAACACAGAAATTTTCCAGCCATCTACCTTTCCCTCACCAAGCATGATATGGAGTTGGACTGATTTAGTGGTGTCAGAAGAAATAATCTTTCCATATAATAATCATAGGGCTAATTTTGTTTCCTGCTCAGTTTTCCCAAGCAGCAATTACAGAAATAGTGGGAAGCGGGTTTGACAGTTGCCTGCTGTCTCACCTTTTGACTAGCATTTAGCTTCACAACTCCTAGAGAGAGATTTTTTAATTCAAAGGTTTGGCAAAGTCAAGGACAGTGAGAAGGTATTAGCACGCCTGGAAAGCTGGGAAGGTGATAAAGATTGGCTTGAAAATTTCTTGCACTGAATATTTTTGCACAGTGTGTGGGTTTTGGTTTTGCTTTCTTTTAGAAACAGATTTTAGTTTCTCGTATTTATTGGTGGAAATTTTCATGGTTTTCATGTGCAAACTAGAGATTTAATTTTTCTAGTCTTAAAGTACAAAATGTAATGAATTTTAATAAAAGTTCTCAATAAAAGTATAGCTTCTAAAAGTAGAAAAAGTGAGTTTATGTGATTACTGTAAAACAAAATTTCATTTTCCCATGTTTGAAAGTAACCAAAAATTTCCAATTTGCTAATTATAGAGATCTGGAACTTTGTCTTTCTGGGCTGTTTTCCAGCCTTGGGAATGTTCAGCTTCTCCTGTAAATTTTTAATAATGTTACGCATATTTTGTAGAGAATTTATGCATTTCACATAAACCTTATTTTAATTATTTTTTAAATTCAAATAACATAATTATAGAAAGAAAAATCCTCAATAACATGTAAGGAAAAATAAATGGGAAATGTGGTTTTTAATAATAAAGGGGGAATTTGGAACAAACATCTTGTACTGGTAAAACAGAAAGAGTTTGATAGTGCAGTGTGGTGGTACAACAATGGAGGTGAAGTGTCACTGTACAGGTATCTCCAGGAAGTGGGTGTGGTAGACATTTCAAATGCAACTGGGAAAGACATGAGACTTCTACAGCCCTAATGAATCCTTGAAGATCTCTGATAGTTCTAGCCCTGATAAGTGCATAAACTGGATGCTGACTGGCCAGACAGTGTTGTTTTGCAGATAATTATAGCACATGTCATGTTTTTAGTCTTTTCTTCTCCTGTTGCTTAGCATGTGGCATACTAGTTTGTCCTAGTTTGGCATACTAGGATAAAGATGTGAAATAAAAATAGTTAAGATAAATAAAATAATTATGAAATATTTTATTCTGCAGTATTTATTTCCAAATAATTTTCTTATACTCCATTTTAAAAATATTGTAGAAGCTTCAAGAATGTCTACTTTGGTACCATGTTTGGTTTATTTTTTTATGATCAGACTTCTGCATTTTAATGACACAAAACTGTCTGGTTAAATACAGGAATAGCTTTATACTATTTTTATACTTGCTCTGCCTGAGTAGCTGTAGGGAAAAATTTTAGGACAAGCCATAATCAAAGTAATCTTTTGTGAGCTGACCATGGAAAGCTAGGCAGTAGTGACCCCTTTCTGCCTCACATACCCCAACAGGCAAGGCTGAAGCCCCCACCCCTCAATTAGAGGTTTTCCAAATCAGAGGACATGACTGGTTGTTAGAGATGGATGCAGTGTCAGTCTGACTGACACTCTGTAGTTTCTTGCAAATGTGAAGTGAGCACAGAAAACACTTGATTTTGTTTGTTCTGCCTTATTCTGCCTGTAGGCTGAATCTGTCAAATTTGTAAGTGATGTTACGTCTTAATAACTTAATCTAGATAACACTGACACTGAATGTGCCCAATTGCCAGAATGTCTGCCCTGGTACATGAAGTGTGGAAAATTTGTATGAATTTTTGGGGTTTCCAGTAGGAGTTTTTTTCTTTAGATTTTCTGTACATGGTGCAAACTCTTGCAGTGGCTTTTGAGAGTCTACATACTGCAAAATCAATTTTTGTATAAAAAGAAAGGTTTTGTCTCTTCAAGTTTGTGTATTTAGTTATTGGCAAAATCAGCTTGCAGGTGGAACCAGTGATTTCTTCCAGAATGACTAACCCTGATCTTTCTCCATAAATGTTCCTTTAATTAAGTAAATTGATGCTTACTTGTGATTCATTCCTGCTTTCCAAAGTAAAGATTTTTTTGGGGGGGAGGGGATAGGAGGTGTCTGGGGCCATCTCACAGTATTTTTCACTGCTTTGTGATATACTTCTTCTTTATTACAGGAACACTTACACAGAATGAGATGATATTTAAGCGCCTCCACCTAGGTACTGTTTCCTATGGAACAGACACAATGGATGAAATACAGAGTCATATTATA
Source organism: Motacilla alba alba (assembly GCF_015832195.1). NCBI lineage: Eukaryota > Metazoa > Chordata > Aves > Passeriformes > Motacillidae > Motacilla > Motacilla alba. Next base: position 58,740,213 of record NC_052017.1, on the reverse strand, counting down.
AACTCTTATTCACAGGTATGTCATAAATCATTTGCATTGCATATGGGGCGGGGTTTAATGACTTTGAAGCATTGGTGTTAATAATTATGTCTAGAATTTGAGATGCCATGAAAGTTGTCATGCGCAGGTATCTCTTAAGAAATATGATGGAAGGGAAAAATATGAGAGGATACATAGTTCTCTCCTGATTCCAAAGTTCCTCATAATGCCCACTTAAAGAGATTTATTCTTCTGTTCTTCACTAGCAGAAAGAAATCTGTGTTAACCTGTCTGTGCAGTGCAGTCTTTCTCCTGCCAAATCATCTAAGAGTAAGCTATTCATTACTGAGACTACAAATTATAAGGAAGTGTCCAGAACAACATGAACAGTAATTGTATCTTTGAAGATACTCTTCAAGAATATACATCGAAAAGCCACATTAATTGGTATAACCAAATGGTATAACAGTAGTTGTCAAAATAAAGCTTACACAGGTATATTTAAAAAAACTTTCTTAAAGAACTTAAGATGATTTCAAATAGCATGAAACTGGGAGGGAGAAAGGAAAATGGAAAATGGAAAACTCCATATTGCTTGAGATCAAAGTGTTCCTGTGATGTATAAGAGTGCTTGGTCTGGAAAGTGTACAAGAGGATTGTGACTCCCTGTCTCTCTGTGGGTCAGCTGTGGGATTCTGCAAGCATTACTTGTATATCCCATGTATGTAAACTGTTAGGGTGCTTGCTGCAAACCTTCCTAAATACCTTATCCTACTCTGAGATAGGGATGAACTTTGTGCTTTATTTTTTATTTTTATTATTTGAAACAAAAAAATAAGAACATTTACAGAAGAGGCAACAAATGAAACGTTAACTAGTATTTCCATGTTGTTTACAGTATGATAATAAAATTTTATATAATTTTTTTCCCCCATAGTTAACATGGATACACAAACATGACTGCCTGACCCAGTGTCCTGGTTTATGGCAAGTTTAGGAGGAAACCTCCGAATGCAGTCCCTCTAGAAAGCAAATTCAAATGGCCCCTCACCCCCCACTGGTTCGGGAAAGATTTCCTTAAAGAAGAGTGGAAAAAACTGTTTGTTTAACAAGCAAAGTATTCACAAGTAAAAAGAAATAAATAATACGTAACAATAAAACCTCTCGCTGTTTTGAAGAGATGGCAAACTCAGAAAGTCATTTTGTAGTTCCAAGAGAGTCCTCTGTGGGTGTGTCTTGGCTCACTGAGTGTCTCTCAGTCGCTCTGGTGCAGGAAAAAGCCACGTCCCAGGCTCCAGTGGGCCACAGGCATGAGGTCCCAGTGTTTTTCTGGGTTTTCAGTCCAAAGCAGCTCCCAGAAAAAGAAAAGCCACAGTCCAGAGAACTTCTCTGCCTCAGCTAGCTAAAAACTAACTAAAAGCAGAGAGCTCTGTCCTGCTGTCTGTGTAGTAGACAACACAGTCTGTGAGAAGGAATGAGGGGGAGCAAGTGCAGTTTCTGATAACAAACTGAGCTTCTTCTCCCTCCCTTTGCTCTCAGAACCAGTCTTAAAGGTGCAGAACTTAATATCCAGCATAAACAGAACAGACAGCTGGGGATACAAGCATCTTAAAGTCACACGAGGCCACCCATTTAAGTTTGTAGACTGACCTTGTCTGTGTCCTCATTTTTCTCTCATAGAAGAACTGTAGGATCAAAATTGATTGGAATATCTAGCTGTGCTGTGTTGTAAACTATGGCTCCCTTCTTATTTGCTTAAAATAAAAACAAAAGTTTAATGCCCCACTGGACCAAGTAAGTACTTTGTAGCTTTTGGGAGGAGAGACAGGAGGGAAGACAGTGATGAGTTGTGTACATTTTAAGTTCGCATTATTTTCTGTCTCTACAGTTCAACAAATCCCCTTCTTGAATTCTTTTTTCTCCTGGATAAATCTATTCTCCTTGGATAAATCTATTTCAGCTTAATCTTTAGTAGGTATAGCCATGGATAGTAAGTGAGATACAATAATCATGCCTTGGAAATGGAGCTCTTTCACCTAAAGATCAGCTGTCCAGATTTGGTTCAGAATGTGTTAACTGAAATTAACTGCTACTCACTAAGTTTATAAAAATCACCCAAACCTGGCTTTCTTATAATGTTCCATTTGGGTATTCACAGTAACAGCTGTAGCAATAAATGATATTAACTGACAGTCTTGAGCTGGCACACAGTGGTTGGAGTGAGTTTGACAGCTAAGCACCAGTCTTCTAGGGGAGGTATGCTCACAAATACCAATTTTATATTTTGCAGTTAAATATGCTGTCTGAAAAGAATGGCACAATTCCTGGAATTCTTACTACTTAAGCTTTTACTAATTTACTCTAAAATTTAATGAGTGGCAACCATGGTTACGAGGTTTTAGTAACTGTAACATACTTAAAATAAGAAATGTGAGGGAAACTTTTCTTCTCAGTTGTGGGAAAAATATTTCCAAAATGTAGGTTTTTTATTAGTCGATGATGACAAGAAGTTTCTTGGAACGTCCTTTTTTTCAGCTTTATATAACACTACTCTGTGTTTAAATAATGCTTTATAAATAATGCTTTAATTGTGCTTGTGTTAGTAGCAACTTGTTAAAACAGAGCAGTGATGGAGTCTCAGTAACAAACCAAGCAACTATTAAACAATTGTTTCAATCTGAAAAAGTATGGTGAGGTTTTTTAATTTAATCTATGATAATAGAAGCTGCTGGTTAGCTAGGCAGTGGTTCTTGTGTGACATTGATTTTATCCCTTGTTTGTGTTCTGTTTTATTATTACAGTGGACCTACCAGACTATTGTCATCTTAATGTAACACACAAATCTATTATAACCTGATTATATTTCCCCACTGGAAGCATTTTGTGATAGAGGGCATAATCTTTAATGGAATTTGTGTGAAATTAAATTATACAAGCATCAATAAACATAACATAATTCAGAAGGAGTAAATCAGCTTAATTTATTTGTGACTGTAATGGCATCAGTGTTAGCAGAATGCAAATGCAGAGGTTTAAAGCAGTAGCTGAAAAGCAGTGCCAGATGAGCAGAAAGTTAAACCCTTTATTAGACAACACTGTAATTTGATGGGCAGAATGTTCACGGTTCAGCAGATTGCAGTCAGGAGGAAAAAAGCGTGGATTCTGAAAAGGTTTTCTGAGTTACGTTGGAGTGAGCGGAAGAGCCCTGTGGTGGTACTGCTGATATATTTAATGTGCTGACTTTTTTAAACAAAAAACAAAAACCAACCAGCAAAAACCAATAATCCCCCCCAAAACGCCCAACTTATTTTAACTAATTATGAATTCATAGTACTTTTCAGAGGAAGATTAGCTCTGTCATGCGCTCGAGCATTTGTGAAGGATAACTTAAAACAGTGCTAGTTTATTGGTTATGCAACAGTAATACAATTTTCAAGTATGTGTCAAACTGTTATTTTGCATGATTATTTTATTAGATTATTGCATTCTTGTAAGGACAAGAAACATTTCAGCTGCAGCAAAAGAGTAAAACTGCATTAGTTCACAAATAATACAGGAATTGTGTAAGTTATAAATAAAATGAGCAATATTTTCATTTTAATTACTCCTAATATTTATACTTAAAAATGTTCCTGCTTTTGTTCTTCTGATCTCTTCTGATCTCCTCTTCTTCTGGTCTCTCCTGATCACAACAATTGTGGTCATCTTCTAAAATACAGAGATTTAGGTGAACTTTTTTTTTTTTTTTAAAGGCGTTCTTTTCAGTTTAAGGACACAGGTGAAAAAGAACAACAAAACAGCAAATTTTGAAATTTTGTCTCAGTGTTTCTGAACTCATCCACTTGGTGGCTGGTTTAAATACTTCTTTTTTCAAAAACAGGAAAAGAAAACATAATTCACTGAATGCAATAGACATGAAAGTACTATTGTGACATCATTAAAAAATGTAAAATCTGAAGTGAGGTAGCAGGGGTTCCTGCAGAATCTGATCAGCCTATTCAGCCCTTTTCCAACATACTTGTTTTCATTTCACATTTTTCAGTTGTCTTCAGGCTCTGTTATTCAAATTCGACTACAAATGCAAGGTGATGAGCCCATAGTTATGTATAATTTCTTTGAAAAAGGAGATGAGGCTTTTTATTTATCACAAGCTGAATGAGTTAACCGTAGGTTATGTACAAATAAATGGATGCTTACTAGCCTTATCATTTATCAACCTTTGTAAAGGGAGCAGTCAGATCTAGATAGGTAAGTATTCATGTTTTGTTTCCATTTGTGAACTTTGTTTTGCTGTTCATTGTGTTGGGTCTTAAAGGTCCACTCTCAGAACAGTGGGAACAGTACAAGCTCAACACCATCCAGGAAACCTCAATCATCTGCACCCAAAGTGCGAAAGAGCGTCAGCAGTCGGATACACGAAGCGGTGAAGGCCATTGCGCTCTGCCACAATGTCACCCCCGTGTATGAATCCCGGGCTGGCGTGTCTGGAGAGACAGAATATGCAGAAGTGGATCAGGACTTCAGCGATGAAAATCGAACTTACCAGGCTTCCAGCCCTGATGAGGTTGGTATGCAAGGCTGAAAATATTTATAACTCCTAAAAAATGGGGTAAACTAAGTAAAAAAAGAGAAATGCTGTGAAATAAAGGTGTTTTGAGCAGGGGTTTCTTTAAAATTAGTAGTAATCTATTTTTATATTTTCTACAGCTTAGGAAAGATCTGCTGGTTCTGATGCCTTGTTGTATAAAAGTGTTTTCAGTTATTTGACTTAAAGACCTGTGAAGTCAGTGCTTCAGGGTCAATACTGTATTGAGGATTGTGATTAAATGTTTATGATTTTTATTATTATTCTCGAAACATTAATCCATGTATGAATCACAGTGTGCTACTAAAGGGAATATGAAACTGTTCTGAATGATGGACAACCTGGTACATTAGTTAGAGATGCTACCAGATACCAGCACGTACAAATTCCTAACAGGAAAAAACAAACAAACTAACAAAACCCCCAGAAAGAAACAAACAAAGAAACCCCATCAAACCTTGAATGCTTCTGTAGAAAATTTTTTGGCCTTCAAACTCTAGGCAGCTTCATAATCTCTAGGGTTCTTTCAAAATTGCATCAAGTGTAGCACAAATTTAAAATACCATTTCAATAAAAACATGCCTTTGAGTTTTATTGACATCCAAATTTTAAACAAATCCCAGTGCTTTCATTGGATTTGAGTTATTGTTCTGAATAATCCTATTTTGGTCCCTAAATTGATTGCCTAAAATTCAATCTAAAAAATACTAGAAGAGAGAGGCAAAGTTCATGTTGCAAGACACTGCAAAGAGTTCACTTTATAATAATGTGTGTAGTTGATATAGTAAAATGGAAAAATAGACTATTTTGAGGTTGGTTTGCATTTGAAAGTGAGCAGGTTGAGAAGAATCTTTGCTTTAAAGAATTTCTAGCATTTTTTGAAGGTACTGTTTTTGTTGTAACCCTAGTAGCTTAGTCATAAATAAAATAAGGTTTTTGTAAGATGTGAAGAAGAAATTACATACCTGAAAGCCTGAATATTTCTCTAGCTGTTCAAGTTGATCTCCTACAAGATAATGTTTCTTTCACAAACTTCATCCTGCTACATAGTGTATTATTCATGTATACATTTGGTTTTCATGTCTAATATGTCACCATATGTAATGCTAACAAAACTTAAGCAGTTCACACTGCAGGCTATCATTGCTAAAAGTAAAAACTCTGTAACAAGGGTTTTTAGGAATGCAAGAAATAAAATTAAATCTGTTTTCATGTAGTAACAAGCTAGCGGACATTACATACCTTTCAGATGCCATAAACACAGTTCCTAGTGTCAAAGGATTGTAGAATAGAAAGAAGTGGCTGGTTCTCTGTGACTAAAAAATGGCAACCAGAACAGTTTTAAAAATAAAACTCTTTATTCTTAAATAAAGAGGTAGAACTTGAGATGCTGCTCTTTGGCTAAAATCAATAATCCATAATACTGTATGTGGTGTTATATGAGCTGATATATGAGCTGAGTGTGAGCTGATCCACATTATGAATTGAGAATCCTGGAAGGGCATTTGTTTATGCCAGAAGGGCATTTGTTTATGATATATATTTGTTTAATGTTTGACTTGTATTATACACAAGTGAACAAATTTTCATCTGCACATGCATTCATATTTACTTAATGTTTCAGTTTAATGAGCCTGTGAGGTACTACTGAGTATAATGAATGACTGCATGAGCAAGGATCTGACTATGAAGATAGGATGACAACTAAATTAAGTAAATATTCTGCTTTAATAGCCAAAGGTATTACTAAATCAGGTGAAGAGATGTACATTTGAGACAGACTATGTGAGTTTTTTCTCCCACTCGCTCCTCTCTCCCTGTGGGCTTTTGTATATTTATTCAGTTGTTTGAAAGCTGAAAATGCTACCATGAAGAGCAATTCTCCTCCCATATTTACTAAAGAAAGCAGCTGTAAGACTTGAGAATTATACAATCGGTGCCCTGGGAAGACAGTAGGGAATTTGACCTTGGAAAGATGAAAGGAAGTAAAGGAAAGTTGATAAAGTGCTAATATAATAGATCTGGGACTCAGGGTGGAAAAGGAGGTAGAAGGAGAAATCAACAACAAATAAACTGTTCATGCTGCAAGGGAGATAATGCACAGATACCATTTTAATAATGATTTTTTTATCATTTCAGCTCATACATTTAAACTATATGGCAGTGAAATGAAATGTTTCCACTCTAAAACAGGCTTAAATTTCATTTTTGTTTCTCAAGGATAATTCTTGAAACACTAGTAAAATTATCATATTGAACAAATATGCTTTTATATAATGAGAAATTTATGTTAAATGGAGTCTTATAAAAAGATGAAGCTACAAAAAGCATGTAAAAAGCATAAAAATTGCAGCATGACAGAAAAAAGCCTAAGAGTTGAAAGACTAGCAGGTCTTTATCATATTTTTTTAAGACTTCTATTGATGCAATGTTTGCAAATCACTGGAGCCTAAGGAAAATAATGTAAATGGTTCATTATTTAGCTTATTGAACTTTCCTGCAGTTAGGTTGACGGATGATGCCAATGTTTCCCAATCACCAAAGTACCATTTTAAAAGCATTTTTTATTGAATAAAGTGCTTCGAATATTGCACCCTGGAGCTTTATTTAGGGAAATGGTTCAATTGATGTTTTCTGTTTAACCTCAGCACTGACCTATCACAACATACTTGGTTAATAAGCAACATTATCATTTAATAGACTTAACCAGTTTTATGCATTGTACTTTCTCCACATTTTTCTGTTCTCTTAGATTTTGTTTATGGATCTGGCTTTATTGCAGTCTTTTGAAACAAGATGTTATTTGCATATTTGTGTGTTGCATTATATAATATTGCGTGATCACACCATAGGATGTAAAGAGCAGAGAACAGTATGTAAGTATAAACTATTCTTCCATGTAGGAAAGTATAAGAAACAGCTCAACAATATGCTGACTATGCTACATACTTAATTAATTGACTTGAAGAACTCTTTTGAAATTCCTCACATCTGTGCATATATGTGTGCATCCATATACAGATATAATATGACCATAACAAAGTATGCACATTTAGAAGTAGGTACATTCATCATAAAAGATGTATTTATTCATTGTTAGAGTAACCTGAGATAAGTAACTGATTTCGTATTCATAATGCAAACCCTACTTATGCCAGGCTCTTTGTTTCTTATGATAAGTGATCAATATTTCATTTTCTCTGAAAGAGTAGAAAGTTTCATTTGTCTGTCACTTGTCCTCTACAGCTCCAGCATAGCAAACAATAAACATTCACTGAGTACCCACTGGATGGAAAAGAAAAAAAAAAAAAAAAGAAAAAGGAAAAAAAGCCACACCAAAACTCAGCTTCGACTTTGCCATCATAGGTGTGGGTTCAGCTCATCTGTAGAAAGCCAGCTACCTTAATGTAATGAACAATCATAAAAGGATATAAGCTAAGTAGGCAAAGCGATAGAGTTCAAAGGTCAGAGACCCAAGCAATTCAGGGCATGCTATGAACAGGAGCCTTTGAAGACCTTTGCTCCCCTTAGTCAGAAAAGGTTGATCAGTCATGATTTTTAATGACTGCTTACTCTCGTAAACCAGCCATTTATTGGTTATGCTTTGTCCTGCGATGTTATAGTCTCAAGCATTTCTAATTCCAGGATCTTGAATATTTAAATACTACCTTAAAGTGTGGTCAGTTATTTAATTCCAGCGTTTCTGTCCAGAGACAACAGAGTTGCTAAAATTAATTACAAGGATACAAAGCCAATCATTTAAAAACAGACAGGGAAATTATATGCCCTTAGTGAAGCAGCTTTTGTGTTTACAAAAGTGAAGCTGTAATGTATGAGACATGTTGTATTGTTTAATTCATTTTATTGTGTGTGCTTATTGAAGCAAGACTAATTGTGTTGTTTTGTCAATGTATTGTGAAAAGCAAATCACTCAGTAGCATAAAACCATCACTTGCGTGACCTTCGAGACCCACAAAGAATAACTACTCCATAGCTTGTCTCGAATATTGATTGGTAGTTTTTTCACATGATCAAGCTGCATTTTTAAGTTAATAATTTTATTTTAATTATGAAGGCTTTTTTATGAAAAGTGATGGACTGCAAATGTTAGTTATAAAATCATTGTTTATAAATATAAACAAAGCACTGACTGGAAACAGATATGAGTTGTTGAACAGTCCTGATGGAAATGGTTGGAAACATTCAGGCAGAGAGAAATGGATAGCTCACTGCTTCTTTTCTGTTTCCAAAGCAATAGCCTTAACTTAATACCACACTAACAATGTCTGTACACCTTATTCAACAGTTGGATTTTGAAAGCAGTTTCTATTGACTGAAGTGACGCTCTTAAATACTCTGAAAGAAATACAGGTGGATTACATTTAGAATTACACTTAGAATTCTTCTAAGCAGCAAAACTAGCTTACAAAATTTCCATGTCTAGTTCTTCTTTCTTGCCCTACAAATTGCTCCCTCATATATGCCAAAACCATTGAAGACTTTATTTATTCAGGTTCTTTTTTGGTTAAAGTGGTCAGGTTCATAGCAGGGCTCCAGGAAAGATGTGAGTACAACTGTGGTGGAACTCGTAAACTGCCCTGTGAGGTAGAGAACTGCCAACTGCAGCCACGAGGCAGTGGATCTTCTTCTTAAAGTAATGTTAGCTCAAAGGAGAATATTGTACATTGAAAGTGACAATTATTTGTTCACAAGCTGTTTTGAGCAACAAATACTGTAAATGTTGAGCAGTTCATTATTTCTGCTAGGGAGCAGAAATGACAGTCTGGACCATAAGGAAAGGAAAGCAGGAGCTGGGTGTGATAGCCAGGCCGCTGGAGGCTGTGGCCTCAGTGATTAGGTGTACAGCCCCACAGGATCTAAGTATGGTGAACAGAGTATGTCCCGTGACGGAAACGTGCAGTCAAGAGTATTATTGTACAGGTCAACCCTAACCCAGTGCATAAGCTGTTTGGTTTGATTTGGTTTCATAAATGAACATTTCTAAACAAATAGGATGACAATGTCCCCAAAACATGGACACGAATGGTGCTTTAGAAGTTTCACCTCTTCATGCCCCTCTGGATATGCACTTGTTCCTCAGGCGACTGAGTTAGAAACACACTCCTACTTAGAGAAGCTGCTTCTATCTCCTGAGCTGCTACTGCTCTAGGTGATTTTGTGGGTTTGCACAGTTACTGCTTGATTTGAGGGAGTTTCCTTATCTCCGAATTTGACTTTGAGTGGTAATTGAAGAGTTTGATATTTGGATCTGTGAACTATAAAAGCTCAGTGTTGGGTGGCCTTTAGTGGGGAGACTGCTGACAGAAGCAACCAGAGTTCCAGAGTGAACATGTGGTAAATGGAAGCATCTGAAAGATTTAGGGTAAGAGCACTAAATGAGGTGTTTCTCACTAGTTCACATCAGATCTGTTGCATTTCTGTTTCACAATGCAATTATTTGCTCCTTTCTTTCCTAATTTGGAAGTTGCTTCTTTGACATTGTCATGCGAGAGGTGAATGGTCATCTTTACCCTTTGGGTTGCTACTGAGGAGGAAGAAAATTACCAAGTTAGCAACCACAAATCTCTCTTTGCCTCCATGTGCATTACCTGCCCTAGGAGCACTACACAGTTTGTGGGTTCACTGCATACCTGTGTCTCAGTAATGGGAAGACTGTTTACTCACCAACATGCTTATGTCTCCAAGACAGCCAGTTTCCCTAGAAGGAAAGCTTTGTAATAAGCCAGAGAAGATCCATAAAATATTCAAATAAGTCCCTATTCCGGATTCAGGAAACTTGACACATTTCATCTGTGTTTATGTGTCAGCAAATTAACGGTTATCTGCAAATAAATATTATCTTTGCAATGGATTATTTTAAAACAAAATGGTAGCATCACTATCAAAGCTTTTTGTGCTTGTCCAACCTTTAATTGCTTTATCTGACTTCATCCATTATGTCAAGCTCTGTAGAAGCCACAGCTGCTGCATTTTCCTGGTATTCTAGGAGTTTCTGATTTAGGTACACTAGATTGCAAGACCATTTTAATGTAAAGGTTCTGAAATGTATTGAAGAGAAGAGAATGTATTTGTAGAGGGGAAACTTCACAAAGAGAGACTAGCCTAAGAATCCTTTTTCTGAACCCTCTATAGCCAGCCTTTCAGCATATGTGTATTTGTTAAGATTTATAATGTAGATGTTCATGCCATTTGTGAAATACTTGTTTAGAAAAAAATTTCTACATTCTAAAAGCTTCAGGTATTTTAATGGTAAGATCTGGCTATGTTGTTTTGGGTGCTGCTCTGATTCATTCTGAGTGATGGGAGTCAAACTTGTCTTTCAAGTTTTTTCAGTGTCCTTGTAGGCATCTATTTGACTCTTGAGCCTTATTGACTGTTTCTTGTATGGTATTTGCCCTGATCAATTGAAAAGAAAAAATAAATATGCAGTTGTGTATAGGCCAGGTATAAGAATACAAAATGACTGTGCTGCAAAATGCTAATTTAAATGGTATGTGAAGCCAAGCATAAATATAATAAACAGATTTGAGTCACCAAATATAGAACACTTTAGTCCTAGCTGCAAAGGGACCCAAATAAGATGATAGGGTTTTAGTAGAAAGATGCAATTTACAGGTCAAAATGTAATAGTAACCCTTCACTGTGAAAATTGAAAATTAACCTTGGAAGTACTGGCTCGTTTGCAGCTTATATGCTACTTCTGGTAAAGAAAAAAAGTTTGTAAAAAGGCTTCCAGCAGTTTTCAAGAATTTAAAATGGTGCTTTTCAAAGTGTGCTCTATTCTCTTCCATTACTGCATCTCACTGTATTTTCATCTGGTGATGCCTACACAGATGGCATTACTAGGGTTTTTTTTTTACAGGTTCACACAGGATTTTATTCCAATTTTAAATTTTCTTAGAAGCTGAAGTGTTTTATTTGCTTTGTGTGAAATTCTTAGTGATTATCATGTCCATTGAATTTACCTAGGGAATTTACTACTTGTGTGTTTTTTATCAGAGTGCTTGATTTTTATTTTTTTCATCTTGCCTGAGATTAATAGGAGAGCCTATTAATCCATAAAAATCCAGGATCTATAAAAATCATGTGAACTTCATTATACTTATCTTTCCAGTGATTTAAAAATCTGATTTCCAGTAAAGATTAGCATTTGGAAAACTAAAAGCAGATTGCTGAGAAGTTTCCTTCAATCAGAAAAAAAAAATAGATACTGAATGTGTCTTGTATATAAAACAGTAAAATCAGTAAAGCAGTTTTCCTAAAATATTAATTTTTTTTAAGGAATAAATCACATGGTGGTGGTGGGAGATAGTTGAAGTATAATATCGAAAAATATTGAAGTTAGATGTCATGCACTTCAAAGCAGCAAAATTTTGGAAAAGGGACTTTTCCATGTGAGTTTGTGGGATGCAGTATTGTAAGCTTGGTTTCCATCTTATTTGATGTCAGAAATCAAATTACTGTTGAAACAAAGTATTGAAATTATCCAAGTGAGCAAAGTAAACTAAAAATAAGGTCCTTTGCTTAGCTATTTATTACCTATTGCATTGTCTCAACTTGCCTGTCACTGTAGATGTAGTAAAATATTTTATATTGAAATACTCCCAAAGAGTTTTACTTACATAATGGTCTTATTGATATACAAATTGTCTTCCCATTTTGCAAAATTTCTACTTGATATCCTTGATTTATTGTTGAATACATGTGGGTATTTATTAGAATAGTTATTTCTGAACAATATATTCAGAATACCTCATTTTCGGCAATAAGTTCAAAAAGGTTTTTATATTCTTCATAAGAAATTTTGTAAGCTCTTCAAGGGGAACACATAATTTGATGTGTTAGTATTTTATACTCAGTCTGCTGCTGTTCACTTGTTTTTTTCCCCTAGATTCTTGGAAGAGTTTATACTTTCACCCTAGCAACAGTTGTTTGGTTTTAACCTAATTTATGCAACAGTGTTATAGACTTCTCACATTTAAATATGTCTCTCTCCTTTTATTTTCTTTTCCTTTGTTCTTTAGGTAGCTCTGGTGCAGTGGACAGAGAGTGTGGGTCTCACTCTGGTTAACAGGGATCTGACCTCAATGCAGCTGAAGACCCCTGGTGGGCACATCCTGACATACTATATCCTGCAGATCTTCCCCTTCACTTCTGAGAGCAAGCGCATGGGCATCATAGTTAGGGTAATGTGGGGGATTTTATGGGTGTTTGGTTTGATTTTTTAAAAAATGCTGGCAGATCAAACTAATTCACTCCTTCTGCAACAGACAATACCACAGAAATTCATTGATTACATTTGCCTGTGTGTGGATTCACTGAATATGCAATGAATGTTGTATCATTAAAATATGTAACAAGCATTTACACTAAGTTATTTGTAAATTTTTAATTACCAGGTATTTCAAAGATACAGAGCTTTCTGTTTTGGGTTGGTATTTGCCACCCAAGAAACAAAATATAAGTTAGAGGGGACGTAACAGTGATATTTTAAAATTTAGTTTAGGGATGCTGAGAATCTCTTATGCATGTTGACTTCAGTTAGAACTGGTCCTCTTACATGGAAATAGGAGACATATATCTCAGTGGAATCAGAGATAGCACTGGAAATAGAAACATCAGGTAATAAAACCTACCCACTTCTTGGCAAGGTACTTTGTCTCTTATAAATGGAAACCTACTGAGTGCTTCAGAAGACAATTAAGTTGTTGGTAGTTAATTGTTTTCACTTTATAAACAGATATTCCTTCCCCTCCCCCCCCCCCCCCCCGGCCCCTTCCCATTTCTTTTGTAAAATTTTAGGATGAATCTTCAGGAGAAATTACATTTTACATGAAGGGTGCAGATGTTGCCATGTCCACTATCGTACAGTACAATGATTGGTTAGAAGAAGAGGTAAGAAAGAAAATCAACATTTACAAAAAATTAAAATTCTATAAAAAGTTAAAATCTCAAATATATCAGATGTTATTGGGATATGTTTAAAGGACAATCTGAGGCAATGCAGTAATGCATTTTGAACTTCAGTTATGCTAATCCTCAATGGGTTTTAAGGGATTAAAACTATTGGCAATTCCTGAGTAACATACAAGAAAAGTGAAGCTGGTAGTAGTAGCAGGACACGTTCCTACTTAAAACAAGGAAAGTTGTTTTTCATTGACTGACCTTTCACATGAAACCTAATTACTTCTGAGAAGTATTCTGCTATAAATCTTTTTATCCATTGTTTGATCAAAATCTGCAGTGAGGTATGATTATGAATTACAGACTTTGACAAACATTGTGTCTAAACTAATTTATTTTTTTACCACATTTATTAAACTTCAAATAAAATAGTTAGTGACTGAATTTCAAACCTGATTAATATTTTTCACTATGTGTTCTAGTAGATACCAGCAATCATCTTATTTTTGGCCCTACGTACAGCCAATATGTTAATACAATGATTACACCATGTATGTTCATAATGGTATTGGCAATATGAATCAATATCTGCTGCAGGGCAATTTGATTTATTCGGGGACATGAATAAATTAAACTCCCTCAAGACCTAGCAAAATGTCATAAAAATTACTTTTGGCGATAATGATGCACAATTAATTGTAAAATACTTGTTTAATTTATTTAGCTTTATGAGGTCAAATCAATAAGTGTTTGCACTGGAGAGCCTTGTTTTTCATTAAGACATGCCATTCCATGGCTATTTTTAATGTGTAGATGCTTTTCTGATAAGGGATATGTTCAGTGAAAAAAGAAATTTAACTCTGAGCCTCAAAAGTAGTTTTTATTTATTTTAAAGCTTCAACCTAAAATAAATTTTCTTTAAGCTAGGAGAGGAGATCTAATTGACTTACTGATAGCAAACCAGTTCATTTGGGAGACCTGAAGTATAATTGCTTTTCATCCTGTTTGTGGCTTCTCCAGAGTATTTTAAGAGTCTAAAGAAACACTAAAGCTACAGATACACCATGTTAGCATACAGTATAAAGCATGAACACAGGATTGAATATTTACATGACTGTTCTGTGCTTTGGTTCATTTAGTGCGGTAATATGGCACGAGAAGGACTGCGCACGCTGGTTGTTGCCAAAAAATCACTTACTGAAGAACAGTATCAAGATTTTGAGGTATGAAAGGACAGAGTGATCTTACACTTTATCTTACACTTTATCTTATAATTTATCATGTATAATTACTTCAAGGAGAACATTCCTCCATTTTATTTTTTATGGTTGCAAAAATGATGATTCATATTTAAAAAATAGATAATTGAGGTATTGTCCACAATCTGTTAAAGGCTTTGCCATTCAATAATGATGGTTCTGCAGTCATATGTAGGATCCTGTTTGCTTTATTATTGGATTGGACAGTGTTTTCCCAGAAGCTAATGTAATGTTATTTTTGTAGCTTCAACATGACCTAAAAAAATCTACTTGTTCTCAAAGATAAGGCCTTTCCTCCTTAGAAGCTGTGATGCCTAGTTCTTAATAGTTCTTCAGGAGGCATTCTCTTTAGGTGCATTATCAGAAGAGCCCTGTATAACATTGGGTGTAAAGTAAAATTGCTCCTTAAGTCTTGTTCTTCATTAAAGATATATAAAGACAAACATTTAGCCTAATGGATCCATGCTGTCACTGAGTGGATTGAATGTGTACTTTATGAGTCGTAGCAAACTCTAAGAGGTTTTGTGTTTGTGGAAACAGAGTCGATATAACCAAGCAAAGCTAAGCATACATGATAGAAACCTGAAGGTTGCCGCTGTTGTAGAGAGTTTGGAGCGAGAAATGGAATTACTGTGTCTCACTGGAGTAGAAGATCAGCTGCAAGCAGATGTTAGACCAACTCTAGAGATGCTAAGGAATGCTGGAATAAAGGTACTTAACACATATTGCTGACATAACAGGTTATCATTTATTAACTTTTTAAATCAAGACATAACTTATATTTGTCTGTATTACGGTTCTTTCAAAGTAGGAAATGCATCAAGTCCCAAGCACATTCTGGTCATGAACTAGCAGAAACAAACAAGACACTGTGTGCAAAGTTCCCTTGCCTGCAACAGGTTTCATCAATCTCAAACTTACTTCTGTAGGAAAACTACCAATGGATAGATGTATGTGTGTCTCAGTCATTTATCCCCTGGCTGTCTACAGTAAACTGTCCTTGCTGACACTAAATGAGTTTGACACAAGATTTGTGTGACAACAATGTTTTCAGGTTTGGTGCTTGTAAGAAGTTTCAGCAAAGATCAAAATGTGAATTATTTGAACTAGAATTCAGAACTGCCCTTGGAGTTTGTTCAGTTCATGTTAAAGGGACGGCATCAAAAGCCATGCAGAAGGGTTGGTTTGCTAGACACCTATCAATTGCACATATACAAGTAATGCATTTATTTGAGGGAGGGTTTCAAGTAAATATATGAACAATATCTGAGGGGACGGGGCAAGATTATAAACATTTTGCTTTAAGCAATGTCAAGCTCTACTCCAAATAGTTGTAATGACTTTACATTGGTTAAACTGAGTCAGACACAGTGGGTATTTTACATATGCTGCTTGTGCTGGACTTCAGCCCCTCCATTATCTGCTGGAAGGGCAGCTCAGGATGGCAAAGCAAACCAGGAGAATTTTGGAATGCGATGGCAATCATTTCCTTACACTGGTGATTGACTCGTTTTACTAACTAGTCATCGTACTAACAAACCTTCTTGGTGTTAAGGGGCTGAGAGGACTGTCACACATTGGGAACATAACAACTTTGTCCCTTAATCTTTACTGCCTTCTCAGTTCTGCATGGTCAGTGGGCAGGATCTCTACAGAGTGTTGGGACTATAGCTCATGCTCCAAGATTTGCTGTCCAATGGCTTGGCTGCTGCTTCCTGGGATTATTACCAGGGTCACAGACTGTTGTGTTGCATCGTTTTGCTGGCAAATGTCATCTGTATCATTACTTTTCTGATCAAGGTAGTATCAGTGCCTTAGGGAAAGGATTTTATGCTTCCCCAGAGCTTTACTTTGTCTTCATATACATTGAGACACTGGCCCTTGTGAGAATGGAAAGGGAATGGAGCTGCAAAAAGTAAAGGCAGTTCTCTTCCGCTTTCCATACTATTGCAGTAAAAACTGTTAGTTAATTTTACTTTAAAATGCACAAGTCAGTATATTTTCTTGGATAACCTAATCCAAAAAGGTGCCAGAGAAAAGTTGGAGAGAGATGTTTGGAGAGAGATTTGGAGAACAGACATGCTAATGTCCAAAGAAGTAAACTCTTACATTTTTTTTGCAGATATGGATGTTAACAGGGGATAAACTGGAGACAGCAACTTGCATTGCAAAAAGTTCCCACTTAGTATCTAGAAATCAAGATATTCATATTTTCAGACCTGTAAGTATAGTTCTAACTTTTTTTTGTTGGTTCATCAAAGGATGCCTAATAGCAGTGTTGCTGGATTCAGTTAGGAGTTGGCTGGCTGTTGAAAGTTGCTGCGTTATTGTATTGAGTGTCATTGTAATGGTCAAGAGAGTAGCACTTAGGTTGTTATTCAAAGCAGTAAAATGACAAAGCATTTAAGGGTGTTGTTTTCTAGAGTTGTTAATGTGCTGTAGAAATGTTTGTAGCCATGTGTGGGTGACCCAGGTTCAACACACCCTTCATAAGAGACATAGCAAGATACCTCTAAATAGTGATGGAGGGGTCTGTGTGAGCTAAGGTGCTGAGCCACTAAGAAACTGTCCATGCCTTTAGGCTGTCTGAATGTCATTCTTGCTTGTTTTAGCATTTTCACTGATAGAACTCTTTAGAGTTAAGCAGAATTAATCCTGAATGAAACTGCGAACATCCCCTGTGTAACAGAGATTAAATGGGTATGAGAAATTTTTTTCATGTCATTATATATGTGTGCATTTTACCAGCAGACTGTTGAAGTAATTGTTAGAAAAGTAAACTGAATCTTCTTCTATACATTTTATATGTGTACTATTCACTTGACTGAAGCCAAACAAAAATAGATTTTCCAGACATTGATTGATGCTGTGTGATCAGACATAATGTGTCTGTTTGTTCTAAATGAACCACTTGCACCTACAGAAATAATTATATGAATATAATTTACATGTAAATGTATTTTCTTCTGAAGCATCAGAATGGCAAATTAGGCCCTGCAGACTACTATTTGCAATTAAATTATTAATGCTTCTGATAAAACTTCAGATCAATTTTTGTTGACCTTTCCACATTGTAGCACCACAAATTAAGTCTTCCTGAACAAAATGTATTTAGTTGAGTCAGATTTTTATTTTCATTACCTTGACTGGTAATAAGAGATCAGCATAAAACTGTGTTAACTTAGAATACGCAGTTTTAAATTAGTTAGAAAATGCATTTATACAGAATTACTTCTGTGGCTATACTTGTTGCAAAGAAATAAGTATTGAATTAACGTAAGGAAATATCAAGCACTATAACACTTCTACTGTAGTTATAAAGTAGAAAGATAAAACCTTTTGCTACTCTGTTTCCAAAAAGTTGTGTTTTGTTTTTAACAAAACTGTTTATTCTTAGAAGTCTCAGCTTCTATAATTTATAATTCTGGAGGTATTTACAAATTTAAAAAAAAAGAAGGCATTCTGTTAAGTTGAAATGTAGAACAGAGAGGAAAATCACTGCTCATCATTGTGCACAAGTGCTGACATCTCTTCATCTCTGCAATGCAGAAAGAATATACTAGGCCAACACAGTCTGGTGTTCCTAACAGCTGTCAAGGAGGTTTCTCTTTTCATGCTTAATTGTGGAAAAGAAGGAAAAAAAATTGTGAATTGGGGCATGTGTATGAGTTTTTGCAGGAGCTTTTTAATGTAATTCAAATTTTATGGGTAGTACAGCCCATCTGGAGAGAGAAAGGTTCTTTGAACTGCATCAGGCTGGGTAGTAGTGGGTCAAGGACAAAACTTCACATTCAATGTAGTTAAGAGTAATATATCTTTAAAAGTTATTTAATCAATGTGATCTGTTGACAGAGACAAGATTTAAAGTGTAATCAGAGCTTGTGTTTTATTCTGTGCTTGGAACTTTGTCTAGCATGATAGCTCTAAAATACATTGATATTTATTGGGGGAAAAAACAACAAAACAAACAAAATTAAAAACAAAATAATTTTTAAAAACCCACAAAACAAACAAACCACCACCCCCACACCCAAACCTGCCAGTCTCCTCAAAATCTGGTTATAATTTCAATTTTTCATATTCTGTTTATAGTTCAAAACCTTCTAAAATGCATTTAGTAACAGTTGACTGTTTTTTGCACTTCACAGCTAGGCTTTTCTGAAACAATTATGTAAATTTTTAAAATCTGTTATGTAATTCTTTCATATTATGCCACTTGATCTTGTCTTCAGAGTCATGCAAGATCCAAAAGGATTAGTACTACTGAGCATCTTTATGTCTCTTTGAAATCTGTGCCTGGTTTTCCTTCCTGAAACTGAAGGAACAATTAATAGGAACATTTTATGTTATTCTACGAGCATATTTTGCTGGTTAATATACAAAACAATTGAGGTTTGCTTGTGAAATTTTTCTGTTTTTCTCTAGACCTGCCAGGATGAAAAGACTCAGGCCAGCTCAAAATTCAGATGTTTTAATGTCATTAATTCAGTACTATTTTAGCCCTTGCGAACTTTGTGGTGAGGAACCACTTAAGCTGGCTACATAGATTTTACTTGTTTGAGGATTACTCTTTCACTTCATAAGGTTTGAGGCTTATAGTAAAATTCCATGGGTATTAGACTTGCAATGGGATAAAACCCTTGAACCAAGGCTTCTGGGTATGAGTTCTCAAAACTTGATTTGTTTAGGCAGGGGTTTTTTAAGAATGTAACAAAATCTTTTAACTGAGTGTGTTTTATTGAAGGTTGTAACTCGAGGAGAGGCTCACTTAGAACTAAATGCTTTTAGGAGGAAGCATGACTGTGCCTTGGTGATATCTGGGGACTCACTTGAGGTAAATACTTGGTTTCTGTCAAATTATTTATATGCTTACGGGTCAGAAAGTAATGTGTCAGCATCTTCACGCTCTTTTTTCAAGCATTTGCCCATACTTGTAAGTAGTCCTTAGAGATACTTTTGCTTATCACTGAGTGCAAATTAGATTATATATGTTGTAGATGTGCAAATGTTACTGGGTTTCTAGTCTTCTGTACAGTAATAGAAATGGAATTTGTATACAGCATGCTTTAGTACTGTCTATTCTCTTAACCTCAAAGCATGTTGCTGCTCAAAGTGACATTCTCTTTGATATAAAAAATAATAAAGCCACAGTCAGGAGAATCTTTCTTTTTTTTTCCTTCCAGTTGGATGTTGTACATAGAAAACAACATAAAAAATCTTTATACTCTGTTTTTGTGTTGGGCTACATGTAGTAATATTTAATTGTAAATAAATCCAGGCATTTTCTTTTTTACCTCAGGTTTGTCTGAAGTATTATGAGCATGAATTTGTAGAGCTGGCTTGTCAGTGTCCTGCTGTAGTGTGCTGCCGATGCTCTCCCACCCAGAAAGCCCACATTGTGAAACTGTTACAGCACCACACCGGGAAACGCACATGTGCAATAGGTAACTTGGCACAATCCTAGTAGTAAATTCTGTTATAAATGTAATCAGCAGGTGGCACCACAGAGAAATAGCTGAAATAAAACCAGAGAGACTTCTTTACCAACCTTTACCAGCAGCCAGGTATTGCATAGTTATGGCACAAAATGCCATTCCATGAGAAAGGTGTGGTTATCTTTTCTATTCTCCAGGAAAGTCTTGATTACTGAAGTAATTAGTCATAAGTCCTAGATTAATTGTAAGAATTTAATGGCATGTAAGAGGTTTCTCAAATACTGTAAGGCCAGAAGAATAAAACCTCTGAAGAACTGAATATTGCAGTGACATTTTCCAGGTGATGGAGGAAATGATGTCAGCATGATCCAAGCAGCGGACTGTGGAATTGGAATTGAAGGCAAGGTAATGTTCACAGTTTCACTGTGAAATGTGTGTCACATAGAAGCCTAGTAGAATGTGATTAGAAGCTTTATTCTTAAACAACAGTGAATTGATCATTTCTAATTAAAGTATTCTGCAAGATTATAAGAATGCTTAGTCTTTAGTATTTTTGCTTGTATGTCTTCTGCTTTATCTTTTTAAAAGCAGGAAAAATTATAGTTGTGTCTGTGTAGCACTTAAGAAGGGCTACACAGGAGAAGTAATTGAAGAAGCAGGAGAAGTAATTAAACTTATTTGTTACAGCCCACTGCATCTTAGAATATGCACAAAAAAAATGTCGTGTCTCATTGCAGGGTTGATTATCAAAGAAGGAACAAACTTGTTTTTATTGCTTAGAATTTTGAAACTTGATAGGCATCTTTTACACTGGGCTTCATATTTGGGCTTCATATTTTTCTTTTTTTCTAGGAGGGAAAACAAGCTTCTCTAGCAGCTGACTTTTCTATCACACAGTTTAAACACATAGGTAGGCTGCTGATGGTACATGGTCGAAACAGTTACAAAAGATCAGCAGCACTTGGTCAATTTGTCATGCACCGAGGCCTTATTATTTCAACTATGCAGGTATTTAAAACTTTGTTTTATGAATCCCTATGTCTGTCTTTGAAATGCCACAAAATCTTAAATAACCAGTATAGTTATTTTTTCTATATTGTATTGTTTTTTATGTAGAATTATATTAAATAATTAATTATCTGCTTTTTCTAGGCTGTATTTTCATCAGTCTTCTACTTTGCATCTGTTCCCTTGTACCAAGGATTCCTAATGGTAGGGTAAGTCAAAGTAACAATTACAATTTCTGGTGATGAATTCAGCAAACTAACTGGTTAAATAACACCGTGGGCTTGGTGTCATCCATATTTTCCATGCATTTATTATGGGTATGCTACCAAAACCTGGGATGAGTGTATCAAGAAAAGTCACACTAGGTTGGATATGCACTATATGATGGGGGAAGTCTCATTATCAGTTCTCTGGAGAGAGGGATCTGCATAGCCTTAGAAGAAGATACCATAGAACCTGTGCACATATGGGGTGAAAGCAATAAAGAAAATCTCCCAGACCAGACCAGCTTCAGCTGTCACACAGATTAATTTACAAGTCTCAGTGAGGATCACAGGGTTTTGTGTTAAAAATGGTGCTGAAACTACTATGAAATTTCCTCTGAGAGTGCACTATCCAAGTTTGCCACATAGATTTCCATTCATGTGAATATGTGCAGCATTAGGAGCACCTTAGTCATGTTGCAGCAGCTGGTTTACTAATATGGTTCCCCAAGTTATTCAGCTGAGAGCTGTGCATATGTTTGTGTTTATCCCTGTTCTTTGTCCCTATGACCTAAGAGCTTCTTTTTATTCTCCTTGTAAATAATAACAACTTAAATCAAGAGTACTTAAATCTTAATCAAACCATGGTCTGATTAAACCAGACTTTGCAGTGACAAACAGCAGACCTCTCTAAAAGGTTTGCAGAGGTTGTGATAAGTTCCAGGGAAGTACATGTGAAAGTGTGTATCAGGCATGTGTACAATAAAATCCAAAGCCACTTACAGAGCTGTAAAGACTCTTATTCATCCACCTACCTTCTCCATGTTGTCCAGATTATAGTGCCCTTTTTTAAATTCTGTTTTCATGCATCCATCTAGAGATGAATTTAAATGTCAGGTCTTTGAACTGGTTGTCCAAAGTGCTAGTGCACAGGAAGTATGGTAATAGGTGATAAGCTTGGGTGATAGAATAAAGAAATGTGTTTATTGGTTTTGACTGTATAAGACCTCTGTAACTTCTCACAACTGACAGCTCTCAGAACCACAAGAGCAGGTTGCATGTGAAAGCTGTGTTGGTAAGCTGCCTAAGTACTGGGAAAAAGAATCCGTTTCATTTCACTTACATAAAAAGAAAAATTGAACTCAGTAGATCTGTTTAAAATTATGTCCTATGAAAGTGTTTATGTGTGTTCTTCCTTTCTCCTAGGTATGCAACCATATATACTATGTTTCCAGTCTTCTCTCTAGTATTGGATCAAGATGTGAAGCCAGAAATGGCATTGCTATATCCAGAACTTTATAAGGATCTCACAAAGGTATGAATGTCCTCAGTGCTCAGCTACAAGCAAATGCTAAAATCTCCAGTGTACAAAACTGGGAATTGTTGCAATTATTTTCTTAAGGTATTCCAAGCAAGACAGATTGCACAACTATTGCCAGCTTCTGTACTATTAAAATAGTCCACAGTACCAAACATTTCAATCATTTTTACTAATACATTTCTGCAGTCACCAGTGGCTGTACTGAAATAATTCAAACCTGAAGGTATATTGATAAAGCAGCCTTGACTCTGGCCCCAAAATCCCTGATGTGGAGTTATTTATGTTTACATTTTCACATCTTACTTTTCCGTTTTAATTGGTAGATGAATTTATAGATTTTTTTCCCAACATGCAGAAATTACTACTGATGTCTCCAAAAACTGTCTTCTTTTAAATAACAGATATTTATAACTGATATATCTAAACTCAATCATCCATGGATACTGCTTTCTTTATGTTTGCACATACTTGCAAACAATCAAAGTTTGTAATTTTGTTACCCACAAGACTGAAATAAATCTCAAGATTCTGTTTTAATAAGCTTTTTGAAAAGCACTTCTTCTTCATTCTTAGCTGTCAGCTAGGAAAGTTATGATCCAAGGCAGAAGCAGATGGTCTTTTTTAGGGATAGTAAATTCTTCAAAGATGTTTCTAAAAGCTCACAGGCAGACTACAGTTAAAGACTCTAGTCCAAAATGTTCTGAGTCTGTCTTTTTAATTGCACTAAATTAGCTATTACTTATGTTAATCTGGGATCATGTTTTTTCCTCTGTTGGAGATCTTGGTTCTTTCTCTGCTTGAGAAACTTTGAAGTATTTGAGATTTCAGTCCTTTATCAAACTCCAAAAAGCATGGCCTTCACCTGCTAAACAGCGGCATAAGCTTGCCTGTGGAAAGCTGTTCACAGAACTTGGAACTTGCTGCAGTAATGAGAAAGTGCTGATTCTTGCCTGTTCTAGATTTTTTTTTTTTGGTGGCAAAATGGCTGCTTTGTTTGCCACTTTATCCCTTAAAAGGTGTATCTTTTCAACTTTTCAGTTCTAACATATTTCATCAGTACGCTCACAGAATGCAAGAGTCATATCACATGTACAGCACTTATTCTTTAATTTTTGCATATGTTTCAGTCTGTACCATTCACAATCAAAATATTTTAAATTTATTTGGTAATAGTTCCCTGCTGAAAATTTGCAGTAGTCATAAAATTATTCTGTGAAAGCAATGGGCAGTTTATCCAACGTTTAGAAGTTACTAGTAAATATCTGCAGATTTGCTTAAAGTTTTGGTCAGTAGGTACAATGCTGTAGTTGTTCTGAAGACTACATTTTACAAATAAAAAATAAATTAATTTTACTGTATTTATCATTCTAAAAACCAGCCAGAGCATTGCAAGCTAAAATATCTCTTCTCTTTAAGGCCTTAATTTCTTACTCCCAAATTTAGGCTTCGTGCGATTTCTATACAAGCTTGAAATGAAGAATCATAAAAGCAAGTAGAAGCTTTGTAGCCTTTATCACTTCAAATACTGCTTATTTTACTTGTAAAATGTTTCACCAGCAATAAACTTTTAAAAATATATGAGCTGAGTAGATTTATTTTTTTTAAAGTTGTGTTTAACTGTCCTCTCACATGTTTCCCTTAGGGAAGATCTTTGTCATTTAAGACCTTCCTCATCTGGGTTTTAATCAGTATTTACCAAGGTAGGAGAGAGTCCTAATTTTGCTGAACTTTTTGTCTGCTATTAGCAATATTGTTTTTCAGCTGCAGGTTGAATTCCCAAAGCTTAGCATTTCATCAGTAGTTATATATATTGCTTTCTGTTTATCTCGTAAATCGATATTCCTGTAGTGTGCCAGGCCTATTCAAAACACAGCGTGATTGGTGTTTTTATTGGTGCATGTCGCCTAAAAAAGGACATGTTTTTAATTAAATGCTAATCCAGAAAAATTTTAATGAGTGCTTATCACATTGCATGTATTTACACAGTAGTTTTCTTTCATTGAATGACAGAAGTACTGTTGAAGAAATCTGAATTATGTAATCAGTTGAAAGTAATTACACTTTCAACAATATCTCATTTATTTGCAGCACTTGACAAAATGAGGTTAATTAACAGTTCATCAGATATATTGCACTAAAAGGTGTTTAATTTTCTAAAAGTTTTATTTCTTTATGGCTTTACTTTGGTTGGCTTATTTCACATGTACAAAGTACAGTAAATATCCTTCTTTTAGAAAGATCAATGTTATAAAAATTGCTGGGCAAATTTTCATAATGAGCAATCAAACGTTCAGTGTGCAGTTGTAAAAACTGGCACAGTGAAATTTCACTGCAGAGTGAAATTTGCCAACCTTGTGTGCCTCTTATTGCCAACCTTGTGTGCCTCTCCACCCCACCCAGGTGGTATTCTGATGTATGGAGCCCTGCTGCTTTTTGAATCTGAATTTGTACACGTCGTTGCCATTTCCTTCACTGCCCTGATCTTGACTGAGCTCTTGATGGTTGCACTGACCATACGAACATGGCACTGGTTAATGGTGGTGGCTGAATTCCTCAGTCTTGGCTGCTATGTGGCCTCTCTTGCATTTCTAAATGAATACTTTGGTGAGTAAAAGTACTTTAGCAAAGAACTGGTTTGTATCTTTATTTTTTTATCTTTCCTTTTTTTCAATGTATAGGTGATGTTTTGAAATGCAGCTTTCTTTATAAGAAATATAATTGTGTCCAAATTAGGCTTAATTAGTGTTGGGTTACCCTTTTCTCCTAGAATTCAACAATCTTTATCCTGTTAGTACGGTTTATCTAGATTATAAACTTTAGTCAAAACACTCCTGCCTTTCCCATCCTTGGTCTGATATTGACAGTCCAAATTGCATACCTTAAGTTGGCTTTGAGATTTGCACTATTGAAAATAGCTATGATTTGTTAAAAATCAGTATCTTTCACTGAATTGGTGCATTATTTTGTACATCAGACCAAGTGGACCTCATTAGATCTAACTTACAAATTGCTGAAGTATTGTTAGGAAGTGATGCAGCAGCGTAGAAGGAAAGATACCTTATATAGGAGCCATCGCTTCATAATTATAGTAAGGTTGTATTAAGCTTGCTTTGCTTTAAGTTGTGGTGTGCCATACTGTGCCTTAAGGTACTGATTGTTTACAGTTCACAAGATGAAAGAACACATTTCAACTGCAAATCTTAGTAGTCAAGAATCTGAGCATCAAAATAATACCTATTTCTTCTTGGATGAACTTATCCTTTAGTAAAAACAAAGTATCTAGGTGTTATTTTACAAATGTAGCTTACAGAAATATATGTAATAGCTTTAATTATACCTCACAAGGAGCAGAATCCAGCTTCTTCTCTGCCTTTTAGGATCTGATGAGTATGGAGCTGCCCTTCTTCACCTGACATTTCACACAGCAGAATTAAGCGTTACATGGCAGTTTCTAGAAGTCTTAAAATTCTGCCTTCACTCTGTCAGTTCCCAGGTGTTCAGTGCTAGGGTAGTGTGTGTGCATTATATAATTATTTATTTTTATTTATATAATTATTTATTTAAGCAGTAAATGCTTCACTGCCTGTCCCAGGTGTTCTGGTACTTCCAAGATTTCTCAGGAGTCAAATTTTAGTGAAGAAACAACCCTGCTGGGCTTGGTACCTCTATTGTACGTTATTTCAGATTTGCCAGAGCACCATTTTTTTTCTCTGACAGTAATGCACAGACACATTAATAGAGATTATTGGGTTGATTTTTGAATCTCCACAGTCAAAGTACAAATTAAAGGAACAAACAAGAACAGATATGGGTATTTGCACTTGAGTACAGATTTCCAGGAACTTCATAAAGCACAACTTGCAGCTTCACCTTTGAAAGTCTGTAGTATTGGTGACAGCCAGTCCTTCCATCCTTTCTGGTGTTGTTCTGTGAAAAACACTTTTAGATGATGTTCACAAAGGTGTAGAAACGACAGGAACTTTGTTTCTTGCAAACTTTTCCATAAAGGGGAGTGTTTTCCTCTCTGTGCCCATGTATTTATTTGCTGGGCAAGCCCAACCGAGTCCATAGACGGTTGCATGGCTTCTTGCAACCCAGGGACTTAACTTCACTATTCTAGTATTTGAGAGTACTGAAAAGGCTGCAGTTTCATGAGATTTTGTAAAGATGTATTTTACTGTGTGCTATTCACCACTGAATCTGAGAAAATGCCTTTCCTTTATCCTCACTTCGGCTTAATGCTTTATTCTTACTTAATCTGTCCCATTATAACTGGGGGGAGGGAGCTTTTTTGTGTATGTGATGCAGCATAAACCTAAGTGATGGTTTGCAGTTCAAAATATAGAACAACTTCCATGGATCAGGAAAAATGGTCCAGACCAATAGTGCTTGACGTCACTTGCAAATAAACTTATTTCAGTGATGCTGCTTATAAGGAACATCTCCTTCCAGAGAAATTATATGATGACATGGCACTCAAATTAGAAAGGCAAAAATACCAAAGGCAAAACAGATACTGTTCTAGAGCTCTGACTCATGAAAGTAAACCAATTTTTATGTTTCTGAGTTAATTGCACACAGTGGCCTTTTTAGGGTGTCTATGATAGGTTACACGGGCTTTCAATATGTCTAAGCAGCCTTAGGCTAAAACTGCATAACAAGTTTATACATTGAAATTTAATATACTAAGTATTTTAATGAGCAGAGTTGGAGCAGGAAAGGATTTCTTTAAAGCATTTTATGAAGTGAATTTTCATTTACATGATCAAGTTGTTTATACAGTAAATTATACCTTGAAGTGAAATGTAAGAAAAGTGCCAATCTATTTACAACCTTAAAACATGACCAAATATAAAATCTCTATGTTTTCAAAGTGTTTTGATTTAATTGCTACTTAAAATAATCTGATTGACGTGTGAAAGGCAGTACTAATCCAGTTAATGCTACTAACATATTTTTCATCTCCTCTTTGTGTAGCTAACCTGTTGGGGGTTGTTGTTGTTGTTGTTTTGGTGTTTTTTTCACAACTTTTGTATTTTCTGTAAATCTATCCTTTCATTTTCCCTCTTTGTGAAACAGGTATAGGCAGAGTGTCTTTTGGAGCTTTCTTAGGTAGGTGAAGTTTAACTTTTCTTGAAGTTTTGGGTTGGCTTTTTTTTTTTTTTTTAAAGATTCACTCAGGAGTAGCAAATTTCTTAATATATGCATTTGTAAATAATGGGAAAAAATAAAAGAAAAAATTATTGGGGTTCCTGGAGTTCTAGGATCTTTTCATGATAATTGTGATCTAATTATCACAAATAGGGTCAAAAAATTCATTAGCAAGCATAGTGTGTCAGCATTCTTGTTAATTTTTTGTCATAAACAATTATCTTTTCTGTGTGGTGGGTAGCAATATCACTACATTTTCCCTTGAAATATTTGGGCTCTAATTTAATCTCTATGATTTTAAGATTCATTCAGCATAGATGTTGTAAGAAAAATAATACAGAATAAAAGATCCAAACTAGCAAAGAAAAATAATATAGAATAAAAGATCCAAACTGGTTGGGAACTTAAAGCAGGTAAAAATCATTCTTACTAGTAGAAAAATAAGTTGAATTAACTTTTTATTATGAGAGAGTCTTGCTTTTAAACTGAGATTCTGTTTCCCCTGAAAGTTACTTCAGCTGCGAAACAGTGTGAGGACCATAAAGGAACTCTGAAGTTCCTGTCTAAAAAAATAATTCCTGTCCAAAAAAATGAAGCAAAACGCTGAGGTTAACTTTCTGTTGCTTTATTGCTCTTTTTTAAAATTGGACAATAGCATAAGCAAACAATTAAGGGGCTTTTATTGACTTTGCACTGTGGAAGTTCCAGTTTCCATGTTACTGGCTCCCATTACTTATTTTCCCTTTTTGTTTCTGCAGATGTTGCCTTTATCACAACTGTGACCTTCCTGTGGAAAGTGTCAGCAATCACTGTTGTAAGCTGTCTTCCACTTTACATTCTCAAGTACTTGAAGCGCAAGTTCTCTCCTCCAAGTTACTCCAAGCTTACCTCGTAAAAGTGATTATATTCCTATGGGTTTTCACTCACACCAGTCTGCAGATTGCATATTCACTGTGCTTTAGTGTCTATGGATTCATGTTGGACTAAAGAAACTTTAAAAAAAATCAAAAGGGATAATGTGAATAGAGCACAAAAAGAGGAGGAAACATCTGAGAGATACAATAACACAGAAGTACACTAACAACTATCAGAGATAAACTAAATTTTCTTTGTGTGGATTTTCTTTTTTTATTTCAGTTGTTATGATTATAAAATAAAACCAAATTACTTTTGATTTGACAATGCTTCTGAATGGTTTCATTGCTACTGTGAAGGATCTTTTGCTACTGTAAAGGATTTTTTCCAACTATGTTTATCTTCTGCAAGTTAAATTGAAACTTCTGTTATTTATTACATAAATTTCCATCTTTAATTATTGTATGACTTCCTAATTCAAGCCCTTTCTTTTAATGTTTATATATGGAAAAGTTTATTCATCCATACTTACTCTAACAAACCTATTACCTGTAAAAGCCTGTGTCTGTATTAGCAGCTATTATTCCTCATCAGACATTGATTAATATGCACTATTTGAATTATGTACTGAAGTCTGCATAGCACAGTATTATTTTAGGAGCTGTTGTCCTATTCTGTATTCTCCATTTCTGGCACCAGTAAATTACAGATGTGTGATGTTGACAGCAGTTCTTTAAATGCACATTACAGCCAGGTTGCACAAAAGCTGTTTAAAAACTAAATTATAAATTCTGTACATAATTCCACAGCACTTACTGATCTGTACAGATATCAAAACATGGCTGCTCAGTAAATATGTTTTAAAGTTCTTATTCATTTTGTATTTGTAAAACTGCAAATAGTGTCAAAGTACATTTCTATATATGAGAAGTCCAGTAAACCTTGTATTAGCTAATATGTCTAAATTGCCTTGTAATCTGTTTACTTAGGTTACTCAGGTAAAAGAAAATAAGAAGAACACATGAACATCATGGTAGGAAAATCTCTCATCTTCCAAGTTGTAAATGTTATGTTTTTATAACTTAGTTTGGGTGCAGACTTGTCAAAAAAAATCAAAACACTTTTGCTTGTAAGCTGTCAGAGTTGAGTGTCTTGGCTGAGTTATAACACTTTATCGCAGCTGAAGATTTGCTCCAGAAACTCAAATACTCTGATGCAATCTGAAGGGTCCAAATCTTGCACACTGTACTGGCGAGTAGGATATATTAATTTTCTATTGTGATATAACTTTGCTTTCTCACGAAGTACATATAATGAATTTGTCATAGTCTGTTAATCAGAGGAAAGGAACAACATAACTCTTCATGCTTTCTTTATTAAATATTTATGTGTGTGGTTTTAAAACCCACTTAATATGGATGTCATTTTTATGTTTGACTGTATGCCTTTACAACATAATTCATATTTCAGTCTCTTTTCCCTTATGCCATTATTACTTTGGATGAGTAATATTTAAATGATAATTATAACTACTTCCTGGGAGAGCAGAGGAAATGGCTGCAGAGCTATTTGGATTCCACCCCATTCCATTAATTTCTGTTTTCAAAGTTTTTCTAACTAGCTATTTATCTGGTTTTTTTTAATTTTCATTCCTCATTATAAAAGCAATAAAGCCTAATTTCTACCAAGTATTAGTGGTATATGTATTAAATAAACTACTGAGGTAGAGTTTCCTTTAATTACCCAACATCACAGACTAGTTTGCCCTGTCTCTCTGTGAACTCGATTCTGTAAATCCCCACAAGATGTCACTGTTCTTGCATATTGGCAGGAGCCTTTCTGCATTCGGTGTGGTTTTGCCAAGACGCTCCTGATTTACGTTTTTAGCTTAGTTCTGTGGTATTTTTCTCACTGATTTGCTTTAGTTTTTTCTTTTCCCCAGTAAGTGGTGATTACTTTCAAACAATTAAGAAAAACACTGGTGTGCAGTTCTTCTGAAATGTTGGTGGCATTTTCTTCAGACCTTTTTGTGGGCTCACAACCATATGCATAAGATTCAGGAGATAAGCACAAGCTCAGAGTTGGTTGTTTTTCATCTATACATCACATCTGTGAAATTAGGCAGAAAATGAAAAAAAAAAAAACAGAAATTAAACTAACAGCATGAAAGTGATAGTGTTACTGCAGTACATCTGTATGAGACACAATTGCCCCCATGGGTAAAAAACTGCTCAGTTAGAACTTAAGTGTAGGTAAATTAATTCCCACCATTAAAACCCTTAAGGTTAGTGTGATAGCAAATGTATAGGCTCTGTACACAGCGATAAGCCTTTCAAAACTGGAGTCAGTTCTCTAAAGTGCCTGCTTCCTTAGTATTTCCAATATAAAGCAAAGGTCCAGTTTCAGCTCACACTTTGTTTTAAGGATTGTGGAAGCCTGACTCAAGTCACTTACCTTCCTTTTGAGGTTCAGCTTACATAAACAGATTTAGGCCTTGGCTCTGCAAGTTACACCCAGAAGGACCTTAGATTTTCTTGGTATTAAATAAATGTTTACTTTTTAAAGCTCCTATGTTAAATATGTATTTCTGAAATGGTAATAATGTCTCTCTGAAAACATATTTGGAAAACAATTTCAGAACTGGGACAGAATGGAGGAAGGAGCAAGGTGTGACCAGGCAATACATCTTCACCAAAGTAACTTACATAACAATACGTGGACCATGTTTAATAAGCACTTGAGCTGAACACCTAGATTTCCAATGTAGTT
This sequence comes from Motacilla alba alba, assembly GCF_015832195.1. NCBI lineage: Eukaryota > Metazoa > Chordata > Aves > Passeriformes > Motacillidae > Motacilla > Motacilla alba. The sequence goes on along the minus strand of NC_052017.1, from coordinate 58,708,723 downwards.
TAATGGAAGAAGAGAGGGAAAGGAGAGATCCTGCAAAAAAGGAGAGTACTGGTAATTATATTGGGTTTTTCTGATGCCATTCCAAAATTCTGTGTTCATGTAACTGCTGGAAAACATTTTACTACATAAGATATTAGTTTGCAAATGGAAGATAAATTAAATCCTTGTATACTTAACATTAAATCTGTAGCACTTGTCCATGAGTGCAAGTGTTTACACCAATGTTTTTATGTTCAAACTGAGCTTGCTGACTCATGCAATCAGAATTCAGCTGTGTAGTATCTCCTGTTTTCTTCCTAAACCTTCAAAGTGGTTGTCAAAAAATGTGCCACTGATTTTATATATATGCTTGAAGTGTTTGTTATCTTGATGAGCAGCTTCCACTCAGGCAAGCCTGTATTACAAGTTGTCCTACCTTCCATCTGCAAGAGTGTGAGCTGAAACTTTTCTTCAGTCTCCATTTAAAGCATGCCTGAAAGAGGGAGCTTTGCAGTTGGGAATCTTTTTGGACTGGACAGCATTTCTGTAGGTATTTAAGCAAGAATTTTGATAGCCACTTACACAGTTAAATAGTTATGCCATTTGTTGTGAGGCTCAGACAGACAAAGCTTCTGTAGGTGAAGAGGAGGTGATTTCCCCACATATTGCTCTTGCAGGGTTCACTGGAGGGTTCCTTCATCACTGGAGGCTGGGGCTGTTCGAGCCTGACCCACCTGGGGTTGCATATTAACCTCATCACTGCTGGTGAGCGAGGCCTGGCTCACTGTACAAACGACCGACTGGACTTCCTCAGAGGCTTTGGAGATGGGCTCTTAACAGAGATACCTCGTTGTGAGCCCTTTGCCTGCTTCTGCAGAGCTGAGTATTCCTGAGTTTCCTACTGGCAAAATAACATGAAAGAGGCTTGCATCTGTGACACACTTGCATCCCTTCATATGCTCACAGCTATTAATGTGGCTCCAACAACTCCTGCAGGGCAAAGGAATTAATTGCAGATGATGTGGGCTCTGGATGGAAGCTCTCCTTAAAAAATGACAGCCACAGAAGGAGATTAGGTTGTCCTGCACTTGCCATTGATGCAGAAACTGTTCTTGTAGGTCCTGTGTACACTGACATCCATTTCAATTTTACCTTCCATGGAGTTTCTCCTTATTTTTGCTGGCCAGAAAGGAAAAAAAAAATTGGGTCAGCAGTCTCTGATAATACTTAATTGAATAACCTTTCTGTATCTAGGTTGTTATTATAACTCAATTGAAACTTGAAGGCAATCAAAAAAGCCCTTCAATACGTTAGCCCCCTGTAGAGAGGAAAATCAGTACAAGTGAACAAAGATAACACGCATTGAACATTATATGTAAATAAACAGGAGGCACAATGTCTTTAACACTGTGTTAAAAAGCATAGGAATTTCTTTTGTAAACAAAACACACTTAAAGCGAGATACTTCCCAACAAGTATTAACTACCCAACAGATGCCCTCAGCAGGGTTCACAGCTGTTATTGCAAGTGGGAATTTGCTCAGCCAATTGCCAACAAAATCCCCCTTTAAATAGGCAATTGCACTGAAAGACCTATCCACTACTTCATCGACCAAAACCATAGTTTTAATCAAAATATTTTAAAGCAGAGGTGGTGAAAACTGCATGCCACGAACAGAATAATGAGAGCGCACTCTGCAGTGGAGTTGACAAATTCTGCCTTATTCTTCCATACCTGACCAGGTTTTAGCGGAGCTGCAGCTGAGGTTTCTCCCAATCATAGCCTCCTCCTCTCCTCTAGCATGCTTTCAAAGTGAGATGGTAATCAGCAATATTAAACTTCTAAATTGCTCAAAAAAAAAAAGCAGGCTTGAGTAATTTTGGCTTTGGAATTTAGCTTTTATGCATTACTGAGCAATGAAAAGATCATCATCTGCTCTAAGGAGATCCTGTGTACAATAGCTGTGATGCATAAGTATTTATGTGCCTGGCTTTATTCTTCTGGCAGTAAACTATCTTTATTTCCTCCGCTTTTGACAAAACTGCTAAGAATAAAAAGAGCTTTGGTTATAATCATGTAGCTTTAAGCAAGCAGTACACAAAATAGACCATTGTAATTCTTATTTGTAGAGCTGCTTTCCATTGTTTCTCTATAATATACACATCTCGTTTTTTCCATGGGCCCTCTGTGTTTTGCTCTAAGTTCTAAGCATGCATTTGATTTTGCAAAGTAAACACACGTTGTGTGGAAGCAAATTATAGATAACTACTTCAAAAGTCTGTTGAAAATGAATTCCTGACTGGAAGGCTGGGGGATGGTAATGGATGAGCAGACCTGTAAGGGGTAAGTGTATGTACATATGCTTTGTATTTATTGCCATTATCTGTTGCCTATTTGAAGGAGAGATCTGGGAATTCTCAATCAAGATGCTCCCCTGGGGAAAAGCTCTATGCTGCATGTGCTCCGTAGAGGAAGATGAGCTGTTGTTTCCCCTGTGTGTAACTGCTGGTTGCTGCCTCCTCTTGCCATTGAATTCCAAATTCATCTGCAAGAACACAGCTACATAGGCACTTCCTCCCACAGCTTCTGCTTCCCAGAGTACCTTCACCCTTCATTAGGGTATTGACTCTTCCATGACAGTCACTTGAATATGTCTGTTGGTTATCTTGATCCCAGCTGAATGGGGTGTATCCCAGCTGTAGAAGGTACTTTTCTGTGTGAGTGTCAGGAGCAGGACAGGTGACACAGATGTGGTCTAGTTATCCAAAGGCAACTAAAGCAATTGTAGACAATCTGTGCTTGAAAATAAATAAATGCAACAAACCTGAGCACATACAATTTTATCAAATTCTAGGAAGGAGGTGAAGGGAAACAAAAGCTAATGGCTTTGAAACTTTTACCCTGTGGCTGTAATGGTTTTGCCTTGCTTATAGTTGCCTTTCAATTTCTTGCATAATCTTCTTCACATGAGAAAGTAGTAAAATATTTCAAGTTACTAAATTATTATTATGATATTTTTTAAATAACCTAGCTGGAGGCCTTCACATTACCTTCCTACCTGTGCATGGCTAGTTTTAATTCTGGTAGGTCCTTTTACATCATTTTTGGTATTATAATACATGGAGAGTTGAAAGTTGAAAGCAACATATGAGGATATCCCTACATTTACTCAGAAATTGGATGTTATAGTGAAGGATGCCAATATTTAAGATGTAAGAATCTTGAAAGGTTTTAATTTACAATTATTGTATGATTCTATGAAATAAGAGGTGGAAGGAAGAAGTCTGCTGCTGACAGCAACTTAGGTTTTAGATGCCCTTAACTTGTGCAGACTTCAGAGAAAAAAAAAACAACAAAACAACAAAAATAAACAAGAAACCCACATGGCAAATCTTATTTGAAAAAAAAAAAAGGTAACATTTTAAGAAAGTAAGCCTTTTAAGATGATTGTGAGACTCACACCTGAATGTCTGGAACTACTGAGAGAAATAATGTTTATAACAACCCATCTTGGGAACACCTGCCTGAAAGAAACTATTCCAGACAGTCAAAATGCCTTGCATTTCTACCAAGCTCGGGTATCAGTCTGGCCCTGCTTGCATTAGAAGAGATTTGATTTCTTATGACCAAGAATGACCAGGATGGGCTGTCACATTACACTTGCATTGTCATGTTACCCTGATAAAGGCAACCAGAGCAAGGTCCCTCTGTGCTTTGGTTCAGCTGTGCCCACTGGAATGTTGGACATGGGTGGAAGAAGTCCCCAGCCTGAGCAGTTCTCCAGGTGTTGAAACAATTGACTTCTGTGTAAACTGGTTTGTAGTGCTGGAAGGGAAGCAGGGAGGAGAAAAATAAGCTGTCTTTGTATAAGCCGAAGCAGATTTGGGGGGAGTGGGAAAAGCCAAGCTGCAGTCACATAACCATGCTGCCAGCTTGCCATCTGTCCAAAAGCAATTACTTGGAGATGGCAGGTGAGGAGGGAGAGCAAGGTTATAGCTCAGCTGTAACACAGAGCCAGCCACAGTCACTGATCTGGTACCTGGCAGCACAGGAGTCTTTCTTCTTGACATGCAGGTAACTCACTCTGCCAGTTCAGACGTATCATCACTGTGAGTGATGGAGTTCACTGCTGGAGAAGCAGGAAAAGGCTTCTTACAGCAAAGCCTGCCCTAGAGGCAGCTACCTCAGGGCATGGCAGCAGAGATGTCCAAAAGTGCACAACTTTACATGTTCTGGTCAGATATTGGAAATGCCTTTGGAGGCAGAAGACTGAGGAAGAAAATGGGGGAAACTTCATTTTGTCTGAGGCCCAAGAAAAATCAAACCTCACCCCTCTACCCTGTGCTAGGCTGGACAGTGCAATGGAACCTCCAGACTGTGCCCTGTGCTGCAGGATCCATGCAGCCCTTTGCAGCTTCCACCTCCCAGCCCCCTGAAGAAAAATCTGAAGGCTGCTTGCAGCTATCTTGCAGGAGCCCTGAGCCAAGTCTGTGGGGTTGTCTGTCTGGCCCTGTGCCAGCCAGTGCTCAGTGTGCAGGCACAGCCAGCCCCTAAGCACAGCGTGCTGCTTTGCTGCACTCTTGATAGGAAGTCACTTGGCATCACCCTGGGGACGTCAGGAGATCTCCCTCAGTCTTCCGGCAAACCATCTTGTTTTTTGTGTTTTGATAATTTGATAATTTGATTGGGCATGTCTTTGCCCTAGCTATTCATCAGCACCTTCCATTCTTGCCTGTTCTCCAGGTGTTCTCCTCTGAGTAACCTGGGTGTCTGGGGCCTCTTTGAAATTGCAGCCTGCTGATCTTGTAGCTGTTGACTCAAGCGCCAACACATCTGCATGTGGGTCAGGGTTGGTGACCACAGTCAAGACTTCATTTATTTGTGTTGTATTTATTTTTAAAGATGGGACACAAATTCCATGAGAGAGACTCATTTGGTGATCATGTGAAGAGAATGACCAGGCAGCTGCATGTGGCTGAGCTGCTTTCTGGCGAGCTGAATTCAGTATATGCCAGTATATACTGGCAGTAAGGGAGGAATTCTGGAAGGGAGACACCAGATAGAGCCCTCCAGCAACTCAAGGAAAACATGAAAAACAAAGGCTTCTCTATAGTCTTTCTTTTACCTGTCAGTCCTGTTTGAGTCGCAGACATCTCACAGCTCTTCTACTTTGTGTCCCTCCTTTCTGGGTTTGATACTTTTCCCAGGCATAAAAAATGTGGGAACTTCATCTCTTCTTAAGAGAAAGAAAAAATGGGAGCTACTTGCAAGTCCGAAATAGAGCAGTAAATCAGCTTCATGTTACACAAATTTCAATGAGAATATCAAAACCTGAGGCAGTAACTAAGAATTTGAGATGTGAGGCAAGTCAAGGGGGAAAGCTAATAATTTCCATTGTTTTGGCCATGTAGCAATTCTATTCCCAGTCTATTCCACCAGAAGTGACTGGTGATTTTAAATGGTACTATTTTTAAGATGTTTGTTTTGTAAGTAAGAGCCTGGTTTCCAAAAAAATAAAGCTAAATAGTCACTGTACAGTCTCTTGATTAATTTTAAACTGGGCAAGCAAAATTATCAGCTGGAAGGGAATAAACCATAGTACATGAGCAGCAAATAGATAATGATGTTGGTATCACATTACGGAGCTGAGTAGGATGCTGTAGATAATGATACAGGTTATTCAGAGAGAGAGAAAGACCCTCTTTACTCATTAAGAGACTGACAAGGGAAGAAATTTTGCCACCACTGAGAATGTATGGAAGTGAGAAAATATGACAAGTAATAGTGAGAGAGAGCGAAATATAGGGCTAGGATTATTAGTCTATAAGGCGAAAGGTCCTAGGATGTCCCCGACATGACTTGGGAGGAAAGAAATGTTACCTTTTTCTTAGAAGGAGGCAGAATTTTCATCAAGGTGATAAATCTACTGATTTTAAATCTCTGACATGGGGGCTGGGGGGGGGGGGGGGGGGAGCTTCACAGTGTCATTTACACATAGCATGAGGAAAGGACTTCTTCACTTTTAACTTGAGATTGATCATCCTTCTTGTTTGAGGCTCATCACCTTAGGGACTGCTTCATTTAGATTTGAATTTTTTTACGTAAAAATAGTGTGAACTTTTGCTATATTCAGACATGGTCACTTTAGAAGTTATCTGGTTAACTTTGGTGTAATTCCATTCCCATCACTGAATTTTCTTCTCATCCTCCAGATTACTGCAATCTTACAGAAGTATGTGCACTTCTGAGTACAGGAAATACACCTACAGGAGCTTCTGTCGTGCTCACAGCTTTGTCTTGGTGCTGCGTCTGGGCGGGTTTGAGCAGGTTCCCTGCTGCTCTGCCCCTTCCCGGAGCTCCCCAGAGATCAGCTCTTTGTTGTAGCGGTGTTCCAGCCCGCAAACTGCTCGAACTCCTGTTAGTCTCGTCCATGGAGAGCATGGCCAGCACTGTCAGAAGTGATTACTGTGGAACTTAGGCGATAGAACTGAGGCTTCTTAGTACAGTGTAATGACCGAAATAGCTGTACACCCGTGCCAGGGAGCCAGCGGTGGCGAGAGAATGTCTGTACAAGCTCTTCATGCCAACCGAGTTTCACAGCCACCAGCCCGTTTCACCTAGTGGGAAGCAGTACCTGCATCGTTTCCCTTGCCGTTCAGCATCCCTGCTTTCCAAAGGTGGGATCGGTTCCAGTTTGAATGATTGATTTTATTTTTGTTTAAGTAGATAATTGTCAACATCAATAAACATGGGGGGTTTTGGTTTAGTTTATTTCCAAGGGCAAGTTTCTTGTGAAACTTTCTGGTGTTTTTATAGAAGCCAGAAGAGGGCGATGCAAGCCAACAAATAAGTAAAATTCCACACTCATGGTCATCACAACCAAGGAAAAAAGATCCTTCTTTCTAGTCACACGGTGTTCGTTTTCGAAAACTGTTTCCACAGTATGGGGGGGGGGGGGGGGGGGGGGGGGGGAGTTTCCTGAACGGTAGAAGTTTTAAAATTTTAAATCCTTAAATTTTTCGGATGAGACAAAAATCTGTTATGTAAAGGGCTTCTTTCCAGTTCAGTCGCTGTCAGACACCATCACCGCAAGTGCTGCCACTGAGGATGCAGTCTCAGAGACAGGCTAATTTATTTACCAGTGGGTGTGTTGAAAGGTGAAGGTATTTCTGCCAACAGTCCATCCAGGCTAGCTTCAAACCAAAGTCTTGGGTATTCAAAGCCCTTGCCCTCTGAGGAAAGCTTGTGGTTTTTATTGAACTTTTAATTGGGTGAAGGGAGGGGAAAAAGTTCTTAACACTCCACAAAGTGTTTGCCGTGATAATGTCTGGATGGTGGAGGCATCTGGTTTAGGACAGACTTTGTGTCGGGGACCTCATTAACCACTTTTTGTCAGATTTGCTGACCACTAGCGCCAAGCATCAGAAGCAACATGATCCCATGCTGCTAGCAGGATAGGATGTTTCATCTCAACAAGACACTCCCCTCCTCACTGCTTCTGAACCAACAAACTCCACAGGGCTGCTCTGCCAGACCCAGTGTTGTGGTGTGCTCTCAACTGAGCCAGCATTCTGGTAGCCCTTCCCCTGCTTTCTCCTGCTTCACTTTAGACCTTCACAACAACATTCCTGAAAGACTCTCATCGCTAATATGTGAGCCCATGCTTTGGCCCCTCCACAGTTATCCTACATGGATCTCTTACTATGCTGCCTTTACCCTCCCCTCATCTGCCACTGATACCTTAAATACTGTTCATCCAAGCCAATCCTAGGACATAAGAAGTCTTGCACTGGGCTTTGTATCCAGGCAGTGGACATCCTTCAAACACCTCTGCCAGACTAAGTTTTTCCCTGAGGTCACTAGTCTAGCTAGCCATGAATTCTGAACAGAGGGGATACTCCTGCGTGTGTATGTGCCCATGCACACACAGTTTCTGAGGTCTCAGTCTGCCTTATCCTCAATACAGGTCACTCTATACCTGTTGGCACCCTGAGAACAGTGACAGGAGCTCCCAGGTCTGTGTATTGCTGGAGCTCTGCAGCCCAGCAACCAGTGAAGGAGCCTTCTGTGGAGAGGAGGAGAGGCTTTGGGGGGTGGGAATAGCCTTTCTTTGTCCTGCTAGGGGTTGCTGGCTGCTTCTGTGAAATTGGTCTGCAGCACTTCTTGGAGGGCAGCCAGCAAAACTTGGAGCCAAATCCCAGACTTACAGACTTGACAGCTTTGACTCATGTAACTTGAGAAACACCACGAGACTTACATTGTGGCACAGCTCTTATGGACTGCTCAGGGCATCAGTGCTGGGCAGCAAGCAGGGAGCAGCCCTTAAGCAGTGAACACGAATGGCTTTCACCTCAAAGACTCACCTCTGGTGACAGATTCTTCAGCTGAAGTCCCAAAGGCAATTTCTGTGAAACAATTCCTTGAAACAATTCCGTGAAACAATCTTCGACTCCAGTCTTTAGTCTGTCTTTTTACACCTGCCTTCCCCAGAATCAGCCTGGTGGATAAACCCAGCTCCAGGAGGTTGTTCTGCCATTGCTCTGCCTTGGAGCTTAACAAAGGCATTCCTGTCTGCACAGGTCTGTCCATGCGGTTCTCTCTTGTACCACGTGCACATCTGTGGGCAGCCTCCTTCTCATACACCACAGTTAAGAGGTTTCTTTAATTTCATCGTTTACTCAGTGTGCTTAAAAAGCAATCTGAAATTTAATTGGACTCTTGGAAGGAAGATAGTCATGAAAGTCCTGGAAGCAAAGGAGAAGAGATTAATATGTACCATCTTCATGGTTTTCTGTAACTGTTCCAGGCCTGCATTTGATGTATCTGCATTAACTTGATGTGGAAGAGTCTGTTGATGAGACCTGAGGCACAGTGCAGACACAGAGCCTGGTGTTCGGAGGTTGTGGGGTTTCGTAACACTCGTGGTTTCACTGTTGCGCCAGAGCACCGTTTAGAGCAGAAGAATCATGAGGTGCTTTTTGGCATTTTTCTTAGCAACGAGGAAAAGGATTCTCTGGCTTTGCAGAGGGGAGAGTCTCATATTTGGACTGTTGGGGCTGTGCTCATCCTGAAAAACTTTTCCATGGCTTTTGGAAGGTCCTGCTCTACAGTGCATGCCAAGCAACTGCAATGACTTAACACATTTAGTTTTCAGAGATTTAACTGAGGGATCTCAGATAGAAGTTTAACCCTGCTAATGTTTGCAAATATGTCTTGTTCTAGCTGCTAGTGAATTTGCACTCTCACATACAGCAACAGATGCAAAAGAAGAGATGGGGCTCTTCCTGGGACTTTCTGGTTCTGCATACTCATTTAGAAATCAATTTAATGCATTTTAATTGCCTATTTTTCTCCTTGGTTTTCCCTTTACAGCTACACACAGCAAAAATAATAAGGTAGAGTCTAGCCAGGCAGACTGCTAATGAGGAGGCTTGACTCAAGAAGATTTTAATTTTCAGCATTTGCTCTTCAAGATAGCTACTTTAGCATGCAGGGATGTCACAAAACAGGAATGCTTCTGATGGAACAAAGGCTTTGAGCTTGTACATAATTTCCATACACAAACAACCAAACCTATCCTTGACCAAACTACAGGAGTCTGGCAATTCCTTTTGGGTTGCCGGCCCCCTCAGTCAAACCACTCCAGTAAAGAAAACTCTAATTGTGCATGGACTGAGGTGTGAAAAGAATGAGGGAGACAAAATGCAAACTGTGAAAACGGTGTATGTTAAAAGCCCAATCTCTTGCCAGCCTTTCAAGATCCCTCTGGCAAAGAGAAGCTTCTGTCTCTGCCAACCTATCTGAAGTGCTTCTCAGAAATTCCCCATCCATGGGGCATTTCTGTGAGAAACCAGAATTAGCTGAGGTCTGTGGCATCTCTGGACAGCCAGAGCAGGCAGGATAGCACAGAGTCGTGCTGGGTGTTGGGATCAAAGTCAGCCTACCACCAAGGTGCCCCTGATTCCACAGCTATTGCAAGGTGCCCCTGATTCCCTGGTCACTCAGCTGTGACCTTGGCACCACTAAATGCTGTATCTGAACCTTGCCATTGCTGCTGAAGTAGTTCATTGCAGCTGGAGACATCTGCATTATAACCCTTCATATCCAATAACACACATCTCCTATCATTTTATCTTTTAGGTTGAAAAGCTCCGAGTTTCATCCCTGTCCAAGACCCCTGTCTTCAGAAAGGCTGGGCTGCTCAAAGGGTGGTGAAAAAAATGGCAGAGGAGAATATATTTTTTTACACCACTGGACTGTAATTCCTTACCTATTTTACCTCAAATGTAAAGGATGCTTCTCAATAGAGCACAGCCACAAGTGAGGGAATAAAATCTTGGCACCACATTTCATAACCTGGAGAATATTTCGTTTCTCCCTAAATACCTCTCATCCCCTGAGTTACCCTATCATGCTGCAAGTATAGGAGAAAGGGGGAGCAGAGACTGGTGTATGCAAGCATCTGGCACAAAGGACCATCGTCAAAATTGCTGCTAGAGTAGTCCAAATCCTATTCATAAAGTTTGTGAAGGTGAGCCCAGAAAAGTTTAAAGCAATGATTTTGTGTTTGCTGGAGTTTAACAAGATTACTGACTCTGCCTCAGAAAATGAGGTCAGTAAAATGTATACAAGTATTGGAGTATCAATATTAGGAGGATAAACTTGGGTTAGGGAAGAGAGAAGTGCAATAAATAGCTCTGTGCACCAGAAGAGAGCTTACAGGGCAGATCTCCTGGGGCTCGGAGCCGGGACTTGTTCTGTTTAAGAGTTTTGCACAAATGAGCCCGAGGCTGGCGCGATGTGCCGGGTGTCCAGATGCAGATGACATCATGATAGGAGTGGAGGCTGCTGATAAATTTCAGGAACACACTAGACTACAGGAGGATTTAGAGACACTGGGGGGAACAAGCTAATACAAAGGAATTCAATGGAAGGTTATTCATTTAGGGAGAACCAATAGCACATTTAAATGCAGGTTTAATGAACTAGAGCAGGAGGAAACTAATGAAGGCAAAGACTGCTGGTGCTGAGAAGTGGTAGGAATAGCAGCAGTCTGACAAGTAAATAATAGTGCAGCTGAGATATTGGAAAAGAGGGCTCATGCTGCTGCCAGGGAATCCAGGACTTCACATCAGCTCATTCATTCCACGTGGCTGTGAGGGTGCTCCCAGCAGTGAACTCGAAGTATGAAAGAGGCTGGTCCCCAGCTATAGAGAGGAAGGCTACAAAGGGCACCTCACAGCTGGCCCTGCTCTGTGCACAGGGACATGGAACCTTGGATCTAAAACAAGATGCTTCCATATGCATGGAAGTGAAGGTGGCTAAGTACATGTTTGGGCTCACGGGACACTTGGTTGTGACCACAGCTCAAGACAAGCTGCCATTGGAGTAAATCAGCTCAGTCTAGGTCTCCTCTGGCTGTGGGGGGGGACCAAGAACTCAGGGGCCAAGCACTGGCAGAGGGTAGAGAATGAGAAGGACTTACAGAGCCTGTCACTAAAAGCAGAATTTCCAGGGGCTGTAGAGCTTATGGGCTAGGCAAGAGGGAAAGGAGTCCCTTCTGCACTGGAAGGGCATGTGCAGCCTTTCCTGACTCCTGACCATCCAAACTCAACCACTGGCTCCTGGACTGCTGAGTGAAGCCACACTTCTGCACATGCAGACACCCCAGGCTTTGTGTCCATCTTGCTGGGTCACTGCTTCCATTAAGCCCCCTGCACCAATTCTGCTCCTTCAGATGAAACATGGACGTCTGGGGAAAAAAAATGCACTGCCTGAAAATGAAGGTGTGATCCTGTGCCTCAAAGGATGGATGAGGTGAAAGCCGCCATGCCCACAGTGTGCAGAAACTGATCCTACCACAGGTCCCAGTGTGCCACAGATATCGTAAATTTGATGTTTCCTTTCCCAAGGAGAGGGGTCTGCTCCGCTGCCAGCTTGAGTCCCTGTGTACCCAATGAGCCTTTCCCTCATTAAGTACTTCTGAATGAGGCAAAAAATGTGTTACCACCCCCTGTACCAGCAACTGGGGAATTCTTAAACTTTAAATATTTCAGAGCTAAAATATGATGCCTGGTACAAAACCCTGTCACTTTTTCTTTGCAAGTCTGGCAATACTGCACAAGTACAAATAGAGAGTTAGACATGCTCTTACTTTTTAACCACCCCGCATTGCACATTCTATCAGTAGGGTCCAGGAAGAAATGCAGAGCATCGGTATTTTCATTGTTGATGGCTGTTTTGCTTTGTGAAGAGAGTTCCTGAATCGCCATGGTGAGACCCCAGGGTCACGCAACAGAGACGGAATTCAGCCAATTCCGGCACCCACCTCAGCTGGGACAGCTGCGGGGAGGATGCTGCACAGTGACCCCTGCCAGCAGCAAAGGTTCTGCCCTGTACCTGCCCACAATTTGGGTTTGTGCAAGGGGCAAACACAAAAGGAAAAAAAGGGGCACTGATGCAGCGTGTATCATTATGAAATTATTTCTCTCCACTAATGTCTCAGTTTAATTTAGTCACAGCTTTCTGTATATGGGTCTGGTGAGGCTGTCTGATGTCTATCTTGATTTTAAAAAGTCGGTGTCTGAACAGATGACTGTAGCTCCAAAAAGGTTTAAGGTCCTTTGCCTGCAGTCACTGGCTGCATTCCTAAACTGTCGTTTAAAAACAGTCCACTAAATCAAAAGCCAGGTAAATCAACAGAGCACTCAACATCGTAATGAGACCGGTTATAAGGTAAATTACAACATTATTCAAGCACACAAAATTCCTCCTCTGGCATTTGTCCTGCTAAGTGCAATGCACCTTAAAAGTGGTGAAATGATTTCTGGCAGCCTGTGAAAGAGCCTGTGTCAGGGGGATGGGAGGCTGAGCCCAGCCTCTGCCTTTGCACCAGCTTCCAACTCTGGGCAGCACCCGGCCACTGCTCAGGTGTGCTCCCGGCCTTGTTTGCAAGGTTTATGGATGGGTTTTCAAAATGGTGCTGTACCAGCCATAAACACTGGCCATGTGCTGTCTGTTTCCAGCAAATCTTGTTACAATTTTCAAAGCAGGAGACTAGAAAGACTTTAATTAGGGCCTTGGTTAGGGAGGCTTGAGACTTATAAATCTTTTGTTACAATGAATGAAATTCTGAACAGATGCTGATGCTTTTGAAGCTGCCAAGACCCAAAAGATGGGCATGCAGACCCTAAGGAGATGGCCACTATTATGAATGATAGATATAAAAGGCTGTAAGGATATAAGGGCAAGAAGCCCAAAACAGGATAAAAATTCCATGCAGAGCACGGGTGGCTTTTTGTGATACATATTTTGGATTATGGGATTCAGTGCACTTATTGTAAGAAAATGTTTTATATTGGTAAACACTAGAGAGAGGGGTTCCCCCCACCCTGCTTTCAAAACCCTTTTGTGTAGACAAAGCTGAAAGTTTTCATCTTGCAGGACATGGCCCGAAGAAAAAATTTGCCCCAAGTCTTGCAAGCAGCTCAGGGTGCCAGTCAGGCACAGCCTGTTGTGTGGTGCTACAAACCTAAACCCTCTGGTGAGGCGAGAACAAAGGAGTTTTGGTTGAATTAGAGGTTCCCGAATAAGTACTGTGGCTACTGTGTGGAAAGGTTCATGCAAACCATCCCTCCCATACTACTGAAACCCAACAAAACGGAGAGAAAAGGAAAATGGAGGAGGAAATGCACAGACTCACACAACTTCACATTATATGAAACTATCCAGTGAATATGAATCAGACTCTTCGGTGATTAAAACATCCTGTATAAATACTCTGCAGTATCTTTTTAAAGGATAACACCACATGCAAGAGCTGAGAACAGGGGGCAGATTTAGTTCTTTGCTTGCAAAGATGAGCAGAAGGACTAAAATGTGGTCAAAAAGTGCCCACTGAAGCCTGCATCATTTGGCTCCTTCCTGGAGCAAAGGAGTGGTGTTTGTGGCTAGGAGGAAGCACGTGTCAGATGGCCAAGCTGCACAGGGAATGCCAGCATGGCTCTGGGACCCACAGGCAGCTCCAGCATTGGGGGGCCCAGCCCAGCAATCACCAGCCATGGGAAGTACTGCCATTCTGGAGCACTGCTCTGCATGTCTGGGAGAGGAGAAAGAGTGGAGGCTCCTTTTCTACTCCTACCCTCCCTCCTTCTGTAAGGTACAGATTTTTTTTCTTCTTGTGATTTCTCCAGTACAAACTGATTGCTGTCAGGGCGGTGGAAAATGGGTGGGAACCCAAAAAGGCTCTGTCCCAAGGCTGTGGCCTGCTCTGTCCCCCTTCTTACCAAGCTCTTATCCCAGTCCAGCTGCTTTCCCCTGGGACAGCTGCAGTACACCAAGTGCACTGTCTCCCTCAAGCACCGCCTCGACGTGCAGTCGCACAGACGAGTTTCTCAGCCTGACCCAGGCCACACAAACCACTGCATGCTGTCTCAGCCACGGAGGAAAGGTAGAGCAGGACAGCTGATTAACCTAATTACTGGTTAAGTGCAGCAAGCGCTTTGTTTTCAAGCACAGCAGCCTCTGTGGAGGGGAAGGCAAGCAGCAGCTCACCCCACCCTTGCAGTGGGACACACGGATGGAGAGGGACTGCCCAGGGAGGCCACACAACTCCGTGGCAGACGTGGATGGTGAGAAGAGAGGGCCCAATGGAAGCATTCCTATGGAAAGCCGGAGAAAGCTGGCTGCATGGCAGTGAGAGGGGGGAGACACATCCTGGCACAGCACTGGTGACAAGGGAGGATTTCTAGCTGGGATGCTTGCCTATGCAGCCCTGTGTGGAGCAGAGCCTGCTGAGGTCCCACCAGCTCTGATGGGATTTACCCATGAGGGACTAGGACTGGTCAGTGAGGGACTAGATTTGGAATGCGGGAGCCTTATGTCTGGTCTTAGTGCCCAAACTGGCATGCAGTGATACCCACAAAGGGAAGAGAAGGATGATGGGGAGTGAGGCAGCAGTAGCAGACACATCTCCCTGTTGTCCACCACTGACCTCTCCCACATGTGGGCTGTGACGGTCAGTATGTCATGTGAGGGCCCAAAGAACTGCTTAGAATGAAGCTAGATGTGAAGACCTGCTTCTTGCATCTTCCCTGGGAGGTGAAGAAGCTCTACAAAATCATCAGCCCTGTCTCAAAAGCCACGGGGGGAGGCCGATACTGGTCCCTGCTAACTCAGCACCAGAGGTCACTGAAAAGTACTCCAAATACTTTCAAAGCTTTTTTTTTTTTCCCTCATTTTTTAGCTTATTTTTACTTCGGTTCAAAGAAGACGTCCTAAAGTTCGAAATAATGAAGGCAAATGGTGGCCGTAGCACTTACAGGCAGGATTTGGGGAGGAGATGTAGGGAAGCAAAGCAAAGAGGGCCAGCCGGTGTGCGAGCGTCAGGACAAGAGTCCTGTGGCAGCACAGGACAAGAGACCTGGCATCGGGGATGTGGCTTTTAGAAGCGCCGGGGTGCGTTTGCTACAATGATCCACTGAAACAACAGCCGTCTAAAAATAAGGTTGTTTTCTGTACTAAGCTCCTTTTAACTTCGTTAGTCATCACCGACTCCCAAAATAAGCTCCGTGTAACAGTCTCTCCTAGTAGCGGCTGTAAACAAACTCGGGAGGCGGGAAGGAGGCGCAGGGCCGAGGGAAGCGGAGGCGGGGCGGCCCCGGGGCGGCCCCGCGGGGCTGCGGGGGCGGCGGGGCCGGGAGCGGCGCGGCGGGGCCGGGGCGGGAGCTGGGGGGCGGCAGCGGGGCCCGCGCTGCGCCGCCGCCGGCTGCCCGCGCCGGCTGGCGGGGCCTTGGAGCGGCGCCACGGTGGTCCGGGCAACGGCATTAAACAGGAGGAAACAGACGGGGGATTCCGTCATTTCGGCGGAGAGCGGGGAGGGGGGACGGGGGACGGCAGGAAAGGAGAGTCCCGCCGAGAGCAGCGCGGCTCTCGCCCGCCCCCGCCCCAGCCTCCCGGGAAGCAGCCGTGGTCTTCCCCCCTGCTCCCCCCGCGCCGGGCAGCCCCGGCAGCCGCCCCGGTGGGCGCGGGCCCGGGCACGGCGGCCCCCCCGAGCGCCGCCCCGTCGGGGTGCTGAGGGGGGCGGGCTAGGCTCCCTCAGCGCCGCCCCGCGCCCTCCCCGCCCCGCGGCGCCCCCTGGCGGCGCCCTGGCGTCCCGCGTGCGCCACGTCCGTGTGGCGCGCGCCGCGTGCTTGAGGGGAGGCTGGGAAAGGCCACCGGGGGCTGAGGGCTTCCCCCCGCTGTTCTCCCGTTCAGTTTTCCTGGAAAGAAAAGCGTCGCCCTTTTGGTTCAGGTTTTGCGGTTTTCCCACCCGACGGAACGGCCGAGGTCGGTGGAGGGTGCTGCGCTCCCCGCCGGGTGCGCTCCTTGCTGGGCACCGTCTTCCGCCGCTCTTCAGTGGAGGAGCCCGCCCCGAAGAACCAGCCGCGGGCTCCCGTTCCCCAGAAGCAGACAGGATTTCTTTTATACTGGGTTTATTTCCAAGCACACATGGGTGTCAGGGACTAGATTTATGATTTTTTTCTTTTTCTTCACACACCAGATATATGCTCAAAACCCCCCCAATGGCCCGCATGTCCCATTCCAAAACTTTGGTTCCCTCCTGCCAGCTGTGGGGAGAGAGGGAGGACGGAGCGGGAGCGGGGAGTGAGGGGAGCAGGGCTGGGAGCGGGGGCGGCGCGGGCCCTCTCAGCAGCTCCTGTCCGGGAGGCTCCCGCCTCGGCCGGGGTATCACGGCCGCGTCGGGGGCCGGGACGGGGCATCCCGGAGATGGGAGGTGAGAGGAGGAGTCGCAGTGGGATCTCTTCTTCTCCCTGCTACGAAGTGATGAGACACAACTGTGTTGCTGAGATATTTACAGAATAATAATAAATAATAATAATAAAAAATCTGGAGCGACTGAAACCGAGTCCGCGGGTCTGTTAGTAATTTAGCAGAATGGGATTTTCCTTTCTCTCGCCTGCCAGTTGATGCTCATTTCCAAATTTCCACAGCGGGGGAAGCCTGCGATTTTTTACATAATGATTTCAGCATGCGAGGCTGCCTCGCCTTTTTTTTGGGTTTTTTTTTTTTCCCTCTCCCTGCTTGCCTCTTTCGCACCCCGGTCTCCTTTCTTTCCCCACCTTCACTTTGCGACCCCGGCGCGCCGCCCGTTCTCCCGCAGGAGGGCACCCGGCTCCCGCAGGCTGAGGGGACCCCGCGGGCGGTGGCGGTGGCGGCGGGGCCGGGGCTGGGCGGGCGCCGTGCCCCGTGGAGGGGCGGGCGGCCGGGGCCCGTCGGTGCCCGCCGGTGCCCGCCTCCCGCTGGCCGCTCGCCGGCGGCGGGGCCGAGGCCCGGCTGACATCACGGGGCCGGGGCGGGGAGAGGGGCCGGGAGGGGAAGGGAGGTTGGGGGGGGGGGGGGGGGGGGGTGTTTTCCAGCTTTAAAAAGGCGGCGCCGGGCGCGCAGCCCTGCGTCAGAGCGAGACTTCCCCGCTCCGCACACTCACTGCCCCCGTCCCCCGGCTGCAGCTCTCCGCGGGCGGCAGCGCCCGCCGCCCCGTCCCGCCGCCTCAGCGCGGGCAGTGCCTCCGAAGTCCCCACGCACACCCGCCCTCCTCTCCATGCCCCGTCCCCGGGGGGGCGGCGGCGGCGAGCTCCTGTGCCTCCGCGGGCGCGGCTACCACGCCAGGGGCGGCGCGGTCCCGGTCACCGGGTCGTGAAGGCGGGCGGGGGGGGGCGCGGGACAGGCGGGACAGGCGACGAGGGGCCGGCAGTGGCCCAGGGCGCGGCGCCGGGCTCCGCCGCCCCGCCGGGTGGATGCCAAGCGCTGCCCCGCCGGCCGCCGCCGCGCCGCCGTCGCGGGACCCATCCAGCGGGAGAGAAAAGCCGGCGGCGGCCCCGCAGGACGGCGCTCGCCCGCTCGGCAGCACCATGAAGGCGGCGGAGGAAGGTAACGGGCGGCGCTGCGGGGGGCGGAGGGCGGGCGGGCGGCGGTGTCCCCCGGTGTTTCCCCGCGGCGGCCCGGAGGCTGGCCGGCGGCCGCTTGCCAATAGGTGTCTCTTTCGCCTCTCGCAGGGCGCCGCCGCGGCCGCGCCGCTGCTCCCGGCCGCTTCCCGCCGGTCCTGGGCCCGGGCCCGCTCCCGGAGGGGCTACGAGGGCGCCTGGGATCCTGTCAGGGGCGCACGCTCGGGGATTCCCTCCCCATCCCGGCGTTTGATTTGGGGGAAGTCAGTGTAGAACCCATCGTTGCAGCCAACTCACGTTCCTGGGAAAAGGAAGGAGTCCCGGGCAGTGCCAGGCGCCGTACCGGCGCTCCCGGCACACCGAGGCAGGCGGGCACGTTGCGGCCGCGCTGCGGGGCTCTGCCGCCCCGTGTCCCCGGCGGGCGGGCGCGCTGCCGCCGCCGTCCCGGCTCCGGAGGAGGGCTTGCCCTTCTATCCCAGCTCTGAATCACGGCTTCTTTCTCTGCCCCTGCTGCGAAAAGTGCCCTGAAAACTCAGTAGCAAAGTTTCTAGAGGGACAGACGGTGGGAGCGGAGCTCGGGACCCGCGCAGCTCCTCCGGGCTGAACTTGGCCCCTGCCATGTAGGTAGCGTCTGGCTGACTTCGCTTTCCCCTCTTGCCAATTGGGACACTGTTCTCCCCTTGGAGCATCGCTATCCACCTACCGCCGAAACTTTCGGATCTTGCTGCTGCTTACGGCTCCTTTCGGCCACGGCAGCGGGACCTCGCGGGCATCCCCGCCGGACATCGCCCCCGCGCCGCGGCAGGTGTGGGGCAGATCCCGGCTCCCCGCTGCGGGCCCGACGGCTCCCTGCTTCCCTCCGGGCTCACAAGTTTCCTCCCTATCCGGTGGTGCCGCCGCTTTGCAGCGGCTGCTGCTGGGGCTCGGGCAGGGCGCAGCGAGCTCTCACGTCCCGGGCAGAGAAAGTTGTGAAGAGGCGATGGGGGGGGGGGGGGGGGGGGTTTGTCCATGTCCGCCGCGTTCTTTCCACAGCGTGGGACAACGGGACTCCATTCCCCCCCGGGTTTGTCCCTGGAAAGCTGGAAGGGAGCTCAAGACCCATCTCTCCCTCTCTCTCTCTCTTTTTTTTTTTAATATTTATTTTTACACAGTTGTTTTCACCCTAGGGGGGTTCATTGCAGTTGACAAGATTCTGCCAGTGAGAAATCTACAAGCGCGGCTCTGACTGTGGCTCCGCTTGTGAAGCAGAGAGCCTTTTGGGATGGAAGTTAATTATACTGTATTTAATAGAAGTGGCTGGCGTGCCAGTCGCACATTCAGACATCCGTGGGCTGCGTGCACGGCTCTTCCAATGCCCTGGGCTCCAAGGGTACTGAATACACCATTTGTAAAAATTACATCCAGAGGCAGCTGACATAAAAAGCATTCTACAGCCTCTTGTAAAGGAAAAAAAAAATCCCCCTGCTTTTATTTCTGTGGCATCTCTGATGCCTATGTTAAAATGTTCCAACCCTCGTCGATAGTTCTCTTCTCCGGTGGTGTATTTTGTAAGGGACTAAGAAAATGAGTCCAGCCAGAAAGAGTGACCCAATCCAGGAAACACGTAGGGGAGCCCTGCATGTCAGGATTGCTGCTTGCAAACTAAGGTGCCATTTGATTGCCAAACTACAACAATCAAAGAAAATACCTTATTTCTTGATTAGTCTGGGAAGAAATGTACAAAGAGTTCCAGTGGGAGGACCTCGTTTTTTTCTTTGGGTGGTAGCGAGGTGTGGTGTCCTTTACCTTTGAAAATGCCAGTGTTTATGCCAGGTTTAATGCCATGGACAAGCTACATTTCACTTCAGGCTGGGGGGCTGCAGATGGAGCAGACCGTCTGATGCATCCCTTGTTGAACCCGCTTTATGGAGTTGGAACAACTCCAGTTAACTCCAAGGAGAGGCTGGGTGGGCAGCGGCTGAGCTGGCAGATCGGTCCATGGGTCGTGCAAGGGCGGCTGGTGACACGGAAACGGCCTTGCCAGGGCACGCTGCCTCTCCATAGTTCGTTTCTCTTTCCTCAGTTCAATGACACTGTTTCGAACTGGACTATTAGCAGGAGGGCCGCTGTTACTCTGTCCGCACATGTGGTATCCTTCATTTCTAACCTTTTCACGGCACATCTTTCCTCTTTCTCCACGGGAAGGGTGCCAATCGAAATATTTCATTGACATCACTAATACTAATGTCACTGGCAAATCAAGCCGTCTGTAAATAGTGTGGGACAATTCACCAGTCGTGCAGGGTACCACATGGGGGAGAGGCGAAGGATCGAGGGCAGCAGGTACTTGGGAGCTTCTCCTCGCCTCCCCGCCGGGGCACTCCAGGAGATGGGCGTCTGGAGCAGAGCGGCGTCAGGGAGGGTTGGCATTGGCGGGACCGGGGGCCTGGCGGCTGGGGCGAGGCGGCTGTCCTGCCTGTAGGCCCTGGGCAGGGGGACAGGAGGCACATTCGTACCCGCCGCTGGGGCAAAGGCTGAGGGGCATGCCCGGGTGAAGCGGGCCGCTCCTCCTTGCGGCGCGGCCTGAGCCGGCGCCCCGGGGCGATCGGGGTCGGGGCAGGCGCAGAGGGAGGGGTTCCCCTGCTGCCAAGGCCTTTAGCACACTCGGGTGAGTCAGCCCCGGCACTTCGGCACTCACGGCCCCTTCGGGGCGAAGCCCAGCTCGGCTCCTGCGAGAACGCAGCCTGCAAAGAGGCTCGTCCCGGCGAGGAGGGGGAAAAAAGTAATGGGCTCAGATGGAAAAAAAAATCGTGTTTTCCTGGCACTTTAAAACGGAGATTTCGGTCGCAAGCCTGGAAAATGGTATTCCCTGAGATTATAAGAGAATAATATTTCCAAAACTGCTTAAAAAAGCTGTTCCTTTTGAAACCCGACCTGAAGCTTCGGCAACTGAGGAGCCGAGACGAGCTGCTGGGGCGGGCGCTCCTTTGCCTGGTGGGGACCTTTAGACGGGCCCGGTGTAACATGACAGGAAAGCACCTCGAAACATAAAGAAAGTCTTAATTTACTTTTTCCTTAATTTGTATCCCGTACGAGCGGGAAGAGGGACAGGCCGGGCAGAGCCGTGCCAGCACCGCCACCGGAGCCCTTTGCAGGCGCTCCCGCTGTGTGGCGGCGGCCCGGAGAGGACCTTTCCTTCCCCGGCGCACGGAGGCGGCCGGCAGCGTTCCGAGTCCCGCTTTACTGCGCTTTTTATAGCAGCTGGCACTAGTGGGTGCTGCGACTAAATGAAATAAATAATAAATAAATGAAAGCGGAGCCTCTTGGCTCACAGACGCGGCGCGGTGGGCATCCACGGAAGAAACTTTATCAGTCGTTAGCAAAGAGGGGACACGCCGGTGTCCTCCTTGAGCGGGCTGAGCAGCCCTCCCTCCCCACTTCCCTCCCGCTGAAGCGTGGAAGGAGCCGCTCCGGCCCCCCGCCGTTACCGCAGGTCGGGAGCAGGTGAAGTCCCGCTCCCTGCCCACCCCCGGGCTCCCCATCCCGCCCACGGCGAGCCCTCGGCGGTCTGGGTCTCCGCCGGTGCCGGCTCCCCTGGTTGGGGCGAAGGCTCCCCGCGGAGCACGGGCTGCGCTGCAGGGGCAGAGCCCCGGCGGGAGGGTGCGGGGGGGCCGGGCAGCGCGGTTGTTTGCATCGACCCGGAAACATCAACAGCGAGCGGGAGGGCGGATCGGAGGCGGCGGCAGCGGCGGCGGCAGCGAGACAGGCCGCCCGTCGGGGCCGAGATCACGTTACCGAGCGCAGCAGCGGCCGCCGTCCCACGCCGTGCCGGGGCTCCGCGCGGCCCGGCCCGCCGGCAGCAGGTGTCCGGGCGCGACGGGGCGGGCCGCGGCTGCGCCACCACCGCTGCCAGGGTGCCGGAGCGTGGCGGGGGTCGCTGCGGGAGCCATGACGGGCGTGGAGGCCGAGCAGGAGTTTGACTTCGATTTCCTCTTCGAGTTCAAGCACAGCGATGAGGGTGGAGGTGGGTCGCGGCGGGGCGGCCGGGGCACCTCCGGGAGTACTAGCGGCGGGATGCTGCGGGGAGCCCTCCTTGCGCTGCCCCGTTCGGGAGGGGATAAGGCTATCTCCCTTCCAGGGAGCGGGACGAGGGAGCCGGCAATCCCGCTCGGACAGGTCTGCCCGGCCCCGGGCGGCGCTTGTCGCCTCAGCCGCGCCGGGAAGCGGCGAGCGGGGCCGCGGCGAGCGGGATAGAGTCCTGACCGGGCTGCCGGCGCTCCTCTGGCGGGTCCCTGGCAGCAGCCGAACGAGGTGCAAGGGGAGACGACCCGGGGGGGCCGCCGGTGCAGAGTTTTTAGAAGTTTGGAGTTGTTTGAGATGTCCGGACCTCCGCGCTGACCGCTCGCACGGCTTCCCCGGTGGGCTTTGGGTCAGCCGTGACAGAGATGGGCCGGTTGAGAACTCACTTGTGCCCCCTTTCCCCATCCCCCCGTGAGCCGGAGTTAGGCTCAGGGTTTAGCTTGAAGGTCATCCGCAAATAAAAATAACGGGCGTGAATTTGTCACGCGTCACAACTGTTTCCAACTCTGGTGTCTCGGTCCGGCTGTCTGTTTTTATGGCTTTAAGCAATGCTTCAGGTGGAAATGAGGCGAACAAGGCTGGAACTGGCAGAGAGAGAAGGTTGCCGCTTCCTGGTGTGTGGTTAACTCGCTGCAGTGTCGGTGATAGCGGGTCACCCTAAAGAGTCTCTTTTGTTACTTTTTTGTTACTCTCTTGTACAAGTGGATGACTTAACGCTGCCTCAGAGTAGGGCTGTGTTTGCTCTGTGCCTTATCTTTTTGCCTGTAAATTCTAGCAGGTTTGCAAATCCTTGCCTGCCTAACGCAGCCTGCCAGGGTATGAGTGAAGGTGTTTGCACCTTCCTAGCTCTCCCCAATTGCCCACCTCTCTGGGACAATGTCAGTATCCAAATAGTTGCTATGAGCTTCTAGTTTTTAGAAGGAGGCAGTTTTTAAAGTTTCACACCAAGCTTTTCAATATGTGCTCTAGTGATTAGACACCTAAGTGTCTAAAGTGGAGTGGCCTAAGCAAATTAAGTGTCAAAGTCCTAGCGTGAGAAAAGTACCTAACTCCATTAGGCAATTTTGAAAGCATGAATTTAAACACAGACATAGATGTGGCTTCATCTTGAGCAATGTAAGACAGCCCTCATCTTCTCTAAAGACCCTACAAGCTACAGGTGTTCAGCATTCCTATTTAAAGTATGTAAATAAAAAACGATGGTGCTCAGTGCCTTGCAGGATCAGCCCGTTAATGATAGAAAGGAATAAAACTTGCTTACTGTGAAATTAACTAGAGGGAAAAAAGGAGCTTTTTAACTGCTGCAAAAGGAAATGTAATATCTGGAGATGTGCTCACAATTCAAAAGGGTCCAATTTCTTGTCCTAGTTATACTTAACGTAAGTGTGGATTTGTTGGAGCAGAACTGATGCAAACCTGCACTGGTCTATCTGATAGTGCGGTTTGGCCCAGGATATTAAAATACCCTGTTAAATGTGTCTTGGTAGTCTGTACACTGGTCCTGGGTGCCTCTGTGAATCACAGTCATAACAGTGACGCCATGGCAAAGGCATTACCTGCCTTTCATCTGCATCAGGACTGTCTAAATATCCTACATAGCTACATTATGTGATGCAGGATTTTATTTCTACCTGTCTCATTCACCCTGGTGGGGAAAACATCAGCACGTTAAATTTGCTGACTATGGATGTGTGTTTGATGAATTTTGTAAATATGGAAGTTTTGGAGAATGAGCTTATTTCAGAAATTCTAGCTGGTGGTTTTTAGCCCATAAACCAAGGTGTCTCTCTTGTTCCTAGTTCTGACTTTGAAGCTTTTATACTTGGTGGACATATTTTCTACGTGCTGCTTGTAATTTTAAGATACCTAAATATGTTTGGAAGGCTTTGGATCTTGCCTCTTTCTTTTGTGTACTATTGTACACAAACTATGAGTTGTATGATGTTATTTTTCTTGGGCCTTTAAAAGTTGGCTTTAAAAAACTGCATAATAGTTCTAAAAGTGGCTGTTCCTTGTCATGTGAATTAAGGAACTTGTTGCTTATAGCACTTGAGCCTGTCTCTTAATTTATTTTTTTTAAATTGGATTCCAAAGGCTCGTCTGAGCTTTGTATTGCCTATTAAGTCTGGGCCGCAGCTCTCCAGTGGGCTGCAGTGTTTGAATTTCATCCTACTCATGCATTACAATTTGAGCAAAATGCTGGGCCCACAGTACTTGTCCCTGTTATTTTGTTTGTTTACCTATTTATTTTTAATACAAGATCTAAAAGCACTGACTTTGCAGTCAGCAGAGGCAAAGCCCACCCCAGAGCTGGGGCAGCCTGCCGAGCCCCCAGTCTCCTGCCTGGGCTGCATGGTAGGGACTGGCTGGGAGTGGTTCCCAGCTGTGCCATGTCACCAGTGCCTTCCAGCTGTATGCCAGAGCAGGAGGCTGTGGAAGGGTGTGTAGAAGAAGAGTGTAGCCAGTGTCCCAGCAGCAGTGTGGACATGGACATCACCTTCCTCTGGAGCTGGAGGAAGCAGTGGAGGGGCTGAAGCTGCCCTGAAGGCACTACTCTAGACCCTTTCTCTGAGCTAATTTCTGAAACAGATGAGGTCTTACCACAGTTGTACCATGTCAGGGTTTTTTTCCATGACGGGCAGGAGGGAGGGAAGTGGTAGTGGTTGTGGTGACACTGGGTGGTGCGGCCGAGTGGCAGGGCAGCAACAAAAGAGAACTGATTTTGGAAGGAGTGAATTCTGATCCCCCTGGCAGATCTGCCCCTTGATGTGACCAATGCGGCTGGGTTTTGCCAAGTAGCACCTCTTTTGCTGTATTTCCTGTCTCCCTGGTTGTTTGAATAGAGCGTGAAGCTGCAGCATGTTTTGAATAATCCAGTGTTATTTGTGGCACACTGCAGTGTAATTTAATGACCCTTCCTGAGCAAATGGCCAGTATCTGAGGGCAGACTAGAGAGCAAGTTTAAAAGGTGTTGTTGCTCATCATTCCGAACTGTTACCTGCTATGACATGCATCAGCTGGAGTTGCTGTGAAGCTGCCACAGCACATTAATTTTTCCTAAGTACCGTTTGCCTTGGAGTTGTTGCCAGAGAGAAAGGTGAGCGTGGGATCACAAGTGGATGACACCAGAGAGGGCTGAGCTGATAAACAAGAGAAAGAGAATAGCTGGCTGTGCTGGTTACCAGCTTGGAGGCTCGTTTGCATTTGCAGAGCTCCCTGGTCGCCTCCGGAATAGCAGCTGCAGTAATTAACACAGCCTTTCCATATCTTCCGAGGGAAGGTGCGCGAGACAACTGCCAAGGGCTGCCTCCTGGGATAGAAAGTGACAGGTTTCCCATGTGGACTGGCTGTGGCCACAGGGCATGTAGGGTTTCCCTCTGTCCTGCAGGAAAGTGATGCTGCTGCCATAATAAACCTCAGGGAAGGCTGATGTATTGCAAGCACAGCTTGGGGCTGGAGCTGGGTGCATTTCCAGACTTCTGAGAGGAACCTGTACACCAGGATTACCCAAACTCAGAGTTCAGCAGTCATTGTCTCTGATACAAAGATTTTGCCCTCTTTTCCCAGTAAAGTAAGAGATACTGGCATTAGGGCATACGTATCTGGCTCGTGTCCTGGTGACACAGAGCCTCCCTATATCAGGAAGAATAGAGATGATGATTCCTCATCCCACCACAGCTCAGAGCACCAGGGGCATGTTGTCCTTGGTTGAGGGCTGCCCATTTCCCCCATGGGCAACCCACCAATATCTCTGGATGGCAAAAAGAGTCACTTATGCATCCCTGGGACAGGGGAGCAGAGCTGAAGGAGTGCCTTCAGCAGGCAGACAGCGAGGCGAGGCAGAGATGATGCCATGTGGACCAGCTTTGAGATGCTGGTCCCTGTAGAGCAGCAGGGATGGAGGCATGCAAAGGGCAAGTTGTTCCTTGTGCTTGGTCAGCAAGCCCCTTGGCACAAGGCTGTGATGTGATCTGTTGCCTTCCAGGTTTTCCACATTGGCTGTGCAACTCTGCTCTTGCTTTTATACACCCGGCACTGTTAAATGGTTGGAGAGCTGGCCCAGAGTGCGCTGCTGGCAGCGCTTGATGCCGCGCGTGCAATAACCAGCAGTTTCAGTGGAATTTCAGCTGTCGCTGAGTAGTGAGACATCCATGTTTATCCTTCACCTGGCCTCTGCCAGTTGGGCTGGAGAATAAGTGGTCCCAGAAACCAGAGCAGATCAGTAGATCCATCTTTTTCCAAAATCCTAGTTAACTGGAACCAGTTGGAAACTTGCTGTAATGGAAATTTCGATTGTGTATATTTTTTTTTTACAGAATTCAGTTGATCTTTTTCTTTGCTTTAGTCTGCCTCCACTTTTGTTTTTTTGTCCAGTTTTTTTTTTTGTATTCCAACTTTTCAGGGAGGGAGTAAGGCTCACTTATGTAAAAACATATATCTTCAGTTGCATCTCTGAATGCTGCAGTCTCCCAGAATCCTGAAGCAATGATGTTTGAAGACTCATTTTTTTTGCTTTGAAGGTTCACCTAGGAACCATGCCCTTGAGACCAGCTCTGTCTGTGTACATCCCCCATCCCCAAGATATCTTGTCTTGTTCTGTTCAGTTAGTGACATTTTCAAGGATGCTAATCTGCAGTCTCTTGCCCAACCTGACACACCTCTGGGCCGTGTTGTTGAGGAGAGCTGTGCTTTTGTGTGTTGTGCCATGTCCCACCATTTCAGCTGGGTATGTTACTAAGTGAGTATATTTGTGCAGCACCTCATGTCATTCTTTGTTGTTTGTTTGTTTCTTCCAGAACACTATAATTATGCATCTTCAAATGTCAATGCTGGTTTGCCTCTAAATGTGGCACATTCCTCATTGTCAACTCCATGTCATGGCCTGCAGACATCAAATCCCGTCATTTCAGTTGTCCCATCGACAAACCATCCCTCTGGATATGGAGGACACATTGACAGTGGAGCCTCTGAGTACTACCTGCCGCCAAACATGAGACCTAATGGAGCTCCAGCGCTGGAGAGCCCCAGAATTGAGATCACGTCTTACATGGGATTGCATCATAACAACAACCAGTTTTTCCACGATGAGGTGGAGGAAGCCATCCCTAATGCCAAGCGGTCGCCTTCCACTGCCACTTTGAACTTGCCGAACATCGAGGCATATAGAGACCCGTCCTGCCTCAGTCCAGCGAGTAGCTTGTCTTCCAGAAGCTGCAACTCTGAAGCGTCTTCCTATGAGTCCAACTACTCATATCCATACACTTCACCTCAGACCTCTCCGTGGCAGTCCCCGTGTGTCTCTCCAAAGACCACCGACACAGAGGAGGGCTACCAGCGCAGCATGGTGGCCTGTACTTTGCTCAGCTCCCCGAGGCACTCTCCATCAACGTCTCCCAGAACGAGCATCACAGAGGAAAACTGGCTGGGGGCTCGCAACTCCAGGCCTCCGTCTCCCTGCAACAAAAGGAAGTACAGCCTCAATGGCCGGCAGACCTCCTATTCCCCACACCACTCCCCCACTCCTTCTCCACAAAACTCACCGCGGGTGAGTGTCACAGATGACACATGGCTGGGGAACACAAACCAGTACACCAGCTCCGCCATCGTCGCTGCCATCAACGCCCTCACCACTGACAGCACCATTGATATGAATGATGGGATTCCCATCAAGTCAAGGAAGACCACCATTGATCACACCCCATCCATGACTCTCAAAACTGAACCGGCTGGCGAGGATCATGGGACCATATCGCCAACTGCCGATTTGTCACCGGAAGACTTCTCCAGCTTTCAGCACATCAGGAAAGGAAACTTCTGTGAGCAGTACTTGTCTGTGCCACAGCATCCCTACCAGTGGGCCAAACCAAAGCCTCTATCTCCAACATCCTACATGAGGTAAGGAACCCCTACTTAGAGGACAATCCCAGTAGTATCTTTGTTGCATGCTTTTGTTTCCTTCTTCCCCTTCCTGTCTCTGTTTCCTGCCAAATGTGCCCATCCACTCACTCCACTTAACTGTGTCTTGTGACACTGCCTCTGTTGTTGGTGTGGTGTAACCACAAGTCAAGGCTTGAAGGGTAAAAGAGGCTGTTCTAGGAGCTGGCTATGCATAGGTTGTAACCAGTTTTCCACTTTCCAGGGGATAAGCCCCAGGCCAGGAAGTCTGGAAATCAGGCGTTCAGAAGCTCAGGGAGCAGGACAATTTGGTGCCAACAAACCTGTGGCTTTACTTGAAGTTTATTATGTCTCAGTATTTTTATATTGCTGGACAAGGATATGATCTCATTATGGTGATTGTTGCAGGGCCTTTTACATTTATGCTTTGTGCACAGTGAATACAAGTTAATTAAGAAGATGGTTCTTTTGTGAATTATTTCAGCTTATCTGAAATTATTTCAGCTCATCTGAAGGCTGTCTATCAATATTTTTCTGTCTCTTCTGGACAGTGATTCTCTGTTTTTTTCTGTCTTCCCTACAACTTCTGTTTAAAGAAGAAAAACTAATTTTTCAGCTCATAGTGGTTCAATCTGTTCATCACATTTATTTATCACAACAGGACTCTGGGTAGGAAGCAGTACAGAATAGCTGAAATCTTAATTACATTCATTGCATTCTCTTTCTGTCGTAGTTATAGACTTTATTTTGGAGTGTTCTGGAAGCTGTAATATACAGAAGCATGTGGTGCAGGAAAATAGTTCAGCTTTCCAAGGGCTTGTAGGCTGTTCCTAGTCCCTGGATCTGATGGTCACCTCCTTTCCTCCTCTCCAAGCACACCCAGCTTCTTGCTCTTGACAGTGAAGCTGCCTTTCTCAAAATGAAAGCAGTAAGTGTGTAGCTGAAGTGTTGTAGTTAGCAATGCATTTCCTGATTTTCAGCCTTGTCAGTCTCACCTTTTTTCAGCCAGCACCTCTCTGCCCTGTGCTGTCTCCTGAAACTGAGGTGGAGTGGTCCAGAGCTCTCTAGGTTGCAGCACACTCCCCTTCCTCATCATTATCATTCTCATTCTCCTCTGCATTGCCAAGCTCCTTTCAAGACCCTGGCTCAATTCAGCGCTGGGAAATGCAGCAACCCCTTTGGGTCTGGCCACTCAGAGTTAGGCACTCACTGTCTTTCAGAGCTGGGGTGGAGACTTCTAACACCAGGCAAATCCCTCAGAGCCTTCCCATTCACTTAGAAAAAGCCTTTTATCTTCACCCACTGCAGTGCCAAGTAGCCCATGTTAATCAGAGAGGCTGGCCCTCAGCTGTTTTGTCAGGGGCAGCTTTTTGTTGATGACTTCAAGGGCAGGAATAGGACAGTTTGACCAAACAGGCTTTTATCTTTCCGTTGCAGCAAGCGGCCGTAGGCACTGTGCCGCGGTCCGTCAGGAGGCACCCGGCATGCCTGTGCGCTAACACAAACAAGAAAGGTGAAGTGCACAGAACGAAGCCCCACTATGTTGTGTATTTAACATTTTTTCCACTGTTTTGGTCTTGTATAAAATATGTTTCCTGGTTTGCAATATGTTTCCATGTGATCTCATTAACTCGTGCTCTAGGGCAGTTGGAAGTTACTGTTGAAATGAGATTTTAAAGTTATTTTACCAATCAGATACACTGACAGTGCTTCCTTCCACCAAAAATACTTCTCATTTTATGTATATGAAAGAACTGGGCAAGTGAGCACGGACGTCAACAGGATCACGGCCTACGCAACAGAAACTGTTATTTTAAATCTTTCCAAAAAAATTGGTTAAGAATTTGTCACAACAGAGCTGGATTTTTTTCCTGTTATGTTACACATCTGTTCTATTTCAAACGCGAGGACTGGAGGGGTGGATTCCAGCAAACAACTCAGGCTCCAAAATCTACCCGGTCATAATGATTTTGAGATAACCAGATTTGATTACCTCCTCTGTCTCTTCCTGAATATGCGGTACAGTTTTCATCAAAAGCCAGCATGCCTTGGAAAATCACTGACGCCTTTCCCTCCCTCTCTTGCATTCCCATCTCTTTGGGAGCAGGAGGAAGCAGGCTCAGGCACACCACCAGCTGAGTGCTGTCTCCATTCCCAAGGTTTTATAGTGGGCATCAGTCTTAAAAGAAAACTGCATTTTGCTATTGTTACAAAAATTGATTATGTTTTTAATTTGTCATAATTAAAGTTCAGTCCACTTTAGGCTTTTCAAATCCTGGAGCAGGGGAATATAAGAGTATATAATGAGGCTATAATGATGCCTGCCTTAACAGAAATAGTCTATGTGTTTCGTGAGCTTGGATGCTCAGCCCAGTCCCCAGGCCGTGGGCTCTGTGATGCAGGTCTGAGCTCACACATCTCCTTTCAGACTATGAACATGTGACTGCTCCTGCACGGGACTCGCGTGTACAGAGGATCACTCACAGGACAGGGTGGCAGGATGGAGCCTGACATTGCAGCTGAGGCTTGAGCTGCGCAGGTTAACCCAGGGCTGGTGGGGATTTGGCTGCAGTCCTTTGGTTGCAGCCCAGGGCCTTGCACCAAATCTTTGGATGTAGAAAATATTTAAAGACCAAGCAGACATTTCAGGGGAAGCACTGGAGCAAGCTCTGAGGTAACAATGAGAATCATACCTTTTCTAGACCAAAATGAGTTATCTAAATATACCAGTCTGCCTCAAAAAGCCCTCGAGGTAAATCATGATGCAGAGTCAAGAGATGGTCTTTGTGAAGCTCTCTTTCAGCTTTTATCTCCAACATATTTTTTTTATTTTGGTATTTGTGCATTGTGCTGTCTCACTCAAATGCAACAAGTTTCTGTCTGTAGTATCACTCTTAGAGTTACTGTAGGAAATAATTTTAAGAGAAGCACTCTACTGGGCCGTTACTATACAAGCAGGGCAGGCTCTGTGTTTCTCAAACCTTTGCTGTGTCAGTGGTGTTCCTTCTGTGCCGTTTCTCCATCTCTGCATTACAGTGCTATGTAATGCAGAATGTCTTGTGGTCAAAAATGTCAAAACCAAAATGGAAATACAGGACTGGACTTCTGCCCTCGGCTATGGGGGCACTGTTAGTGACTACTTCCAAACTTATCCCATTTTTTGTATTCTGTATCTGCTCATAAGCAGGTCCTAAATCACCCTGTATCACAACAAAAACTCTAGTCACTCACCAAAGTGCCATGTTTCTGAGTATCTTACACATTTTATATGACTTCCTCTTCACCTGCTGTATTTGATTAAACACAACCTGAGATTTCCTGAAGGCAGTTTCCTACTCTTTGAAAAGTAGTGCATTGTATTTATATCAGGTGTAATCAGTTTAATCCAAGGAGTGTGTTGGCCTTTAACACTTGAGCTTGCACTAAATGTAGTGTTTTTCAAGAGAAAGAGAAATGGTTGGGTTTGTTGGTTGGGCGTATGGCGTATATGAGGTCTACCACACAAAAAGGAGTTTCCAGGAATAGACAGGTGACTTTTAAAAGCTCCCTATGGTGTTTACTTCCACAGTTTATTGTTTTTTAACAGTCAAAAGCCACATTTTCTTCAGCTGCAGCCTCTTTTTCAACCTCAAAAATATGCATGTATGTTTTTGACCTCACAGGCACATGGTTAGGTAGTTTTACATACGGAGACTGAAGTCTGTACCTAGAGAATGTATGGTTGGATATCTCTCTGCAAGTTGCCAAAGCACGTTTGACTTTTGTCCACATCAGTGAACTTTTTTGGGGTATTTTGTGGATTTTTTGGATTCTACTTTTGGGACTCTGACAGTATTAAACTCAAGAATGCAAAAGTTGAGGCCCCAAATGATACAATTTTCTTACAAACTATGACTTTAAAATGTTGCAGACATTTTTCTTCTTTCTTTTGATTTGCGGACCTTTCAGATGCTTTTGATTTTGCGGGAGTTTTTTTGTTTGTTTGTTTTTGGGTTGTTTTTGTTTTGTTTTTGGGTTTTTTTAGAGGTGTTTTGTTCGAGATCATGATATAGAGGGCAGACCTACTTGGGAAAAGTTGAATTTCTCAAGAAAAAGGTACCAGCAATCTTAAGATAAGATCAGATGAGATGAGATAGTCAGTGGTGCAGCAGTACCGGATTTGCTGACCTGTGCATCCATGGCGAACTTGCGTGTTTATGGCAGGCGAGAGGAAGTTCCTCAGACAAAGCAAAGGCAGGGCTGTCTGGGCAAGACTCAGTGAAGTGGGGACTTGTGGCTGTGTGGCAGTGGCCATCTCCTGGGACTCATTACTGTTAATTGAGGGGCTGGCATTGGGAAGTGGACAGGGAAGAGCCCAAAATGCCGCTAATCTTTTTTTCTTTTCTGCTATATTCCTGCTGAATAGGGATGTTTGGATGCTTTCAACATGTTTATTTTGCCATCACATAGCAGTGACTTTTTATTACATTTGGTTGCTGCACCATAAGGCTGAAGACTACTTGGAAGCCTGTCTCAGTAAACTGATATATTTTTGTTTGTTTGATTTAATCCTCCCCACGCTTTCTCCCGACTGTTTTTTTAGTTCATTCAAACAACCTGTGAGCATCTCATTAATGGCCTTCCTTCACCAGCTCATTTTAACACCCTAGGATTCTAAATTCAGAATAAGCAGAAATGTGATACCAGCCACTTGTAATCTCCATTCCTGCAGCAATAGTTTCCTGTCTTTCTCTAAGCCATCAAACGTGAACCTTCCCATGCAAACCAATCTCTGAGTGTGAATTTTTAGGACAGAAGGGTGAAGTATTGTGTGAGAGAATGACGACGACTCATGTTTTCAGACTTCAGCATGAGGAATTCCAGTGCGTTTCATGCACTTCGCAGAGGAGCTACTTGCTCCACATGCCAGCAAAATACAGCCAAGTCTAGGGTGGGACACAGTATCTATTTTAACAGCTCACAGCCAGATTGCTCAGTTGTCAGACAGGAAATTCAAAAAAAAAGAGAGAGTAAAATCTGCCCATGTTAAGTCATAAGTGAAATATAAAGCAGGTGTATTTTTCTGACCACAGTCGAGTTGGTGGACACGTAGCCATCACCGTTGTTTTCTTACTCTTTCAAAATCACACGCAGGGATCTTTCACAGGCATCCACTTCGATGTGAGACAAGTAATAAATAATAAATCGTAGCTGTATTTGCATTTGGTGCAGAGTTGGAGCAGGTTCAAGCTAGCAGCTTGGTAAAAGTTTCAGCAGCCCTGTGGTTTTTTTAGTTTGTGTTTTTGTTTTTATAGGAAAACTCCTTGTCAGAAAAAAAACTAAGTTTAGCACAGGGCATCCAGTCTCAGCTGTACTCCTTCTATGTCACTCACTTTACTTTGGGTGCTGAAAGACGCTGAGCATCTTCTAGGCAGTGGCTTATGCCACTCTCAGGCAGCTGTCTAGGGCAGATGAACTCTGTGCTGCAGTATTTGTCCAAGGACAGGGGTAGTCCCAGGGTGAGACTGGCCATTGTTCTTGTACCTTCTGCAGTTTGGGACAAAAATGTTTGTGAATCTCTTTTTCCAGTGGCCTTGGGCACCTAGTACCTTAGGAAGTGTAATTATAATTTAATTCCCAAATGGATAGCAGTCATGTGAAAATGGAGCTTAAACACCTTTAAAAAGTTTAAAAGTTTAGCAGAAGTTTTTAACTTTGTTTCGTCCCTATCTATATTCCAGTGGACTGCTTAGCATCTTTCTTTTTTGGTTTGTTTTTTTTTTTTTTGTAACTTGATAAATCTTTCTGCTAAAGGCAGAAGTCAGCCAGACTGGATAATCTGTTTTTGATTTAATCATATTGTGTATCTGGTGTATGCAAAATAAATCACTATTCATCTGGTTTTTAATCTGATTTATGTAGGACGGAGTTCTATTGAGCCAGTTTTCTACAGCCTAGCACCAGGTTTTGTGAACCTGCCTTGAAGCAACCATACCTCATTACAGCATTTAGGAGGACTACAGTGAGATTTATTAGGGCGCAGAAAGAAACGAGACAGGCTTTTAGCTGGTGAAAAATGTCATCTGAGGAAAAAAGACTGATGTGTATTTGATAGGAAGGCTGCATATGAAGACCTTTTATTCTTCTTCTTGGCTGCTGTGGTGGGGCTCTTCTCCCCTCCACGTGACACTGGCTTGATGAGGTAGTTTGGACCTTTTCAAATTAATATTTGCAGCAACCAGATTTGATTTTAGCACTACACCATTTGTTTGGTGGCTTTTTCCTTTAACCATGTTTAGCTGCAGAAAATTGAGTTCATGATGAAGATAATGTAACATAGGAAATAGCTCTGACAGCCCAATCCATGACACTGCTAAATGCATCACTTTTCTTCCTTTAGCAGAAAAATTCCCATTAATTGTCAATTTATAATTGGGCAGGTGGTGCTTTGGAATTTGGATTGTAGATTTGAGGCTAACAGCAAACAGTATTTTTGTTTTCATACTTTATTTGAGAACATGAATTTTATAACTTAATTATACTAACATTTTCAGGTGCTGATTTGAAAGGGGGGGAGTTGTGTGTTTCTTCTTTTGTTCTTTTTTTTCAAAGAGATGTCATTAATTACAAAACTATGACTTCTATGTATCTTAAAAAAAAACAACCCTCTTCATTTGAGGGCTACATGCTGTCAGTCAGTGTTCTCCTTTTTAATTGAGTGTTAAAAATTTCTAATCTGATAGATGTTGTATCCTCAGAAAAAAAAATCCATCAAGTGAGAATTTACTTAAAACCAGAAACATCTGTTTAAAAATGTGTACTGATCGTCACCAGGAGAGACACAGCTGTTTTGCTCTACTCTTTGTCATTTATCATTACTCAAATATGCTTCATCCAGATTTTTTTTTTCAGACTAAAATATGTGTACCTAAAGTGCTAGGCAAAGAGCAGTGGCTACATACATTGGCCATCTGTCTGCAATTTTCCGCTGTCTCCTCGTTCCTTGTATGAGTGTGTAGTAGCAGAAGAGCTTCCCCTCACCTCCAGAGTGGGCCCTGGCCATTTTGGGGGAAAGGCTTGCACAGGAGCTCAGAAGGTGCAACATCCTGCCTGTAGCTGAGGCAGGGGCTTCCATGTATGGAGGGGCAGAAGGAAAATTCAGAGTTTGTCCCTGGCAGGATCTTGCTGGTGGAGAAGGTGCCTCCCTGGCTTCTCCTGACTCCAGATGTTCATGGAAGCTCAGAACCTGCAGAGACAACTTTCTTTTAGATAAGCTTCCACTTAGGGTGAGCAGGTATGGGTACTTCTCTTTCTCTCTGTTATTTGGCTCAATTCATGTCCTGAAGGCTGGAGAACAGAATACCTTGATGTTTGGAGCCTGCAACTTGCTACTGAGCTGTCCTGGAGTAGCAGGAGGTGCCCAGGGAGCAAAGGTGATCCTGGTTCTCACCCAGGATGGGACTTTGTGGCTCCAGCTGACCCCTGTAATGTGTATAGTGTGTGTCCATAGGCATGCAGATATGTGGCTCAGACTTGTAAAAAATGAAGAAGGATAGTGTAGGGGAACTTAGCACCACCTGAACTCTCAGCAGTGCATATACGCACAGGCCGTAGGTAACAGATGTGAGTTCAATATGCTCGTGATACGGGAATGGGTAAGCACTCACAAAAACCCAAAAGGCAAAGCAAAAAAAGTGCCCATGCATGTGGTAGAAGTCTTGTCCTGCAGTGGAGCCAGCAGGGCTGCTGAGAGCTGTAGTGCCTGTAGAATACACAAGTGCTCCGAGTGTGCATCACTGGGATGTGGAGTATAACATGGAGTATCCAGCCTCCAGCAGAACATGTGTTTGTAGTATATGCATCCAGTGTGGAAGTTCTTGCACATCCTTTCCCCTTCAGGCAGCTCACAGGAAAAGGAAAGATTTCAGCTGTGATCCCTGCTGCTCAGACTGTCCTTGCTCCTGGGCTGCAGCAGTGAGGCAAGGATCCAGTAAATCCCCAGTTCCCAGCCTCCTTGCTGACTGGGGAGAACTGGTGAGCCATTACCTGCAGGCTGTGGTGGCACAAGTCCTCTCACAGTGCCAGGGAGCCCTGGCCCATGGCACCTACAAAGGGCCACGATTTTCTGCTTGCTCTTTATCTTCTCCAGGCTGATGGGAGAAGTAATAAAGTTTCACATAAAAGGCCAGGGGAGTGTGTTGCAGTTGGGCTGTTTAACTACTTGCAAGACTTTTGAAAGACACTCAGTGAAGAAAATTCACCAAAGGAAAGAATATAGAGTGGATGTGAAATTAGTGTTTTAATTGTAAAGCTTATTGCTTCAATTTTAAGATTAGTAAGTCTGTCTCAGGGCTGCTGTTTCTACTGTCCTTGTTTCTTTTCTTTCAAAGCATCAACTTGGCATTTCTTAGAGGTCTCCCAGCTATTTTCAAGTGTGGTTTTATACTGAAAGAGGATTTCTAAGAGTCTCGCTTCCCCACCATTGCATGCTGTCAGGCTGCTTGATGGTAATAGATGCTTAGTATTTTAGTATTTTAGTTAATTGCAGAGTCAGTGTTGAGCCAGAAGAGTGAGCTGCATGTTCTGCAGGCTTGCTCATCACCATCAATAGGATCCATACTTTAGAGCTTTCTCCTTTGCAGTGCATTAACCCAAAAGAGATCAGCTTTGCTTCGAGGCTCTCAGACTTTGTGTTGGGAGTGAAGCAGGGAAATAGCTTTTCTTTCTTCTTTCCACCCGCTGTAAACAGAGCAGATTTGTTGAAACCCGTTAGATTCATAAAATGCCAAACTAGTTTGGCATTCACTTTCACAGCAGAAATCGTCTTCCTAAAACTCCCCCGTGTCTTTCTGCCTTTTTTTGTTTTGCTTTGAGAGTTAATATAAATGATATTTGTAATCTGTGTCTTAAAAATTTTCACTTTTGGATACTAATCAGATACCATCTGGGCCAACAGGTATGCTCGACCCATAAATCTTCCTGAAATAGCCGATACCTTCTAAATTACTTATGTCATGACATTATCGATTAAATTTTAACTGTAAGATGGTGAAGGATGAACTGCGAGATGCGGTGTCTAAAGTAATAGTGCTGGCTGCTTGTGGTTTGTGATAGGGTACTTGATGTTAATTTTTAATCCGTTTTCCTCTCCATTGCAGCCCATCCCTGCCTGCTCTGGATTGGCAGCTGCCATCTCACTCAGGACCTTATGAACTACGCATCGAAGTGCAGCCGAAGTCCCACCACCGAGCTCATTACGAGACAGAAGGCAGTCGAGGGGCTGTGAAAGCATCTGCGGGGGGCCACCCCATTGTGCAGGTACCAGGCCATGTAACCAGCAGCTCAGGTTGTTTATCTCAGTGCTCTGTGGCAAGTGCCATTTCTTCTCTAAAACCAAAAAAGTAATGGGAGATTTTCCCTGTCCTCAGAAATTCCTGCATGTGACCACTCCTTAGACTGCATTTTAAACTGGGTGGACCGAGCCTTTGGTGAAAACAATGCAAGAGCAATGTGAAGACAGGGTGGATTGCTGCTCTCTCTGTTTAGGGCTCAGCAAGTGTTCAGCTGTTCAGTGGTGACCGTGGACCTACTTCTGCAGTCACACTCCAGACATGCAGTTTATACTGAAATCAGCTGGGGATGTGCCTCAGTACATTTAGTCCCTAACTGGCAGTTGAATCTAATCAGGTCTGTGAATGCATGTTGGAGTGCAGAGCTGTAGCAGTGATATAGAAGTATGTCACTGGTTTGGGTGTTGCAGTGAGTTCTGAGCAAAGGCTTTTATAGTTTCTTCTGTTCAGTTTCTAAAACCCTTCCAGCTGCTCTGGAAAGCATCTGAGATCTGAATCTAGTTTCATGAATTCCACCAAGCTCTTTAGTTACTCTGTATAAAGCATTTAATTCAATTACACTCTAAACTGATCCTTAATTCATTTATATGAGTAGTCTCATTAATTTTTGAAGGACTTTGCTCAAGAGTAGGAAGAACAAGATTTGGTTGTTTAAAACAAAAAAAGAAAAAGTAGTGGGAGAGAGTGGGAGACGATGCCTGTCCTTCCTCAGCTGTTGCTTTCTCACCCAGCAGTTAAACTCCCAGTGCTACCCATCAGGGCTCTGACCCTCTGTGCAGCAGAGCCCAGGTTTTATCACTGCCTGGATGCCACAGGACCCATGGATGCCAGGGCACTGCTGCCATGCTCGCACAGCTTGGGCTTGTGCCACAAGCCGTGCTGCCGGAGCAGTGGCTTGTTGAAAGCCCAGATGGCTCAAGATGATGTACGGACCACACGTGCAGGGCTGTGCATGTTTGTTTATTTACTGTAAGCCCCTGTTAGCAAACACGTCTGTGGAAGGAACGGTGGGAGGCTG
The DNA here is from genome assembly GCF_015832195.1 of Motacilla alba alba. Classification (NCBI taxonomy): domain Eukaryota; kingdom Metazoa; phylum Chordata; class Aves; order Passeriformes; family Motacillidae; genus Motacilla; species Motacilla alba. Next base: position 58,670,501 of record NC_052017.1, on the reverse strand, counting down.
GGATGACGCTGGGCAGAGAATGCTGCTGTGTAAATGTGTGCTGCTGCCACAGCTGGAAGAGGAAAGTGAGGGGAGTTGTCAGCAGCAAACACACTTTAGCTCTGCCAGAACTTGTCAGTGACATGGGATTATGGAAGCTGTCTGCTGGAAGTTGAAAGGTTTTAGCAGAACATTTGTGAATGATACTAAAGAGGGGCATGTGGCAAACGTGCTTGTTTACAATTAATGCCTACTCTGTTTGTGGCTTGATGCAAGGAAATGCAAATGGGGAGGTATCAATTTGCAATGGCTGACTTGGCCCTTAAAGTTTCTTACGTGCATTTTGGAAAGACTGAATGTGATGCCAACATTTAATTGGACTAAATGTGTCCAGACATTTCCTCTCTTATCCCCTGTCCCAGTCAGTCAGGAGGGAGCATGCTGCTTCCAAACACAAACAAGTGTCAGAAGAGAGGAGGGGAGAGGAGAGGAAATTACAGAAGGCCATGAAGGAAGAGAGGAGGAAGCAGACAGTCCCAGCCCTGTCAATTGGCTCTACCAGCTTAATAAGGATTAATGTATTTTTCAGTCCCTTTACTACAACCGAAACATCTGTTTCTCCAAAAAGAACAGAAACATAAAGAGATGCAGAAAAAACTTTTCTGCACTGACATTGCCATTGTGGCCAGTTATCTGTTTGAAGAAATGCATAAAAGCTCTGACTTAGACCAGAGTTGAATAGATGGATGGATTAAAAGTACTTCCAAAAAGAAAAGAGGTGTTTATAAATAATTTTTGTAAGACAAATAGTAAGTATTTACAAATAAAGAAGTACCCAAAAAACAAATGTATGTATAAATAAATGGAAGAGAAGGAAATCTAGGGAGTATTTTCTGTTAAATTGGTGACTGGCACAACCTGAAAAGTGCATCTCTGAAGCATCAACAGGTTTCCAGATGGTCCAGCTGTTCAGAACAGGTTTGATTCATCCCACTGGGTTACACAGAAAGGAGCCCAGGTTTTGAAGTTCAAACCCAGATGTAAGCTCAAACAGAATCTGAGTGTCTTCAGGAGAGAGATTTTGGATCAAGCTTTTTACTCTTTAATATTTCTGATGTTTTCTATTCTGTTAACTCAGGGAAAACGCTCATAAAACTGCTTTGACCTCTTGTACTACCCTTTTCTGTTACATTTTTCCCATGTTGACCATCAGGTCTTTCTTATGTTGGTACTTTGGGGAAACTTGCTTTCATTCTGCTATTGTTAAAGCTCTTCCCCCTTTATCTTCAACAAGAGGATAATATAGATGAGGTCTCTCTCCTCTCTCAGTTTTTCTCTCTTTGTTTCAAACCCTCTCTCATTGGCATCTTGCTTTCTTGCTTCCCAAAGTAGGAGATGTTCTCATATTAATACTTCCACAAATCTGTTGGGCATGCTAAGGCAGAGGAGAAGTAAATCCAAGAAACATCCACTGTTCATGGCATGGTTCCCAAGCAAAATTGCCAGGAGGTTGCTTTCTCTGCAGCCAAAGCAGGTTTACCTATTTTTCCCAGGCAACATTAGCTTCCTTGCTGCTTATCCATCTCTTCTTTTAGGAGGTGGAATGTCTTAAGAGCGAAGGTTTCTGAGGCAAGCATACTGGATGAGGAGAGCAGTAGCATAGGAGGGCAGGAGTCTCTCATAGTTATGACAAAAAAACCCAGCTTGGGGGCCAATTTTTTCCTTGGCTCTCCAGAGTGGTGACTTTTCTGTGTAGCTGGAGAGGGCCCCATGTACAGCTGAGGAGCTGGCACTGTGCGCAATGCCACCGCTCTATGAGATTGCTTTTCTCTCCCAAGCCTGAGCACAGGGAGGGGCCGGCAGAGCTGAGCATGGCAGGCTGCCTGAAGAGCTCATACTGACCCATGCAAAGGCAAGCCTAGTGCATGCTGGGGGCTGCCTGTGGCAACAGTTGTGTCTACCACTTGCTCCTTATCATCTCTGAATCATGTATGGGACTTGCTCACTGGAAGCCCCCGTGTGCCATCTGTCAGGCATATTTCAGCCGGCAGGATTTCCCGTGGATTTTCTTCCGCGGAATGGCTGCACCTTCCCCACTGCACTTAGAAATGATGCGGTTCGGAGAGCTTCAAGTTGCTCATGATCCTGGTAACACAATATTCCTCTCTCTCACATTTTGCTTTTGCCTGTTTGGGTGTTTGGCTGCCATGGCAGCTCCAAGCTATCGCTGTTCCTGATTGCTAAATGTTTGGAGAGTAGGATGAGCCGGCGCGCCTGGCAAGCTAAAAATGCCGCAGAGGATTGGCAAGCGAGTGGTGCTGGGGAGCGGTGCTGGTGAGCTCACGGCTGGCACTGGCTTTCACCCCTTGGCTTGGGGAAGTATTTTGCGAGTTGCTGTTGCCTTTGGTCATTTTAGACTGGAGTACTCCCACCTCTGAGTCAGAACAGGGACGGTGCCCTGGCTGGCACCAGGCACGGGGAAGCTGCGTATTGTGTCAGGTGACCGTTAAACCTGGGACCACTCTGAGGAGCAAAATTCTGTCTGTTCCCATCCTGCTGGCACCTACTCCTTCTCAAGAGTTTGTGGCTTGGGTGAGGATTTTTCAAACAAAGCAGAATGAAGTGAATGGGTTAGTTAGGAAACCCACAGCATTACATAGCTACAGACATGTTTTAAGTGAGGTGAATTTAATTCAAGGGGTTTACATCCAGAATACCTTACAAATGTCCTCTGTTTGGACCTATCTCACAATTCTTCATTTTGAGAGTAGTGGTGAGGAGTTGCACAAGATGGGGGTTTGCATTCTAGCCAGTCATGGCTCTGTTTCAACTGCAGGTAAGTAATGCAGCAGATAAAGGTTTCAGCTCTCCAGGGAGGGATGGCACCAGATTATAAATACATGGTCTGTGGATATTTTAATTAATAACTCATCTTTGAAATAAGTCAAGCACTTTGACTGCCTGAGATGGAATTTTTACAAGCAGGGTGTGGTGTATCTATGAGATAAAATCCAAATACTCAAGAATGTTTAATTAAAGAGCATGATGTACTCCCGTAGCAGATTGTATTCAACAGTGAAAGAAAATATTCAAATGCACGGAGTAGTCTAGTAAGCACTTTTAAAAGCCATGACTATTATTAAACTTTTTGACATGAAATATGCCATGAATTCTCTTCAAGATCACTACTGACATGAAGTAGGTAAATTGGTTAGAAAAAGGAAAGAAAATGAGTTGTAGAGGTTTTCCTTTTTATCTAAGTAACCAGTGCTATCCAGATTTTGTTTTCCTCTTGAAAAATTATTATGGAATATACAGTGAATGCTGCCTTGTCTTTCACTGTACCTCTTTGAGTGAGAGGGTAGAGGTTGTGTTTGGCTCCTGTTCTCCAACACAAAATTTCATCTGAGCCTGTGCAGAGCTGAATTGTCAGAACGCCCTCATTTTACAGGCAAAACACAATGATTTGTCTGCTGATTTACGTAGTCAAAATGTTGTTTATGCTAGGAGATTCGCTCAAGAATCACCTGTGTCCTTTCTTGACAAGATCTCAAGTTGGCATTTCAGGTCTGATTTTCAAAGGCCTTGAGGCATACACTGGGATTTTTAAATCCCCTTATGACTAACAAGTGTCAGACTCTCCTCTATGGCAATCACTGCCTCGGTATTTTTTGTATACCTTCACATCACCATAATTAGGCACTAACATGCCCCTGAGTGATTTGTGCACTTCAGCAACACACAGAGTGTCTTATTGTTCACTTCTCATGGATCAGTTGGTTTTGTTGCTTTCGGTTAACAAGCACAAAGTGCCGGTGCAGGTGCTGGCCACCACAGCTATCTGCCAGAGCCCATTCATCTTCAGACCTATAAGCAATGAATATCTTTTGCAAACCCCTTGGGGAATAGAAAGCCTCGTTGACAAAGCAGTGTAACTTTAGGGGCCATCTCATTCTCATCAGCACCTCTCATACCCTGGCTTCACACACAGCCAACAGCACGAGGTCAGACAGTCCTGTGATAACCAGAAGGCTAGATGGGAACAAGAGAGAACTGAAGAGCTCAAGGAAAAGATTTGAAACAGGTGTTCACCACTGATGATAGAAAGAAGATGAAGGTATAAGGAAGCCAAGAGGAAGGCTCTTCCAGACAGAACAGGCCAAGTTCTTTGCAGCAGTGCTGTGGTGCTGCACAACAAGAGTGAACCCATGGCAAGTCCCATTATATGGGACCTGCAATGTGTTTGTAAGTGCTTTTCTTGGTAGGGGTCTCCACTGCTGCAAGTTTGTTTTAAACAACAGAACAGCCACCATTGCTGAGTGAGTCAAGGGAATTAGAAAGAAAAAACAGTCCCTTGTGGGTCCAGCTCATGGCCATCTGACACCTGAGCAAGAGGAGAAGATGTGGAAAAAATAGTGTTAGCTGCTTCCCCCTTTCCTCTCTGAGTATATCAGGGCAGAGCAGAGGGCATATTCTCATTAGTAAGCAGTGATTCAACTCATCATACCACAGTGGACTTCCTCTTTGTGCTGCTCTTAGCTTCTTTTTAGAAGGCAGCATCACCCTTTTGTTCAGATGGAAATATAATCCTTCCTTATGGTGGGCATATAAAGACATTGGCAAGCACCTGTTAGCCAGGTTGCAATTCATAGCACAAAGCCATGCAATCACACAACAAACCAGACAGGGAACCTACACTTTATAGCCTTGTTTTAGACAGCCGGTACTTCTTAAGAGTAAATTTGAGCTGAATGGCTTTCTCACTTCTTGCATCTGTATAGTTAAAGCAAAACCTCAAACTAGCAGACAGATAATCAAAACTGAAAAGTAGAATGATTTGGCAGATGTTTTAAGGCTGCTATTGCTTCTATAAATCCAGCAAATGGAAGAATGCCCATTGAACGCTTTTCATCACAGTTGTTGGGTGTTTTTTTAATTAGGAGAGTGTATTTTGGAAAGGAGAAAGTTTCTTATTTTTGGGGTTCACATGAAGTTGGTCCCACTGAGTAGCTCCACAAGCGCAGCTGTATCACTAGCTTGTGGCCTCCCTGAGGAGGGGTAAGTCCAGAAGGGAGCTGTCCTGGAAAGTGTGCTGCTGTCAGCTGGAGAAGATTTCATGACCCTGAAAATGCAACTTCAGTTCTGATTTATGAGCCATCCTGGGGACAGGCCTCTGCTGTTTGGTGCAACGGCCTTTTACAAATGAAAAATGAAGTTTCCATCAGCCAGTGCTTGGGGGATGCACTCTGCTCTCTGTTAAAAATGATACCTCGCCCACGCTCAGCATGATGGACGCTGCAGTACATATCCCGGCTGTTAGGATGCTGAGATGTTCAATCTGGCTTTCCAGCCTGAAGGCTTCAGCCTTAGCTTTGCCTTCAGTTTGGACAGTGGCTGCAGGCAAAGTTGAGGGAGGAGAGGATGGAAAACCTTCACATTCCTCTGCTGGTGCTGTCTCCATTCCCTTGGGAAAGGGGGTGATGACATCAGCTCCCAACTGTCCTTTTCATTGGCTTCTCCTGGTTTCCTTTCCATCTTCTTCTTTGCAGTAAGGGAGTCAGTGGCATTGCTATCACTGTGTGGGCTATCTTCTAGCTGGCCTCTGGGGGCAGTTGATATGGCAAAGACCTTCTAGATTAGAGGGGAAGCAGAGGAATCATCTTTACCTTCAGTGCTGCTCACAGAACCATCCTTTCTCCTTCCCTGTCAGTCTGGTTTTTGTAACCAGCAGCCCATGCACCCCGAGTGTCTACAACCAGTGTGATAGAAGTCTCTGCAAGGTCAAGAAAGGCAGAACACAAGTGTAGCAGTCCTCTCTGATTCCTCTCTGATTTACTTTTCCTCAGGCCTTGTGCTGCATCCTTTTGACTGGGTGAACTGTTTTCATTGTGGACAGAGGGTTTTTTCTGCATGTGGTCTAAAAGGGCAATTCATCATAATTTTGGAAGCGTACCTCTAAAATGGGCGTTACTACTTTTCAGCGAGGAATCAGGACTCATCCTTGACTGTTAGAGTGTGATACCTTTTCTTGCCCATTCCATCCTTTTTGTTCTGTGATTAATATTGCATCACTCTTGCTAAAAGTTGCAGATGCCATGTCTCCTGCGCTGTCACAGAATCAGAAGGCAGAGACTACCAGTAGTGCTAGAAATGGCTACCCTTTTTTCTAAGGAAAAATACAACCTGGATAGATCTTTTGCTTGCAGACCTCAAATGAAAAAAAAAAGAAAACCCAACAAAACCCCAAACTCAAACCAAATTACATTCAAAGCCATATTGGGGCACTCCTGAAGTCAGACAGCATAGCCTGCTTAATTCAAGCACATGCTTAGGGCTTTGCTGACTCTTAGTTTAGCCATTTTTGAGACAATAAGACTGGATGGGTGAGGTGTTGACAAGTGGATTTAAAATAGCTTTTCATGGAGGTTCAGGTGATATGTGAGGCTGTGTTTTGGGCATGAACCACAGTTGTCACTTGACTTAGTTTTGGTTGCAGTTGAGAAGACCTACACCAAAGTTACCCATCAGCAAATCTGCTCCAGACTTGCCAGATCATTGCACATTAACATGTACCCAAAATCTGAAATGAAACACAGTTAAAATTAAAATGCAACTTTACTAGAAGCCAGATGCTTCATTATGAGCTGAGCTAACCTACCTGCCAAATACTGCTAACCTGCATGAGGCAGGCGATTAATTTTTTACAAGTCTGCTTTGGGAACTAGACATCTGTCCTCTGTTCCTAAAAGTAATATCTCAGGGCAAACGATTTTTTTTCTTGGTACTCCAAATTACATAAAACATATATCATGAAAATTATATTGCCTGCATTCTGTACCAAGATATACTGGGGGCCAGTTCATATTTCAGATCCCTTTCACACCAACCTAACTCCAATTGAATTTCTGGTTTTATACTTTCTAATTTTTATATGTAAGAAGAGTAAAAAATTACATCTGTAGCACACTTTGTGATCTGGAATATCAGTATATATTGTTATAATATAGATTTTCCATATTAATTAGTCATTATTTCAACTAATAGGCTGAATCAGTGGAAAATGTGGTGTCCAATTACTCAGTTGCTCTCTCAAAGTGCATTGCATCTTCCTTTATGAGCAGGGGTTTATAATTTCTTTCCTTGTGAAGAATAGCTTGAGATCTGCTTTGATACATGCCGTGAAAGGGAGATGATCCATTACAGCATCTGCTGTATACATACACAGAAATAAAATTTCTTGCATGCTGTCAGTGCAGTGAAATCAAATAAACTTTCTCCTCCCTCCACATGTTTAAGAAATAATTTAGCAGGAGTTGCATATTTTCACTGAAACAGTTGAAACATGCTAGTGATCAGTTTACTTGCACGTGGTAAAAATAATATAGGTTGCAGACAGATTTGTAATGCACTTTTTAAACACCTGTTTTTAATGTTTCAATACCCAATAAAGCAGAGGAACTCCTGCTTTTGGTTTGCATGCAGACGTTATGCACACTGGGATTTAAAAGTCTGCTGCCTAGGTTTCAAATGCAGTAAACAGCACTTGCAGGCACAGCGTGGGTACATTTTGGGGAGTTACAGACTTTGGAGTCTCCCTCAATGAGTTTTGCTCTTTGAGACACTGATAATGTGGTGTTACAGCCAAATGTGAATCCTGGTGAAAACCCACAGTCCTCCTGAGAAAGAGAGCAGCTTCCTTGCCACTTGCAATCCTGCTAATTTAGAAATACCGCTGGTCCAGTTCTGTGTACTGAGAAGGGGAATAAATGTTTGAGGTGGAGCAAAGTGATCTGTTACAGTGAAACCAAGTACTTAAATACGTCCTTAAACTTTCCTAAAGTCAGATGAAATGTTGAATATGTACTTAAGCTTTCTATCAAGCAAGAATACATCGATTAACTGGCAATTAATTGTGCAATGTATTGCCACTCAGGTTACTCGGCTGCAAAATCTGGCGTAAGACATTTTTGCTGCCTTGCCACGGGTGTTAAAAGAGATTGGGTGTCAGGCGTGAGTGTGTGGGGCTGTGAACTGCCCAAAAATAGCATGATAAAGTGGAGCAAGTTGCAGTAGCTGCATTCTGTTCTTGCAGGCCTCTTTGCTGCTTTTCAGGAGACGTACTAGGTTTTCCCTTTTAAAAATCTGATGCTTTTTGGGCATCAGTTGCAGATTCCTTGTACATTGCTACTTCCTTTTGATGGTTTTCAGGTGATAGCTATTAACTGGATCCTCCTTTTCCTCTGTCTTCAGTCTCTGTGATTTTGGGATCCCTCAGGATGACTGCCTCACGATTGTGCGTGTCCACATCTAATGGTCATGAAGTCTCTGAAGCTTTTACTGGATGTCTTGATAGCAAGTCAGGCGTGATGATACTGGAGCCAAGCTCTTCATCACTGTGCAAAATCTTCCCATTACTTTCCTCTGTCTTTGGGCAAACCGTATCTTTCTTCATGCCATCTAAGTCTCAATTTAGACTGTTCAGTGAAGTCTACTCTATTTATCTGCTTGCTGTCCCTGTGCCAGAGTGAAAACAGCAGTATCAGCATGCATATTCTGCGCAGGCCATGGATGCCCACACTTGCTGTGCTTAATAAGCCACACGATCCTGTCCCCTCAGCTTTCTGCCCACGGAAGGACAGTGGCTCGCCTGGGAAGCCCGCAGCACATCGTGACTGCACAAACAGATAAATAGCTAGAAGGGAGTGGGGTGGGAGAGAGATCATGTTTCGTTTCTGGAGAGCTGTTCAGAGATGAGCTGTGCATGAAGCCCCGGTGCAGCTCACGCATAGGGGCTTAGTCCCGACTTTTCATCCCCATCTTAGCGTTTTCACCTGAGGCAGCTGCTTGGTTTAGTGCTGCAACCTGAGTCTCAGATGGTTGCAACGTGTCAGGATAAAGAAGCTCGAGCGGGGCTTGCACGGTGCTGCTTGTGTTCACTGGTGGCTAGGACTAGCAGCGCCTTGGCTCTCCTGCATGCCCCCGCCAGGGTGTAGCACTTTGCTCCTGAGCATGGTCAGGGAAGGGATGCCAGTGCCTGTTTTGGATGAGACCAAGCATTGCAAAGGCGAGCAATGATGCACAGAGCAGCAGGGCACAGGATGCAGCCACGGGGCAAGAGGATGGATGTGGGGCAGAGGAATGGATGTAGGGCAGAGGGATGGATGCTGCGCGGGTGCTCCCAGCAGCGTGCCGGGTACCAGCAGGAAGCACCGGGGCCAGTGAAGGGCTGAGCTCCTGCTGCCAGCCCCTCTCCCTTCATATCCTGGCCTTATGTCTTGTTGTTATGATTGCTATGGAAATAATTTCAATATGTTTCGCAGCTCCGAGTTGCCATGTCTTGCATTGTTTGGATGGAAAGCTGCTTGACTGGTTTTGGAGGGTGGCTGTACATGCACAAATACTAGCTGATTTTTTGTGGTGGTGGAAAGTAGGAGATTCACAGCATGGTTTTAATTAGAACTGCTCATTTAGTCTTTCATTGCAGTGTGTTCTTTAGTTGAAAGATAATTTAATTTTCTTTGTTTTGGAAGATTTTCGTGCTTGTCTGTGTGAAATGTCTTTATTTACTGTGCCTCATTGTGCTTTGTGCATAGCTTTGATTATGAGGAGAGTCAAAAACAAAACTTCCCTGGGCTGCATTATTTTCTACCTGCTGTGGGTTTTAATATAGTCCCACTTGTATGTACCAAGTGTCTGTATTTCTAGGACAAAATCACCAGAGAAAATTGACAAAGCGTGAAGGGGTAGATTTAGCTGTAAAACTCTTACTGACTTGAGCAGGAATAGCATGTCTAAAAGTTGTGAAGTGCTGAAGAAGCGTAACTGGTATGGGTCAGTTTGGTTTTTCATCTTAGAGAAGTCCACAGAAGATATCACTTCTTCAAAAAAAGGCAAAACCCCCAAAAAATCCTGCCTTCTCTTGCAGCACTCCATATTAAGATCTTGTAACACCTCCTCTTCAGTGAAGAGTATTTAGTCTGGCTGTAACACAGTGTAGCATGGATCAGTCTTGTTTATATATACAAGAATATTTAGATAGTATCTGTCATATCAGAATTTTTTTAAAAGCTACATAAAATATGCAAATCTCACCCGTAGGTGCAAGAACTCATAAAATTGCTCAGACTACGCAGTTACAAAAAGAAAGAATTCTAGATGGTATTTTTTTAATCAATCCTTAATAATCCTGAAATAATTTTCTAAATTAGTTTCAAATTAATTTTCAACCACCTCTTTTGCAGTGATACTGTTTTCATTATGTGGGCTTTATGTGCTGTAGCTCTTACTCTGCAGTGATATATTATTCTTCAATACGGACTCAAATCTTGTTACTGAATACGGGTTATAGAGTGTTATTGACCACAAACTGGCATACATTGTAGACTTGTACACAGACTCCACCCACAGCTGCAAACTTGAGTTTCCAAGGACAAACAAATTTAGACCAAAACTTGCAGGCACATGTGCTAGCATCTAGGTACACAAGTAATCTCAAGCACATGTCCTGAATACATCAAAGCCTCATTTTCTAATCTCTCACAGTTTTCAGGAAAACCTTAAAATATGTGAACTTGCACAGCCCCATTACTGGCTGCAAGAGCCCCAGCTGAGATAGAAGCAGGATGGAGAGGCTTTGCAAAGAACAAGACAGTGCAGTGAAAATAGTGGAGCTGGGCAATGGCTCTGCAGTTTTGCTGTCCTAAATGAAATCTCTGAAACTCTTAGCTCAAATAGATGTTACAGGGGTAGTTGCTCTAATCGCAGGGCAGTGTTAATCTGGAAGCCTATCTGTAATAGCGGATGTTTGCAGGAAAATGGTCTGGTGAGTAAAAGCATTCTTCTTTCTCCAGTTTGAGTAAAGATAAAGAAAAAAATGATGACATTTGGCCCTTGGATTCTCCAATTATTATTAAATTCTCTTTTCCCTTTTTGTAGTAGAAAAAGGTGTGTAATACACATTTGAATTGAATGTAAGAAGTGGTCACTAGCAGGAATAGGGCTCAGGATTCTATTTTTATTATGATTTAAACATGCCATCCAATTTTGGAACAATAAGAACAGCAAGGCCATTGAAACTGTGTGTGGTGGTGTTCCAGAACTTCCACACTTCTGTGTGCTCCAGAGCAGAGTTTGGGAGCACTGTTGGGACTAGGGGGGTTGCTGCAGTCTTTGCAGGGAAATGAGCTGCTGCTTTGTGACATCCTTCTGAGGCAGGGAGGGGTGTTTAGTCCCATCACAGGCACAGCAGGGAGGGAGGCTGCAGAGAGAGCTGGTCAAGTGTCTGCCTTCTGGCCATGACCACCTTGTGCCCAACCTGTGCTGAGGCTGACTCCAGGACCAGGCTAAAGCAGGCCCCCAAAGTCAGAGTGGAAAAGCCAAAGCACTGAATTTAAGCTGTGGGGGAGCTGACTTTGATCTTTCCCTCTGGGAGAGGAAAGGGCTGCAAAGTACCACTGTCCAAGGGGATGGTCTTGTACCTCTGCTGTGGAAAGCTGTGGGTGGCTGCCCGAACAGAAATGCCTTCTGGTGAAGTTGCTGCAGAGGGTTGTGTCTATAGTGGGCTCTGCCTCTGCGGGGGCCTTTTCCCAAGAGATCTGCTCCATGTCTCTTAGGATAAAGCATGTGTGCTTCACAGCACTGCCCAGGGACTGTGGGACACTCATGCTTTGAACTGTGGCCTGGGCAAGTGACAGGGGCAAGTCCACATTTCAGGGTTTGTTACATGTCTGCTGCTGAGCTAATTGCCTTGGTTTCTCTCTGTAATCAGGGGAAGGTTTGTCAGCATAGAGTTTAGTGAGCTAATAATTTTATTCTGATGTGAACATCTGAAGCTGCTTGGGTAAGTCACACCTTCAGAGTGCCTGTCTTGTTTTGCTGGCTGTGATGGCAGCCGAGGTGACTAGACCCTGTTGTTGTCCAGCCTGTATGTGTTAAAAGTAAGGTGGCATGAATCACCTGGCTTTTCCCTTTTTCCTTTGACTGAATGTGTTGTGTACAATTGTTTCTAAATGTGCTTAGCAGGCTTTAAGGTCTTACCAGTTTGCCAAGACTGAGATGTACTTCTTAGGCTGCATACCCAGGTACAGCTGGAGTATGGCTGGGAGAAGCAGTGCCTTTTAAGACCTTGGCATTTCTGTCTCTGGCTTGGACCTTAACTCATACTAGAGCCTCATGTTTGAAGTCAGCAGGTTGATAGAGACACAATCTTGGTTTGGGTGTAAAAACACAGATTCTGGTCGCCATCACCTCCTCATTATAGCTCCCTTCAAAGGAGACACTGTTACCCTCACCATCCTCCTCAGTTCCCGGTCATGCACTGACATCCTGCTCCACCAACTGCAGCAGGGTCTCATCCATTTGCAGCAGCAGATAAGCTACTCTATAAGGCTTTTATTGGCAAGTTCTGCTATTAATATTTGCAGCATTTTACTTGGCTGTCTTACTGGCTTTAAGCAGGGTTGTGGTGTTAGCCTGCCAGTATTCAAGTCAGAAATTCTAGTGCAACAGCTGTTGCTAAATATTGTTACTCAACGTGACAATATTTAGAATGATTGATTGAAAATAGTCCCTGTATGTTGAGAAAGTTTTAGAAATCTTTCATGCCTTTTTACTTGCAGTTGGAGCTCTCAAGCCTTTCAGTTCATTGTAGCACTGGTGGCAGAGTGCCTCATAGTATGCTCATTGGTCAGTCTTGTCTATTCCATCCATTTGGTTTTTGGATTTTTTTTCATTAAAAAAAAGAATTGACATCAACCAATGGCATCACCCTCAAGCAACTTACAGTATGGAATCCAATCTCTCTATATTTCTCATAGTTTAATCAGACTATTCTGAAGGTCAAAACCTTGAATCCAAGTTATAAGATATACCTGACCTATTTTTATTGCTGCATGTGGATGCTTTCCATGGAAGACATGCTCTCAGATAAAACTGCAGCATAATCAGAGCTGTAGCACCAGGTGAATCAAAGGTGGTTTGGGGAAGTGGAGTAGGACCAGGAGTGGTCTCCTGGCAATGTGATTACTGTCTTTGTTTCGTGAGGAGGTTGAAGCGCAGACTGATTAGGCAAAGAAGTCTGGAAATAATGTAAAAAGTTGTTATGATTTTTTTTTCTGCTCTAATCAAATCATGATCTCTGATAAATCAAAAAACTCTCTGGTGGTGCTGGAGATAGGAACTCGATCACTCCATGCCCAGCTCACTGCACCTTCATCTGATTCATCTTTGCTCAGCACTTTTATAAAATGCCTTGAAATGTTTTCCTTCTTTTAATTCAGTCCTACATAAAAATTAAAAAAAAAAAAGAGCCACAGCTAAAAATGGACAGAAGTACTGTGAAAGCTGGAAGCCATCAGTATTCTTGTGACTTTCAGAAGAAGCGAGGAGGTTTATTTCAGACCTTCAGCCAGCCTCCCTTCCCGCTCCCTCCTTTCTCCAAACACAGAAGGCAGTCGGGGCTTGATTCATGGACTGTCTGATTATAATAAGTCTCACTTGGGGCATACAGCTGTATACCATGCTACTGCACTACGTGCTTTATCTGCCTCCGCCCTTGGGTGTTTAGTTCCTTCTCTGTGCTGTGGCTTTTGACTCCATTGGCTAATTAAATAGCAAAAAGTCTCACATCAGATTTTTTTTGTCTTTTTAAACAAGTACTTGGCAAATCGGAGAAATTAAGAATTGGAAGTCTATCTGTAGAAATTTTCATGGCAACAGAACAGTAAGTGCAATATTCGTATTATGAATATGGCTCAGTATTTATAGCTCTCCAAATATTTACAGAGATAAAGCCTTTAAACATAGCCCCAGCTTTCTGTCTTCAGTAGCAGTTTAAATAAATGTCATTTGGAGAGAAGTTAAAATTGAGTAAAAAGGCAGCCATTTCTAGTTTAGTATTGTCTCACTGGTGTCTCTGAACTCCAAAAATTTTATGCCTGAAACTGTGTTGTCTCTGTCCCACACGAGCCAGTGTTTATCTTGACATGCACCTCAAAACCATTGGCCTTTAATCAGATAACTCTTGTGAGCAGATGGGGGCCCCACTGTCGTTAAATTCACAAGGGTGAGAATTCAAAGTCATGCAGTTGCTGAAGCATTCATGAGCCACTGAGTTAAAACGTGGCATTGAGGGTGTGTCTCGGATTGGAGGAGTCACCGAGGGATGCTGGAAGTGGTGCTGTAGCATGGCTGGGATGGGCAGTGGTGAAGGACATCGTGCTGACGGCACCTGACACACGCCCGAGGATCCCGGGCCAGCCTGTGCTCACCACAAACGGGAGCGTGCTGGGTGCGAGCGGTGCGTCAGCAGCATGGCGAAAGGCAGGCTCACAAGTATGAGCTTGTCCAGGGTATCTGCCTAAGAATGTGTAATAAATTCCTTCTTTAGGGCTCTTGTGATAATTTTTTTTAACCCATGCATGGCCATGGGTATGACTGTCCAAACTGAAAGCCGTGACGGATGCTGAAGGCAAATGTTTTGAGTAGAAACTCAACAGAGCTTCTACTCTACTGAGTTTCTAGAGTTTCTAGAGCGAGGGGTTGGGTAGTTTCAGTGAGGACACTGCTGTGTTGGATTTACCCCCAGACCTGGATTTATAATCCTTGGAGAGTGATGAGGCAGCAAGGATTAGAAGAACATTTCTATAGTCTTGTGGTAGAAGGTGTCATGAGAGCAGTAATGATTTCTTGGTGTTCCAGTGAATAAGGTGCCCAGGACTTACAAATCCATTCCATTAGTAACTCCTTTTCTGATGGGCATCTCTCTTGTAATTCTAACAGTTTTAAGAAGAGTGTGATATGGGTTGGTTTTTAGGTACGTGTATTTTCTAGGAGGAAAATCCTTCCTAGAAATAGGGAGCAGTGTCTTGCGGCTGTTTAAACAAGGAGATTTCATGGCTGTGCTGAGAGCCAGCAGCCACGAAGGCTGTTTTTCCCTGGATAGAGACTGAAATTACTTGTGAGCCAGTGATTGAGTGTACAGCATCTCTATTACATTAAGATTAATAATTCCTCAGCGTATTTGCAGCTGGAAGTTTTATATAGATCTTTATTCATCATGATGTGAACAGCTGCTCTTTTGCTGCTCTGTTGAGTTAAGGTCCAAGTGGCAGCACTAGAAAGTGCCACATAAAACACAGTCCTGCTGTTTCCATTCACTGCTCTCCCATCCAGCTCTAGTCCTTGGCCCAGGGTTGGCCCCTTGCAGGAGAAAGCCATCTTATTTTTATTTGTGGACCAGCTCTGACTGCATTTGGATCTTAAAACAGAGTTTGAGTAAATCCAAGGAAAATCACTTTCAGAAACACTAAATCCTGAAAGTAGCACAAAAATCTGTAGGAATTCATGTTACAATTTTACATTAAGTAAGTGAGACTATGGGGTAGTAACATGCTTCATTGCACAGAGCATAATTTATTCTCTTTTTTTGTTTAATGGCATCAGATGCAGTACAGCAAAATCTGTCACAGTCAGAGGGTTGTCTCAGCTCCTGAGGAAGTGTTGTATTTTCTGTTTGGTTGTTTTTTGAGAGGTTGTTGTGTTTTACTATATTTCATTTTTTCATTCTTAAGTCTGTTTGCTCTGCTGTTTCGAATAAGATGCTCCCATTTTTTGGCTTGTCCTCTCACAGGAATGTCCAAGCAGACCAAATTTAGCACCGAAATAGTCACCGACAAAGAGTCTGGAGCTGAGCTGTGCATGTCATCCAAAAACCGGCACCCCTTCTTGCTTGCCTGGCTGCTGGCAAAGGGAAGATTTTCCTGGTCAGGATGATGTGCCTCGCTCAGTCCTAGGTACACGAAAGCAGGCCTCTAGACATCTGGAAAAAGCATGGGGCACATGGGTGGTATGGCAGGGACTGAAACGTGTACACCTGCAGAGTGTGAGCTTGAAGGTGGAGAGAAACAGCTAAAAAGAGACCGGGATTCTGCGACGCGCTGAGCAAGACAAGTGCCTCAGTGGTTTGCTGGTGCTCTGTCAGTGCTGCCTGTCTGCCTCATTGGCACTGCCAGTGCTGCTTGCTCCTTGTCCTGTGGGGACCTGAATCCCCAGAGTAGGGGCTGCCAGCCCCTGCCTGGCTTGTGCTTGGCAGCTCAGGATACAGCTGCCTGCTTGTGCCCTGCTGCTGCTCTTCAGCATGCACCCCTGATACGCAGGAGGACTGCCCAGCTTCCCTCTGGAGCAGAGAGGTCAAGGGCAGTTCCATAAACTGGTTCCCATGGCACCTGGGATTTGTGAGAGGAGCTTGAGAGGAGAGATGCTACAGTCCCCCGCCTCAGGGCATCTGAGGTGTGTTTTTTTCTCAGACCTCCCCCAGCAAAAGAATTGAGGGCCTAACCAGGTCGGAATAGGTCTTAGGGAATTTTGCAACGAACAGGGCAGTCTTTTTCTGACTCTTTTTCCCAGAGGCGTAGGTTGCTGGCTCCCAGAGGCTTCAGCAGCAGGTTTCTGGGCATTTTCATCTGGGGGCATGGTGGCAGGGCAGCTCGCTGGCTGCCCAGGCAGAGGCCAGGCAGGATCTCTGCAGTGCACACCAGAATAGATGCCCTGGTCTCCTGACCTCACCCCCTGTGCCTGCGCTTCACATGACAGTCACTGCCCGCAAGATCAGCTTTTCCCTCCTGCCGTTCAAACCCATGATGCAGTGGCTTACGTCTTCCAGTGCTCCTGTGTGGGAGCCGAAAGTAATTCTTTTTCTTGAAAATCAGATTCACAACACTACTTTTATGCGTGCTCAGTGCTAACTGCTGAAATCAATACCCAGAATGTTTGTGCACTTTCTTTGTAGATTAAACAGCTACATCTTTGATTTGGTTTTAAAAAACCAGGACGCTCAGCATTCACTGATGGTATTTTATCGAGGCTGTATATTAGGTACACATTTAAAACATGACAGTTTGTTTCATTTTATCATTCATCGTGTGCAGTTCCTGAAAAAAAAATGCCTGCTGCTTGAAAAGCAATAAAGCTATTTAGTGTGTAGCTCCAAAGCTCTAGCTTAAAGAGACAAGCAGCACTTGTCTTAACTTTAAAACATTCCTATTTTATAGCTTTTATTATGTTTGACCTTTTTTGAAGCATTGCTTTCGAAAACATTGATGGGGATAAAGGGAAAAGAAGCCCCCTTACACCAGACTGAGTTGTTAATCTCCCTGATGATTCTCACCAGACTGACTCGGGTATTCCTTGAACAGTTCTGGGAATGCAAATGGGACAGATAGATGTGTAAGGCATTGCTGAGCATAAGCACTGTGGTACCTGCTGTAAGGTCATCAGTTACATGGTCTGGTAAGTAGTTATTGTTCTTTGTATTTTTAGAGGCATGAAATGGATTGTTGTCTTTATTATATACTAAACATAAAAAAAAAAAACATGCAAGAAAAACACACAGAAGAGGTATTGCTGATATGGATGTTCCCTGTGGCATTTTTTGGCACATCATTATCATTAAGGAGTCAGCCCCTACGGGCCTCAAGAATCTCAAGCGTAGCTGCTGACTGGTTTTGAGAGTGCATACTAAGTCCCTGGTCATGCCCTGCTTTGTTATTAGCATGAGCTCAGCCTTTAATGCATTGGGACAGGCTAAGCCCTAAATTATACCCCAATGCTCGTTTAATATATTTGCAAAAGAGTCCGGGTCTGGAGGAATGCACCACTGTAGGGTTTTTGCAGTCCTTTCCCCAAACTCCCACTAAGTACACTTGAAAGTTATTACACAGGATAGCTCCCTTTCTTCCTGACTGATCTCATGGGTGGTGCAGAGGGTGTACCTGGCTGGTGTGTCCCGTGAGAACAGGACCATTCTTTCGGTGGCCTCCAGGAGCCACTCCAGACAGAGGCTTCCTTGTTATGACAGGTAGCTTTCTGAGCATTTCAACAGATGCTTGGGCATGCCAAAAGCTTAAAGCACTTGGAAAGGGAACGTGCAGAATATTTCAAGTGCTTTTCTTAAAATAAATGCCATGGCTTAAATAATAGAGGTTTTCCTCACTGACTGTAGAATAACCACTGAAGCTGAAATAGTGTATGAGTTATTGGATGTGGCGTTTGCAAAATTTCCTCAAAATTTAGGGACTGTAGGAAGGTTTGGGGAGGTTTTGCCTTTTTTTTTTTTTTTTTTCCTAGTGCTTATGTTCGAAACACCTCATCTCCTTCTGCTCATCGTTTTCCAAGTCTGTTCATTTCCAATTGGCAGGTTTAATAGATGTATACCAGGAGCACATTTGGAA
Organism: Motacilla alba alba; assembly: GCF_015832195.1. NCBI lineage: Eukaryota > Metazoa > Chordata > Aves > Passeriformes > Motacillidae > Motacilla > Motacilla alba. The sequence goes on along the minus strand of NC_052017.1, from coordinate 58,652,295 downwards.
TCCAGGCAGCCTTAGTATGCTCATGTCTGTGATAAACCGGAGGTTGTCATAGCTGTAGGACTGAATCAGGTAGTACCTTGTTCATGAATGTGAGGGGTGACAGCCCTGTTTCCCTTACACTTCACTGGCCACCAGAGGAAGATTCCCGATTTTCAGTGCCACAGCATCTGGACACATGAAAACATCCAGCCGCAGTGCATCTCCTTGGGGAAAGGCTGGGGTTTGCTTTGGCACCCTGCACTGAGATGAGCAGCAGCCTACTGGTGAGAATTGAGACATGTTGGTGGGAGATAGTGCTGGGAAAGCGATGACGGAAAGGTGTAGGAATCCCAGGGAAGGCTTGATGCAGTGGCTCAGCCGGTGCAGCCTTTTCCCTTTGCTCTTGCATAAGACGATGTGAGGTGACGAAGAGCTTAGCTGTGATCAGTCCTGTTCTAGTGTTAATTACCAGTGACTGCATCGCTTTTGATAGAATTAGAGGAGTGTGTAATAGGCCTGCAATTAAGTCTGATTTTGATCTTAGCAGCTTCAGACAATAAAAATGAAAATGTCATTTGAGATGAGTTCAAGTATTTTTAACAGTGTTGCTCAAAGAGAACAAGAGCAGAGTAGTCAGTGTTTGGTCAGAGCAAGAGAATATGACCTACTTTCATTTCAAAACCAAACACTTGGCCTCACAGTTCTTATCTGCATATTTAAGTTTTTCCTGCATCTTTCCTTTGTACCAAACCAGGTGACTGCTGTATCACTGCCTTTATTTGGGAAGGGAAACTCATTCAGAAACATTGCGCTCCTGGTCCTTTTTTTGCAGCTAATTCTTTTTACAGTTTCACAGCAGGGGAAAGTACACCTCTTTCCACTTGGATCTATGTATTGCCAAGGAAAGCATGCTTGGTAGGAAAGACACGTCCTTTATTATGAATGCTGTAGCTGAGAGCACCTTTGTCACCCATACTCAACCGCTGAGTTATTAGGAGCTTTGGACTGTGTTACACAGAGAAAAAGATAAAAATAGGGTGTCTGACGCATGCATCCCATGTTGCACGCCAGGAAACTGAATCGCTCTTCCAACTAGTACAGTACCCCAGAGCATACATGGAAAATATGCATGGATATGAACGTGTGAGATCTTTCCTCACCAAGAAAAATGCTCAGTCACCCTTTTTTCCCATCACATTTTACATTGATCTTGTTTGATATTCCCTTTGACTGCTGGCAAACCTAACAGCCTGAAGTCCCACAACTGTGCTTTTACTGCCACTGCTCCTCACTGTTGAGCCTGTCTTCCATGTTTTGAGGGAACTGTGGAATATTCTTATTGCACCCAGCTGACAGTAAGCAGGATCTTGCCCATTCACCAGACATCTGCAGCTCAGCAGAGTTTCCGAGGCTCAGCACTATCTGTCACGGAAATAATGCACTGGGTGCATAGTCTAAAATAAGTCATTCACAATATGTGCTCCTTTAAATGTTAATCCTTGCATCGCTTTCTTTTATTGCTTCTGTTGGCATACACGATTATGTGACATAATATAAAAGTAAATAATATGATGCAATGGGTAAAGCTCAAAAGGAAATACAAATTAGAGATCAGATGCTTCCTAACACAGAATACGACACAAAACTTACAGTGACGTGACTGTGAATTTTTCTTATTTCGAGGGCAGCAAAATCGAGCATATAGCAATTACATGAGTCTTTCTGGATGTGTCTGGCACTTTCTAAGTCAGGGAGTAAGTGACTTTGGGTAACAGATCCAAAATAAAGTATGGCTCTGCTCTAAGAGAGGGCCTTTAAAAAAAGCAAACATAAATTTAGCTTGACAATTACAAACCTTAAAAAACAATGCAAAACATGCAACTGAGATATCATTATTTATTTTCCAGCTTGTGAACACTTTTCATGGGAAGGCAGGTGTGCAAAGATGAGGACTATGGGTGTTTAATTGCCTCCTGGTAGGAAACCTGTGGGAAAAGCGCAAGCTGAGGCTCAGCAGTGGGTTACAAACTATGGCACCAGGCAAGTTCAGATTTAAAAATAAAGCCTAAAATAGCAGAACCCAATGCAAGACCAACATTTTTGGTCCTCTTTGCCCGTATTCAGTAAAACATATGGGTACCTTGGTGTGCGATTTTGCTTTTGCTGAATTGAAGTTTGAGTTACTCGCTAGTCTATTTTTACATTTTAAACGTCCTTGTAACTCAATATGTGTTTGTTTTAATTTTACACTCTCCATAAAAAGCATCCTCCATGACGACTTGGAGAAGTGACCGCTGGCAATGCATAGAAATTTATTTGCCTGGCATGTCACACTGTCTTACTTTTCCCCCTGCAAACCCACGTGCTGGTCTTGACCAAAAATACCCTGGGATACCTTGTGTCTCCTCCCTTACCTAAGCTTTGCTGCTGAGGGTCTGGAAGTGGTGAGGCAGGGAAGATCAGCTTGGGTCAAATCCAGGTCACTCCACCACCACTGCTTACACACACTGTTGGAATTAATGAGCAGCCAGGCTGTCATGGTGGGGGGGGAAGAGGGTGGTGATGAGTAGGACAGTGGCTTCCCTGTGGCCACTGACTGTACCAGGAGCACACCTGTGATCACCCACCTGCAGCTCAAGCTGCATGTCTGTCCCTGGGGGAGAAAGCCAGGAATCCCTCTTTTTGCAGCATAGTGCTGATGTGTGTGTCAGGGGCCATAGGAGTGGGTGCTCCATGTGGAGCTGGAGGGAGGTTCACAGCCCATGGCATCCTACAGAAGGCAGCGTACAGGCACGGCTCCGCTTTTCTCTCTCTCTGTTGTTTTGCTGATAGTGCAGATTTTCAAACTGCTGCTAATGTGTTTCCAATTTTACAATTCTGGCACGGAATCTTCATATCAATCATATAATATCATTATCGTATCATATCACAACCTCCTGGCACTGAGCTGCCTTCATATGATGTCTCAGGAATGCATAGCTGATAAAATAGTGTAGAAAAGCTAGAAATGAGCCTTCTCTTCCTCCTATCCCTGCATCCTTCCAGCATTCATGTGCCTTAGGTAAGGATATAAAAATTACTGCACCAAATTAAACAAAAATGCTTCTGTTCTCTTTGCCGTTCTGACCAAAGTGTGGGGTGAAAAATTTACGGTGTGCCCGATTGGCGATGGAAGATGTGTCTAGGCTCATTGTCCTCCCTTCCTCATGCATTGGTCACTGTGGTACCTGAAACTTTGCCACTATGAGTTGCTGTTGCCACTCACCATGTTTGATAGTGGAGGGAGGGCTTTGGGCCTGTTAGCACCCACCACAATTTCGCTGGGCTCAAGGAGTAAAAGTGATTCAAGATCTTTGTTTTTAATAGCATTCCTGCTATCAGATGGTAAAATACCCTAGAGAGATAATATGAAATTGCTTTGTAAGATTTAAGGAGAGTGAAAATACAAAAGAGAGGCAAAAATTTAAGGAGAGACAAAATACAAATATAAGCAGCATTTGATACATGGGTTTCAGCACTTGTTTTCAGCTTTATTTAGCTTTGAACTTGCAGCTACCTTAAAACTAGTGCTGCTCCTCACCAAATTATGATAAGTTTTGAGTTTCCATATTCAGTGATGGGGAATAACTCATGCCCAAATCCACATGAGCCATTCACAGTGGAACCTAAACCTACAACAAAGTGAGCAGGTTTGCTCTGGGGTGGGGCATCTCCTGGGACAGTGCCCCTTGCCCATGTTCCTCTCTCCTATAGTTGCTACATCTTCCCTTCCCTTAGGACAAAGCTTCACCACTAACCACTGTAAGATAACTGTTTTTGTGAGACTCATTTCCCAATGTCAGGTGGCAGCCACAAGTGGGACGTTGTCTGGGGACTCCACAGCAGCTGGAACCATGAGTAGCTTCTACAGGAGGTGGCGTGGATGAGGTCAGGCTCTGCTTCCTCTGCATCCTGTGGCAGAAATAACTCTTGTTGTCATCAGAGCAGTCACTGTAATGTGGATGAGGTTCAACCCAGGCCCAAGAGATTCAATGAGATTTTTGTGTGATTATAACAAGAATTTGACACACATGGTGAGCTGCTAATCATGTATATGTGATCTGTCTCCATGCTGTCCCAGAAGGTATTTACCAGCATAAAAATCAGCTAATGAGGTCACAAGCAGCAGACTGCTGCTGCATGAGGGATGTCCAAGGAAGCATGGGGATGGGTGAGCTGTGTCCTTTCTATCTGCAAACTCTGTCGGTTTTGCACCCCTCTGTACTGTGAAGGAACGTCAAGTTCATTGTGTTTTTCTGCTGAGCACTGCAGCAGAATTTATGCAAAGTTTTCTGTGGATGTAGCAGGAGTACTCGAAAGTTCTCCCATCTAAAATGCCTCAGGTCCTTTAGGATAATGAGACATTTTGTGAGTGCACCTTTTTATTGTACCAATATTACATTACAGGAAAAATGGAAGGGGGGAACTTAACACATAGCACCTGTCACAAGTTCTCTCCTTGAATTAGGCTCTCCTGCTTATAAAACTTTAATTGATTCCTAGCAGTTTATGTGCGTGGTGCTCAGTGGGCGTTTTCTGTTCTCTTGCCAGCTCCATGGTTACTTAGAAAGCGAGCCGCTCACACTGCAGCTGTTCATTGGGACTGCAGACGACCGCCTGCTGCGACCCCATGCTTTCTACCAGGTTCACCGGATCACCGGCAAGACCGTTTCCACCACCAGCCATGAAACAATACTTTCCAACACCAAAGTCCTGGAAATTCCTCTTCTTCCAGAGAACAACATGAGAGCAATGTAAGACCAAGGCACCATGTCTGAATCCTAGAAGTTTCGTCTTGGTCAACTCACTTAATTTCTTTGGGGTTTGTTTCTTTCTTTGTACACAATTTTCCTTTCCCTATCTTTGTTTTCTTTCCCTACATTTCTCTCTGTAATAGTAGGTTTCCACAACTTTGCTGAGACAAATTGCCGCTAATCAGCTTAACAGCAAAATGAACTGCACAAATATTTATGACAACTGATTTGCTTTCATTCTAGAGTTTCAGCCAATGTGCTTATTTGCCATTTAAAATAAGTGTCTCGGTTACTGAGCTGTAAATATCTCCTACCTCAGCTCCTGCATTTAGTTTCTAAATATGACACCTGTTGCTCCTATACGCACTAGCACAAGGAACAGAGCTGATTAAAATTTATCTTTGGATGTCAAAGGAAACTCTTAGAGAGCATTTCCAAGTACCCTCGTGGTTTTTCTGAGACGAATAAAACCACTCATTTCTCAGATGATAAAACTCAGCATTTTTCATGGCACTTGCTTACAAGCAAGTCTTCCAGAACTAAGAAGAATTAGCTCTGAGAACCTTTATTCAAAGGTGATGCAGTTTACAGATTGAGTTGTTAAACTGGGCTAAGTTTAGTGCTATTCAGAAAAGCAGGCATGCATATCTTAGGATGTCTGGGTGCTAATTAAATGTAGGTCCATTAAGCATCTGTAAACATTGTTATAGGATGGTGTATAAATGCTGTGTATAAAATAGCATTCTGTGCAAATGATATATATCAAACCTTTCACACTATTTTATCCTGTCCTCTCTGTGCCCCTCTCTTAAATCAGCCTACCCCCTGAGTTGTCTCCTCCCTTCATTCAAATCATCCTAACTGTTATCTGAGGTGTCTGCCTTGGGAGGAATTTCTGTGTGCTTGCGTGCAAGTACAGGTCTTGGTGTGTGTATAAATATAAATGTATTCATATTTATATATAGTTGCATGCACCTTTGTGTGTGTATATATAGCAAGATAGAAAGCAAGCAAGAAATCCTGACCTCCACCAAACCAAATACCATGGGAAAATCACAGTATCACTCCTTGTTTTTCATGCAGTTTTCCTTGCCTTAACGAAGTGGAAAATGCTATCAGACACCTAAAGTCCTTCCACACGTAGTGGTTATTAGAAGCTGGTTTGCAGTATCATGTACAACATGCCCTGGAGTGCCTCATGTAAATAGAAGAGCCAGAATATGTTTAGCTGCATTGCCAGCTGGGCTTAGAGTGATCACTCAGGACCTGAGGATCTCTCTCAGTGCATTGTGTTAAAAGTCATGACAAGCCTTCAAAATTATTGGCCCTGTTTCCTGCCATCGTAATTTGGTGGGGCTGCATTGGGGTTAAGGAAATGTTACTCATTTGTACCCACGCAGTATTTATCTGGCAGTATTTATCCAGTTTGAATCACATTTTTGGCCATCTAGGAACTTTATTACCATTTCATTCATCTTTTTCCCTAAAATAAAGGTAAATTACACAGTTTGGTAGCCAAGCTGAATGTGGCATGTGTGCCAGGCTGTGGTAAAGCTCACTCAAGAATCACAAACAATGCTTTGGCATATATAGGCCTTACATGTCGGTAGTCTAAAACCTCATGTAGCACTGCCAATGAATTGAAATTTGGAGCCAAGAACTTTTCTCACACTTTATGTGTACAGGTCTTGATTCAGTGAAACACCAGAGCTCATCTGCCCATTTAAACTTTTGCACATTAACTGTTCCTATCGACTTCAGATTTCAATGTCCATGACTTTCCAAGCTTGAATTTAAATACTTTTTCTTCTCTGAACATTTAGGTATTAATTGTACATCAATAATTATTCAGTTTACAAGTGTTGCTCTAGGAGAGACAAAATGTAGAAACATGCCATTTGTTCCATGCCTTACGGATCTTTGCATAGTATTTTGACATGAGTACAAATACTCTGTATTCTTATACAGAGTATAAGAATTCTTATATAATTCTTATGGCTTCACGTGCTAATATGCATTGTTGGGAATCTTTAATACTTTCATTAGTTTCTTTGATCATATCAGCAAGGGCATTTTTTAAATTCTGAAATCCATACTTGAGAAAAAATGCAGATCAAAACCGTGCTGCCATAGTGCTTATTTGCAGTTTGCTTCAGAAGAAGAGCTTCAAAGGTCTGGAGAGGGAATTAAACTCTTTGAATGCAAAATAAAGTTAACTATGCATACTCAATGTAATAAAATGCATGCCAGAGACCAGTACCTAGAAGAAATTGCCATGTAGCCTTTGTAGTCATGGCCAAGGCAGAGGTATTTTTGCAGTGGGTTTTTGAGTGCATAGGTTTATATGTCTTTTGCTCCAGGAGCTTCTTGTGTTGAAATAATCTTTGACAAAAATCCTGGCTCGTAAACTCATCCAGGAGAAAACCAAAGTTAAAAAACTAAAAAAAGAGAATGAGGCCAGAAATTATAGTAGTTGTATCTGATGAAAAGCACGTTTTTCCCTAACGTGAGGAGAGATCTCTGAGTTTAGTTTTTTTTCATGCAGAGCTTCAGTTCAGCACTCAGCTTGGGAGTATTTCCTACTCATTGAAATACAAACAAATTGACAGTAGAACTGACCTCAGGGAGAGCTTTGTTCATTAATAAGAATTTCAGGACTTCACCCTAGATTGAAAATCTGGTCAGATTTTTGTCTAAATTAGTTGTAACAAGTGAAATTTTAAGTAGCCTGGCGTTCCAGGTTAGAAACAGTTTCTGCACTGCTGTCCAGCATCCTACTGACTTTCCTGGTCTTGCTGTTTCTTTGGGCTTTGATTTATCTTTAACTACAATCCTTATAGGGTGTGTTGGGGAGGAAGGGTCCTTTAGATTTTCGTCCTCTGAGAACTGAGGTAGCATCCTAAATTTGTGTTCTTTACAGCAGCCACTATACCTGCTGCTACCAATAGCCAACTCAGCTGCTTGGGAATGCAAGTACTAAACAAAGTCTGCTGCATTCAGCCTGGTCATTGGGCTGTGCCTGATGCAGTTTTTTAAGAAGAGCATGCAGGAGAGAGATAAGATATTGCACGCTCGTGTCTTCCTGAAGTCTTCTTGAAGTGAATTGAATTGCCCTGTGTTTTCTTTTGGATAGCATTGACTGTGCTGGGATATTAAAGCTCCGAAACTCTGACATTGAGCTGCGCAAGGGAGAGACGGACATCGGTCGTAAGAACACTCGTGTGCGTCTGGTCTTCAGGGTTCATATTCCACAGGCCAATGGCAGGACCCTCTCCTTGCAAGTAGCCTCCAACCCCATTGAGTGCTGTAAGTAGCAACAAACATCCTCCTCTTGCTGGATATTATCCGAAAATCTTTTAATCAATAAGAATGAAAAAGATGTCTAAGATCACTGTTTACTCGGCACTGCCATGTCCACGCACCTTTTGAACAGTTTTTAACTTTTCTGCTTCATATGCAGTCTGTCCACACCAACATGCTCTACATTGGTTTTGCTTTACCTGTCTAGTTAGTGAACTTTTTTCTGCTTTCCAAAAGTACATGGTTTACATTGAGAACAGAATGTCTATGTCTTAGGAAAAAATGTGTAGCTTTGTGCATTGAGTGCTGTAGAAAAACACACACTTACAAGTAAAGAACAGTTAAACTAATAGTAGACTTGGGAGGGACAGGGCCTTTGGTTTTGGTGACTCCTTATCATAAAGGTAACTGCTGCAGAAGTTTTGAAAAGATCTTTTATGTCCTGTTCACTCTGTTTCCCCATCATAAAGCAAAAAACCAGCAAACAAAACCCCAGCCCCTTTGATAAGGAGCTAGCAATATACTAGAGCTGACACACTGGCCTGCAGCTTCAGAAAACATCCAGAAACCAGGTTTCTACACTGAGGTCTCTTTAAATGAACAGCCTGTATTAAATCATATACACTGGGACACCCTTCATAGATACCTATATCATTTTTGCTCTCTAAGCCTCAGCAGCCTCCCCCACACAAAACAAAATGTACCTGCTTTGTCTAGCTTTGACAGTGCAGCATAAGTGGTGGAAGCTGAATTTCAGTCTAACTCCCAACACTATTTTGATTGGCTGGATGGACTGAAGCAATTTTTTAAGGTTTGGTTGCATTCCATTCACAAAGTGGATCTTCCTGATGCTGACAAAGTAAGGGGAGAAACTTGATATCTGGCAGGTATGTGAGGGGTGGCCTCTGGCAGAGGGAATGGGGAGGAAGGCCTGACCATTACTAGCTCCATTCATTCTGGAGGGCAAAGCAAAAAATGTGAGGAGTCATGGTTTCATCCTGCAGTTGAAGTTTATGAGAGCTTTTCAATTGCTACACAGCAGGATAAGGCACAGTTTGCATCTATCCTGAACTGGTCTGTGCAAAAAAGCCAAGCTCAAGGAACCACTAAATGTGAAGCTGATTGGATTAGTGTCAGGGTACTACTGCTTTGAGTGTTGCATAATGAGCAAAAGCATGGCACATGCCTGCTGAAAGAAGTGGAAAACAGGAGAAAAAATAAGTGCTAGTGTTATTTCTAGCACAGATTGTGGAATAAGCTGGTGCCAAAAACTTCATACATTTCTTAGTGCATGTGACACCAGAAAGAACCATATAATCTGGATAAAATGTCTCATTGTCCCTTGAAGCAGGACTCTCTTCGTGCCCCACAGTTGAGGGGGATAAAATTTGTGCCACAAGAATACCAGATTCAGTTTACATGATCCTGTGTGCTTGGGCACTCAGGTTTATTTGGAAATACTCTTTCTAAAGTGTGAGCTGCTGCTGGATCACAAGGGCCATGGCTGCTGCTGCTGCTGCAAGACAGTTTGCAGAATTGACAGTAGGGTGTATGTTGACTGAAACAAATTTTGGACATGCGTGACTACCTTGTCATGTGTGCCTTGTAAAAACACAGCACATAGAGTGAGAGAAAATTATTTAAAATATATGAATTTCCATTAAAATACACTTTCTGATAATAGTTCATATCAAGCTGAGTTTTAAAACACTTGTTCTTTGTGAGTCGTTCAAATCTGTACTGCTGTTTAACACTATTGTTTACAATCAAAGCACTTGAAAATGAACCATGTTTCCTGTAAACCTTGTGACCTTTCTTTGTTTCTGTATCAAACTCAGCTTATCTTATGAGGGTAAGCATTAAGTTACTTACTAATGCAGTATTTACTTTTTGTGTGTTCGTGGTTGCCTTTTTTTTTTTTTTTTAATCTTCTTTATTACTCTCCAGCTCAGAGATCTGCCCAAGAACTGCCTCTGGTGGAGAAGCAAAGTACCGACAGTTTTCCTGTTACTGGAGGGAAAAAAATGGTACTGACTGGTCATAACTTTCTGCAAGACTCCAAAGTCATCTTTGTGGAGAAAGCGCCAGGTAAGTCTTTTCAATCTAGACTCCAGTCTGCCTTCCCCCCACCACATTTGTGTCAAATGATGAAAGCACAAATATGGTAATGACATTTTGTTCTGCACGTATTACGTTTTCCATGTCACTGGGCAAAGCTGTGGAAAGGATCTGAGCCGTGCCTAGTACTGAGGTTTCACACTGTGACAACTGTACTTACAGGTAGACAATAGAGACATTGAAAGTCAGCCTTTGGCATTTGTTTATTGTAGCAAATCATGAGTGTAGCAGGCAGGACCTGTGAGAGGAGTTCGGAATCTCTGGTGCCATATCCCTCTAAAGCCTGCAGTACAGTGCATCTTCTTAAACATTTCTGTAATTTGTGCTGCTGCTGGTGTGTGTGCACCTGTGTCTCCTGTGGCATTTACAAGGCTCTGGCTGAAGAGGACTTGGAGCACACACATTCATTTGAAGGACAGGTTTACCTCAAGGACTGGGGGAAGGACTGAGCACAACTTCCCCTCGCCCAGCACTGCTCCTGTGGTGCTGTGGTGGTGGGACTGGTTCTCCTGGAGAAGAGTCGCAGGCCAGGCTGAAACAGGGAAAATGGCACAGGGTGGGAGCTGGGGCTGGGGCAGGATGTACCTGCAGAAGCGGTGGATCACAGGGTGGCAGTGCCTGATGGGTGTGAATGCCCCCCGCAGGAATAAGCGGTGGCCGTGGAGCTGGGAGTCAACGTCAGGCCCTGAAACGAGACTGCTAAGGATAGTTCTGAGCCTTGTTTTGGAAAGGGTTTCCCTGGCGCTGGCACAAGCTATGAATTCCTCAGCTGCCGGCCGAGCCCCCCACCCCCACCCCGAACTTCAAACAATCTTGGGCTCTCCTCAGGCCGCTGCACCAGCTTGGACACTGCGCCTGTTTAACCCTTTATGTCCACGAGGTTCCCACGCTGCTCTCCTGCCCACGGCCCCTAATGACACCACAGGAACTTGGGCCATGGGGCAGGATGGCAGGAAGAGCAGGGGAGACTCTGGAGGCAAAGACACCCAAGTCTTTGGGCTTAGCATGCTCAGGACAAAAGCAGAAGACTCCCCTGAAATTCCCCAACAGAATCCTGGCTTCATGAAGTTTAAGTTGCCGAAGGAGATCCAGTTGGCACATTTCTGTGAACCCCATGCACTGCAGCACACACAGCGGGGATGTGGCTGTGACATCAGCAGAAACATCATTTTTGTTTCCTAAGAAAGTTAAAAAAAACAGGGAAAAGGTAGGATTGCAATTGAAAAAACCCTGAATTCTGTTCTCTGTGTTCCCCCCCAGAGGGGAAGAAAGTTAATGTCTACTTTACTTTAAACTTCCTTTGCTGCACAGAACTGGGTTAGTGTGACGTGTCAAGAGTCCTCGATCTGTCTCATTACAAGAAGGAAACCACATTAAAGGGTGCCTTCCTTAATACTTATTTCCTTTCCTCTTCCTTTTTTGAGCTGGAAAATTTTTAAGTGTGGTGTTCCGAAGGATTGTGATTGTGGTGCTGTTTGCTGTGTGTGCTACCAGAGTGTGGATCTGAACACTGTCTCCATACTCCTATATTCCTGTACTACATTAGGTACACTAAAAGCAGGATATTCACTGTATAGCTTTCAATAACAGAAAGGTTCTGCCTTTTTTTTAGTAGGCTCACTACCAAAAAAGTACATTTGTTGCAGTTGCCGGGCAGTATGGCCTGCAGGGGCTGAGCACTTAGAGTCAGAGTGTAGCATCTCCAGGAGCTGCAATAATTGAGTCAGTAGAAATGACACACAAAAAGCAAAGCTGCTGGCTAATCTGGGCTGAGCAATTTTTAAGGCTTCTGTGATTTGTTTGCTATGCTGCCTCACACAGCTCAATGCATCGGAAGCAAACAGAGCAATGTATCATTACCTTAGTGGCAGACTGCTCTGGCTGGATTTTTGAACAGTCACTGTATTTAATGTCAAATGAACAAGCATTAGCAGCCTTCACTTTTGTAAATCAGCATGGGGTGTTTCTTTCCCTTTCAGCTCTTGAACATCAGTGAAAGTAGGTCAAAAGAAGGAACACCGGCTAGTTTCTCTTTCTCTGAGAGTGATGGTTATGAACCTCTGTGATTAGCTGGAGACATTCATTAGTTTTGCTGCTTTTAACACTTTTGTTTTTGAATTTGGAATGTTAATCACGTTCCTAGTAGGTAGCAGCCAAACACAGCTATTACAGAGTAATAGATCAAAGTAATAGATTGTTGTGCTCACAAAGAGAATGTATCGTTTGTATAAAATTTAAATATTGTACAACGTTAACTCATGTTTTCAGTCCTTACTCAGGCAGAGTCCCCAAGCTGGAAGGCAGTCTCCTTGAGCTTGTCTGATTCCTCCTAGTCTGCATACTTAATTGGATAACTAAAGGAGTTTGAGAACACTTTTTGTTTGTCTTTTTTTCCCCCAGCTTTCCCTAAGTCTGCTGAGTGCATTGTGGTCTGCTGAATGTTTTTCCAAGCATGAGTCCCAAGCTTTCAGTCTTCAGGGCTAGCCCTCAGCTGTTGTAGTCTCTGGAGGAATGGCATTATCCTGGCCTCCTTTGCTGGGGGAGTCAGTCTGAGCAGTGACTCATACAAAAGGGAATCCCTGAAGAATGATCAAATCAATCTTTCTGCCGGGGCGGCAGTGGCTTCCTGCTTTCAGCTTAACCCCTTGCTAGCTGCTGTTCAGCCAAGAAGCGTATGAAACAGAGCAAAACAAACTTTGCAGCCCTGTGACTCTATGTCTCACACAGGGAAAATGAGGTATCCAGGGGGTGAAGGCATGGCACACTGAAAGACCACAGGAGAAGCACTCTGAGGACCTTCTCTGGAAGGAGAACCCCTCATGGTGAGGTCAGGCAGAAGGCACCCCTTTGGATAAATAATGAGTATTCAGAAGTGGACTAAAATTTGCTCAAGATTCTACAGTACCATAAAAATGTTCTTACATGTTGATGTGAGGCCTTATTTTGCCAGATTTTGGGTAATATTCTGTTGCTTGCACATCAGACCATATTTTCCAGTGATGAGCAGTGGTATAAAATGTCAAAGAAACCTAGTAGTAGTGAAAATGTGAATGTTAAATGTGCTTTGAGAGGTTCAATTCAGTTCAAATTCTGAATTTTTTTCAATTCAGAATTTCCTTATACTGGGGAGTCCCACAATGACTTTGATGCTTAAAAATTACATTAATATTTTTTTTTCTCTTATCTCCTTTCACTTTCTGTATCTCTTTGTAGTCATGTGTTTCTCTTCCTGAGGTTCAAAAGTGTCTTGAGCATGTCATAGTTGTTGAGTGCCGCATTGAGGATGGCCAACACCTGTCTGTTTGTCATCAGAAGAATCAGTACTTTGTAAAATATTGAAAAGTCTGCAATTCCTTACTGGCCAGGTGCCTTGATGTCTGTAGGCTGGTGGTTGCTGTGGCAGCAAGGTGTGCATTTTAGTTAAAAAAGTAGGTGAAATGAAATTGGTGTTTGTTAGCTATGACAGAAAGTGTTTGACTAGCAGTGAAAATGCTTCCTGTTAACATGTGCATCTGCATGGATCATGATCTGGAATTATAACAAAAGGCTGATTTAGTTACTTAAAATTTTAAAACTTTTTATTTTATTTGTAGATTATAAATGTACCAGGCAACAAAAGTCTTGAGGGAAGTTCAGAAAAAGCAGAGATGCTTGAAGAGTGTGTTTTAGGGATTGCATATCTATCAGCAACCTTTTTTTTTAATAACGCTTTCTGCAAACACTCTTTTCAAAGCTCATTTTTTTAAGGTAATGAGTTACTAAACACAAAGCAGCACAAAACCCTAACTAACCAAAACAACCAGACGCTGGCTCTTAGTATATCAGACTATGATAAGTGATCTATAAAACTGATCACTGCACTGAAAAAATCCTGTTTTTCATCCCTCGGTCCACAAAATGTATCCTATAACTGGTGAGTGAAAGCTCAGTGATGAGACACAAACCCAGTATCCCAAGGGACAATGCACAGGAAAATCTTGCGTATGTTATGGTAAATTATGGATTATAGTTCCTGGCACGCTGTAGGATATTTTGGGATAAAAAGAGTGTTTTGGGGGTTAGAAAAAGTCTCGTATTGAGATCTGAAATAGTTAATCTACCCTGAAAATCCCTCCTTGCTCAAAAATCACTCCTCACTCCTGTAGCTTTTAACACTGGAACTAGCTCAAATATTTCCAGACTTCACAGATTTGGCCAAGTTTAGACATACTTAAAAGAGCAGAAAATCTTTATTATCAAAAAATCTTTATTATAAATTTGCGACCTATGGGTAGAAATGGTCATTGGACATATTATTATTATTATTATTATTATTATTATTATTATTATTAATTATCATAGGGTTGAGTTGCCACTAGTTAAGTCAGAGCTCCAAACCCCTTTCTTTGCTTTTGTGCTTAGTGACGAGAGCTCAGAGCAAGGGTTTTAAAGAGTGAAAAGGCAGAAACGTAACACCCAACTTCACTATGGGATTAGTTTCTCAAATAACACTGACTTTGGTACTTTGACTCTGGGCTGTTAATGTTGAGGGCCATTTTGTCCTGGCCAAAGGCCGTGTCTAATCTTCCATGTAACAGATGCCCCTCCCTGAAGATGCATCACTCTCTTAGATGGACATTTGTAGTGTTCACAATATCTCTGAGTAACTCCAGGTTTAGAGACTTCAGTGGTTTTGAACAACTTGTTAATTACTCAGACTTCAACAGTAATCCTGGCACCTACACAGTTCTGTAACCTAATTGCATAATATCCTCAGCTATTGAACCCAAAGTCTTTGACACTCAAAGTTCCTGAAAGATGGTGAAATAAACCACGTGTAAGCAACATTTCCTCTAGGGATTTTTCTTTTTTAATATTATCAAACAATTAGGAAGTTTTTCAGATTTAGTTATTGCTTCAAAGTTTTCATTCTGCTGTTGCTTTTATTTTGTTAAATGGATTCTTCTGTCAAAACTGTTCCTCCTCGATGCTGAACAGGTTTTAGTCTTAGAACATGAAGGTGTTGATGTGAAGTAGTTAGAACTAGAGCAGATGAAAGATAACTGGGTGAAATCACTAATATAATTTTAAAATATATTTATGCCAAAGGAAATCATAACTTTCTGTGAGTATTTCATATGGGAAAACTTAACAGTTTGCCTCCTCAAGCTCAGTCAGCTGAATTTTTGCACAGGAGAAATGTAATACAGAAAAGAAGGAAGCTGGATGAATGTAATCATCCACTCTAGCATTTCACAGGTTTTTTGTTCCTCTCAAATTTCTATGTCTCTGGCAAAAACTGGAATCAATCAGTTGCTGCCTTAAGGTACAATTGTCAGTTTTATAAATTCAGTTCTGTTTCCCACACATTGTGTGAGCAGAATTTACCTTGTGACGTGGCAGGTAACTCAAACACAGTCCTTCAGCTTCAGCAAAACTTACAAAAAGTTCTGGAAAGTGATATGTTGACAAGACATTTGAGTGGCATGTGAATGGAACTGATGCGTTGAGGAAGCATGCGGGCTTTTTGGTTTGACTCAGATACACCATGGAGCTTAGGGTTGGGAGTCTGTTTTGACGTGATGTGATGAGATGGTGAGATGGGTGACCTGAGTCTTGGCAGAGCTTCATGTGGTAGAAGATCTCGCATTCTCAGAGATCTTTCCATTGCTCTTTCCATTGCCAGTAGCAGTTTGGGGGGCAACTGGCCAAAAAGGGGTCATGTTTCACACCAGTAATCATACTGTAGCTCTCGTAATAAATAAGCAAGTGGCAAAACTCTCCTTCCCCCTCTAGTCAGATAGACAGATACTACTTAATTTTTTCTTTGTCTGTCTGTTTATCCAAGTTCAGGACACACGTTCCAGTTGGCAGTGAGCAATTGCATGCTGACTCATGCGCAGTGAGGTAAAAATTCGGGAAACTAGATAAACTGGAAACTTCAAAGGCATACAAGTTGGGAGCATGGAGTTCATGTGAAGGTCACTTGAACCTAGATCCTAGAGATGTATTGATAGCTGAAGGGGTTTCTGGCCACTGCCCAGAAATAGATATCCTTAGGCGAATTGTGTCATCAGATGCTGGAGTCATTTGATGGTGGAACCCTTTCACGCGCACAGAGGAGTAGTGATGCAGCTTGTAGGAAATGTCAGCACGTTTCAGTTTTTCCTGGCTGTTTAGTCTAGGGAATGGTGAAGACAGAGTGGGACAGCAGCCATACACATGAGATGGTGTCAGCAGCAGCAAGTCTCATCCAGGGTGTTGCTCTCACAGTGAAGAATGAGATCAATCAATCACAGATACTTACTGTGGACAACAAAGAAATAAGGAATAACCACATGGTCTCAAAAGTCATTTGTCAGAGTAATCCTGTAAATTTTTAATTATTATAGAAAATGTGGCTGAATGCTTCAAGTTCATTCTTTCATGTCTTCCAGACTAAGTGGCTTCAAGCAGCTGTATCTGTGCAATCAAAACTTTGTCTCTGAACTTTGACAACTAGCACAAGATTTCAAATCGTTTTTACTGTTACTGTTCCAGTAGGACTGTCTGTCCAAACACACAGGAATTCACAGCCCTTACAAAAAATCTGAGAGTCTAATGAAGTGATCAGTGCCTAAAGAAGTGGAGGAAAGGAGTATGGTAGGTTGACCTTGGCTGGCTGCCAAGTGCCCACCAAGAGAGACCAAGCAGGTCTCTCATTCCCCCTCCTCAACTAGACAGGGGGGAGAAAATAAGTTGAAAAATCTCATGGGTCAAAGTAAAGATGGGGATTGCATATCAGTTACTGTCACAGGGAAAATGGGCTCCACTTGGGGGAAGCAATTTACTGTCTATTAAAAATAGAGGAGGATGGTGAAAAACAAAGGTAAAACTGAAAACCACCTTTACCCCTGCCTCCCTTCCCAAGTTCAACTTCACTCCTTCATTCCTGACTGCTATTTCCTCACCCTGAGTGGCACAGAGGATCAGGGAATGGAGGCTTTGTCAGTCCATAACAGCTCCTCTTTACCATTGCTTTCTTCCCATGCTGTTCCCTTGCTCCAGTGTGGGGTCCTCCCATGGCAGACAGTCCTTCATGTACTGCTTCAGCATGAGTCTTCTCCACGAGGTTCTGTCCTTCAGGAAAAACCTGCTTCAGCATGGGTGCCCTGCAGCCATCGTTCGTGTGAGAAAACCTGCTTCTGCTTGGGCTCCCCTTCAGCTCCCTGCAGCTCTTGCCAGGAGCGTGGGCTCTGACTGGCTGCATGTGGATATCTGCTCTGCTGTGATTGTCTCCATGGGCTGTGGGGCCAGAGCTGCCTCATCGTGGTCTTCCCCACAGGCTGCAAGGGAATCTCTGTTCTGGCTGCTGGAGCACCTCCTCCCCCTCCTTCACTGTTGGGGGTGTCTGCAAGGGTGTTCCTCTCACTTATTCTCACTCCTCTCTCACAGCTGCTGCAATTTTTTTCCCCTTCTTAAGTATGTTAGCAAAGAGGTTTCATGAGCTTTGCTGATGGGCTCAGGTTTGTCCGGCTCAGGGTCCATCTTGGAGTCATCAGGAACTGGTTCTGTCAGACAAGGGGGCAGCTACTAGAATCTTCTCCACCCCTGCAGCACAGCCACTAGCCAGACCTTGCTACGTAAACCAATACAAGGGGATGGCTTCAGAGTTGTTCATTTTTGGAGGGAATGCCTACCTCTTTTGGAAAATGACAACTTGTCTCTTGTTGCTTTCCTGGCATCATTAAGAACTGGTTAGTAGTCTCAGATAAGTAGCACAGGAAATGTGGAGAGAGGTGAGAGAAGAGGAACATGTTCCTTTCAGGTCTGCTAAGGAAGTAAGATTACACCTTCAATGTGGAAGAAAATACAATGACATTTAAGACAGGAATAGAGAGATAGATTGTTTCCAAAGTGTGCCTTGTTGCTGGGATGCTGATGTCAAGGCAGAAAACCAAAGGATAGCAGGAGGGACCTCTGAGATTGAGCCTGACCTTCTTTGACAAGAGAAACAAGAAAACAAACATGAGGGGGGCAATGAGATAGAAAAAAATAAAAATGTTCTTCAAAAGTGTCTGCCAAAAAGTCACGAGGAGTTGCCATAGTGGGTAGTTTCTGGAAGTTGAGAAGTTGCAGTCATACAGTTGAAGTGTTTGTGTCTCAAAAAATAATGAAGAAGGAAGATTTAAAAGCATTTGAATCAAATTTGCATCTTAAGATGAGAAATAACTAGAAGTAGCTATAGTACAGGTGGTGGTGTTGGCATTCAGCACAGAAGTAGAGGAAAAGAATTGTTCATGGAAGAAAAATTTGGAGCTTGATTTAAACTGGCTGTGAGGTTCGTTACTCCAATAGTCTGAGAAAATATGAGACAGATTAGACTGAAGAAGATGGACCAGGAATATTTTACTCACTTTCAGCTGCAGAGTCACAGGTTCAGCCTACTAGAGTTTCCCAGAGGAAAGTAAAATTGTGAAGACAAGGAGATGACGTGAATGTAATCAAAACCAGAGTGAAGTGCTGTCATGACTGCTGGTGGGTGGCTGTGCTGGGTGAGCTTTGCTTGACCTGCCTGCTCTAGAGAGATTTTTCAGGGATGTCAAGCTGCAGTTTTACTTGGAAGTTGTGTGTTTTAGACCTGGAATTACTTAAAGTTATTAAATAAAACCCTCAGACCAACAATAATTTGAATAGGGGGAGGTGCCAGAGAGCACAAATTGCACAACCAGCTTCCATTCTGCTGAAAATAGTATCTGGCAGGTCTTTCCAATGGTTTTGGCTCAAAACGAACCTCAATCTGTCAGTTGTCAGCACTATGCCTCCTTTTAATTACCTGGACTAAAATTACAGTTCATTTGCAAACACTGGAACTCAGAATAATTGCGTCTGTTAGACATACTGTGGTAAAAGGCAGCTAAAAAGGCCTCACCATTCAGGCAAAGTGAGTCCCTCAGCTTTTGGCTTGCCCAGCTGAGCAACCAGAGAGGAAGCGTGTGCCTGGCACTGACTCCAAAGCACGGTAAGATCCATTTTGTGCTGGATTTTTACACCTGCTCACTGCATGACATTCTTATTGTTAATTCAAGGTAACGAAGGGAGAAAAAGTAACTCAAGAGTATCATATTGATAGCAAACAGACTTAAGTCTACATGGCACTCAGCTCAATACTGCAAAAATGTATAGCTGAAGGAGTGGACAAAATACATATGCAGCAAAAAGGCTTATGAGAAGACACCAACAAATACAGTACCTTTGATGTGGAAACAAAAATAGGTCAGTTATGCCTGAGCCCTGCTGCACATGGACAGAGGCATGCCAGAAGGCATGCCAGGGATGGGGAGCAAAGCTGTGGGGAAGTCTCTGTAGCAGCACAGTAGGCTGTGAGGAGGGCAGAAGAACATCTGGGATACCTCCTGGCATGGAAGAGAGAAATAAAGTAAGTGAAAATCAGACCAGCTGTGTGGTCTCATAGCAAAAGTGGTATAAGAGCAAAGAATAGAGATGAGGGTGGCTGGAGAGGCAATCAGGGACAACGTGCTGGGCAGTAGGCAGTCCATGGCACCAGCTGGAGCTGAACCAGGAGGTGGAGCTGCTCTGAAGATGGCTCTGGGAGTAGGAGGCATCTCGCTGCTTGCAGGTCCCTAAGAGGCTGAGATCTCAGGAGAGCTAAGTATCACTGAGGAGATCAAAAGAAAGGTCCTGGCCACTTACAATTCAGATACTTGCTTTCTACTAGCACACACTGTATTTCTGAATTTTTCATTGCTCTCTTGCCCCATCTTCCCTGTACATCCCATGTCAGACTGCTTGGCTGGTGTTGGTTCCTCCTTAGTGCCTGACCCTTGTGAATGTCTCTAAGATGTACACCAGTGTATCAGGAGAGGTATAGAATCCCACTCACTTGGTGGGATCCCCTTCCCTTGCTGGTGTCCAGCTGGGGAAAAATCGTTTGCAGCAAGACAGCTGTAGGATGAGCTTAGAAAACTGCCCTGGCTGCTTGTGGTATCCTCAAATACTGCTGCCCCTGCAAAATCTAGCAGCAGTACACTCATGCCAACTCATAAGTGCCAGTTGCTGAGATGGTGCCAGTGCATTGTGCCCACGACTGTCCTCCAAGCAACAGAGCTTCCTCCTTGCTTCTTTCATTGCCAGTTCAACTTTCCCTTCTCCTGGAAGCTGATGGCATCTTTGCAGAGAACTGGATAACTCTTAAGTTTGAATGATGAGACTTTGCCATAGTCTTCATCCTCTTCTTTGCACAGAAACCCATCTGTTCCCTCTGAACTTCTTCACAGATCAGTTGTCTAAGTATCATGAGGGCACTCACCAGGGGAGAAGGGTAGCAGTGCAAGTTGAAAGCTTTCAAATTCTTAGTCCCTCAGGGATTTAAATATGCATTGTTAGAGCCAAATAGGAGGGCAGACGGCCTTTGCAGAGCACCTCAAAGTGACTCTGCATTGCATCTGTGCCCTGCCTGTTGTGGACATGTTAAAGTAATCTGGGCTGTAACACAGGAATTATTGTTCAGGGTAATCTCACAACACATTAATCAAGTAGTGGGTTCCTTTGGGAGGGTAGGGCTTGTTTCACCATTTTACTTGGAATATATGAATTTAAATACAGATTTACAGTGCAGCCAGTGCAGTCAAACTGTGTTGAAGCACAGACTGGAAGAATATAAAATGTACCCTGTGTATAGGCAGTGAAATCCTAGATAATGTCTATTCTTCTCATATCTCAAGTGAACACAAGTCCACTAAAGAATATAGACTGTTTTAATCTCCTGTAGTAAAGTGGAATCACTTAAATATATCTGAATGTTCCCATTATGCCCGTTTCATAGAGGCAAGATTTAAGTGGTTGCCAGATGTCATACCCTCCTGAGTTTCCAAGCTTAGGTTTTATTGCATTTGTATATTCTTCCCCCTTTCTGCAATCCATCAATTTGGAAAGTTACACTGGTGGTTTGATTGTTTTGAGTTTGCCTGACACTATGGTTGCAGTTCCCTGAGACAAAAAGGTAAATCCAGCCCTAGAAACCCCAGGGGATCTCTCTGGGTAGGCAAAGATGTGGGGAAGATACTACAAAAATGTCTGCATGTCTTTGGAAAGTCTCTACAGCTCTTTGTGTTGCTCTTCCATGAGGAAAATTTGTATGCCATGGTCTGCAAGGCTCTATGGGTGAATAACTGAATCTGCTAGATTTACACAACTACTTTTCAGCCCTGCTTCTGTGTTAAAACAGACCTTTACAGTGCCTTTTTATGTGGAAATCTTGTAGCTGGGTGTGGTGGGGAAGCCGCTTGGTGACTCATGCTGCAGGGAATTCCCTGATGAATTAGAGTATTTTTACTTCTGGACTTGTGCGCAGTTTCCTTCAACGCCGGAGCGAGCGGCTGATAAGAGCAGGCTACAAAGGCCCATTCACCGTTCAGCTACCCCATGTTAGAACAGGGTGTTTATGCCTTGCAGAGCTGAAAATCCACCCCCCAGAACATGTGGGTTCACAGCATTTTCGTCATGAGCAATCCCAGGTGCTTCGAGTTTCACAGCGACGAAGAAAACAAGGCAGAAGCGGATGGTGGTGAAGCACACACAGAGCAGGGATGGCTATAAATAACAGGGATGGGTCTGTAAATGTCAGGCTTCCTGACCAACCTGGTGTCTTCAGCTGGCAGTAGTGCTGATGGCCACCTGTCAGCGCAGCCTCCAGCCTGTGCAGAATGGGTGGGAGCAGCTTCTCCTTCCCCCAGCAGTGCCGCTGTCTCTTTGGAGGAGGAGGGATTTGAGGGTCATTCATCCAGCCTGTGCGTGCTTCCCCCTTGAAGCCTTGGCTCTGTCGGGTTAATGGCTGTTGCTGCTGGCAGTGAGGGAGCAGGGCACTCCACCAGGGACTCTGCAGGGCTTCTGCCCTGCCGTTCTGTGCATGGATGTTTTGGCTTTATTTTCATTTGGTAAAAAAGCCCTCACAAAACGTAAGACACCGGTATAATACCTTGACCCAACTTTTTAGCTATATAAAGAACTGTCTTTCTCTTCAAAATATGGCACTATAAATCTTAAAAACGCCAAAACAAAGCCAGGCATTTGGTTTGGAGAAGACACTTCTTATTACTTCGTAAAAGTAAATAGTGAAATGAAAGGGAATGAAATAAGACCTTTGGAAAAGCCGTTTTCTCCCTTTTCCTTCGTGCCTCCTCCTCTCCTTCCTCTCCTGACTCCATCACACCCCCCCCTCCCCCCCCCCCCCCGTATAACAACTGCCCATTTGGGTACGGTAATTCCAGAGAGCAAACTTTAACGGGAATGCCTGAAATGTGTCTGCTTCAGCTTTGTGTTATGTCTGTAATTTGAATTATTTGCATTTTGGAAAGGTATAAATTGCTCTGGTGTACTTGGGTTGGCTGGCGGCCAGGAGGGAGTTGCCTCGGGCCCAGACCAGGCGCGTTGCTGCAGATGTGGCAGGCGTACAATGGAAACTTTTGTGGGCGAGCAGCCCTCACTCCTCCAGCACACGCTGACAGGAGGCGGCATCCCGCCTGCTCGCCAGGCTCCCCGGCGGATGGGCACTGGGGCAAAACCATTTTCTCCAGCATAGACAGACTATCTTGAGGCTTAGGGCTCCCACAAACCATTCCAAAGCCATTATTCCTTTTTTTTTTTTCATTTTTTAATTTCAGCTGAACTGTTTAAACCTGCAAAACATGTTTACTGTAAAAGGTTGACGTAGTGGTCTAAGGTTTCCCTCCTGGAGCTGTTCCCAGTCCGTGGGCGTTGAGATTTCCCTCTTGGTTCACCAGACGTAATATGAGGAATTGTCTTTCTTTCTTTTTTTTTTTTTTTTTTTTTTTTTTTTTTTTTTTTTTTTTTTTTTTTTTTTTTTTTTTTTTTTTTTTTGTCTCTTGCTTCAGAACAGCTTTTGCTCCCTGTGGTTTTTTTTTAAATGAAATGTCACTAGCTGTTAATGAGTTGTCTATTCCCTACTTCTTCCTTCTCTTCCCTTTCCCCTCAGTTGCCGATGGTCTGGACAGTCCCAAGGGAATTTCTTGGAGCAAAACCCATATTGTTCTTCCTAGCTTCCCAAGACAAGCCACGGCTCTGGATTTTTTTATTTTTCTAATAGCTTAGATAACAGCATCTAAAATATTTCTAAACAAACTCCTTTTGTCATCATAAAAATTTTAAAAATGCATAAAGGCAGTGCTACATGAAATAATTGAAAGAATAACTGGAGATGGAGTCATTTTGAACTTTCCTGATGTATCGGCAGGAAATAAAAAACAGAAACCTAAATCAGATCATTCGTCTTGCAAAGCACAAATTAAACATAGCAAAAAACCTGAACTTCTGGTAATCCATTTACAAAGGCAAATTGAACACATGTTAACTACTAGTCTGGACGTCTGTAGGTTTTAAAAAAAAACAGCCCAGCAAACCCCTTCCAAAGCAGAAGTTCCTACATTTTGCGAAATGTGTGATAGTGTCAGCGTTGTGTTGCTTTTATAGCTGATTGAATTAATTAGGGGCAGGGACGGAGTGCTACAGAGGCTGGAGATAGAGGAGGCTGCTCCCAGGCAGGGGATGTGTCCTGGCTTGCTGAATTTTGGTCAGGGTTTTCTACTGACAGCCCAGGGGAAGCATCTGTTGGATAAATTGTGAAGTGATCGCCAGTCCTCCCAAGAAGCCTACTTCAATTCTGGCACTCTCCAAAGGCATCGTTAAGGAGTCTCAAGCACAGTCTGGCTGCTTCTTCTGTCCCTGCAGTTGAACGTGGCAGTACCAATTAAAGGGATTCCTCTTCCAGCATCACAAGTTAAAATGTAGGAAGAAACTGAGGGTATATCTGCTAATTGTTTTCCTATGGAAAGACCTGCCAAATTCACTGTGGTATTTGTGCTGCAGCCTTCATGTTGTGCCTCTTTCCATACATTTAAGAGAAAAGGGTTTTGGACATTAAAACAATTGCCAGGGATAGTCCCTCAGCAGCATTCCTTTCACGGTAGGACAGCTGTACACAAAAATATTATTTACAGACATTTGTAATAAATCAGGCAGTTCTAAATGCGTCACCTCCATCCTGGCCATGAAAGCGAAGAGAAAAGAAAAAGTGCCATTCACTCTTTTACCTTTCAGAGGGCTGTTTTTCTAAGGCAGGCCCGCATCCATGTGATGAAGTTCAAAATAACTAATATTTGCATTTGCATGTCCCAAAGCTGCAATAAATGTACAAAAGAGATGACATAAAGTCTCAGTTTCCCCTTCATTTCGGTAACATCTGACAGTGTGGGACTCATGAAGCTGCATGTGTCTCCACTGTCCAGCTTATCCAGCAGACTGCTTATGGCCTTTCATTTGTGTTTTTCTAGGCCTGCAGAATGGAAGCCTTACATTCTGTATTATTTTTCTCGTTTCTTTCCTATTGAGGTCTGAAGATGCAAGGAAATAAAAGCCCACCTTGTTTTCCAGTAATATCTGTATCAGTAATGTGCAGGAAAAATGACTAGACAAAACCAGTTTCTTCCAAAAGACATGTTCCCAGAAAAAGTTATAGTTGTGGCTTAAATCTATGTTTGCTTGAAAACAGAAATTCGGTAAATTTGGAGGACCCAATATACCACTAAAAACAGCTCCAGAAGAGGGACTACTGTAGCTGAACAAAACCAACTTCAAAATGCAGTCTAAAGCTGTGTTTCCAAGCCTATGGCCTTGCCTTTTGACCCAGGTAGCAGAATTATGACAAGCCAGACTAGGAATATATTAAAATCAAATCCTGCATGGCTGAGTAGCTTCCTTAATGGTACCTTACTTTTTGTATTGTTTAATATTAATATTGAATATAACTTAGAGCCTAGGTCGTGTTCAAAAGGCATCGTAAGTAGCAGTATTGTTGTCTGAAAGTTCAGCCAACTGAGATGTAGAACAGTTGCACATTTTGTCCAGGCTAGTGGCAGAGCAAACTCCCAGTGGCTCCCCCCAAGTCATCGTATCATGCACTTCTAGACTTTGGTTCTTCTCTTCAGAAAAGCTGAAGGGGCTCCTGTCACAGGTGGCCCAGATGGTCTTTTAGTTGGGCAACGCTTTGGGCAATGCATTATGAGAGCTCCTTTTCACATACGCAGTGCCCCTTCAAAGAGATTGTTTTTGTGAAAGTTGTTCCTTTCTTGGCTTGGGAAAGGAAAAAAACGAAAGAACTAGATATCTTTCTCTTTTGTCTTTTAGATGGTCACCATGTGTGGGAAATGGAAGCCAAAACCGACAAAGAAATGTGCAAGCCAGTAAGTCTGCCTTAAATATTTTAACATCAAGATGAAAAATATATATTGCCTTCTCCAGCACTGTTACTAAAGAGGGATTTCCAAGGCTTTGGCACTGAAACAGAACAAGTACTTAGGCCTTCCCTCCTGGAAATCTTTCTTTAACGTGAGCATGGGGTAAAAAGCCTTCGCTGGAAACTATCCCAAAAGTAGGAGAGACCATTTGGAAAATATTTTTTCATTGTCTGGGATGGGCCAGTTCCATCTGCTCATCTTTTGTCTTGCTGGGTCAGTTCTTTCCGCTGCTCCCAAAGCAATTTCTGATCATTTTCCTTGGCTTTCCTCTATCTTCAGCAGGAGAAACATGAGTCCCCTCACAGGAGATCAGCTCCACATTGGAGAAGTGTGGCTCTCTCAGCCATGACTCTTAAGTGGGAAGTACGTCCACTATTCCACGTCTGCAAGAATATGCAATACTTGCAAAACTGTAGGCAAACAATTTAAAGATCTTGGCTGAATTCAGGCCAAATACTAAAAAGAGAATTCCCTGTTACTCTTTCAGAAAGCGCCAAGGGAGGTTTTGATGGTCATAGCAGGTTCACTGTGCATATGTCTGAGCTGATGCCCTAGAAGCTAAGTCATTCCTTAGCCCCATGCTGGAGTATTTAGTTTCTGGCAGTGGAAGATCATCTACACATTCTCCAGCCCTTTTTCATGTTGCACTAGATGTGCTTGCAAAAGTGACTCTCCCATCCACAGAAGGTAGCATGCTTAAAACTCCCTGAGTTGTTATATAAAAATATATTTCACTGTGGAAAATGGAAATATTTGAGTAATGCTGTCCTAATGCCTTTCAAAGGAAATATTGTTAGGTTCAGATATATCATGGATGACCTGCCAACCGAGTCGTTGTGCTTTCTCCTGCTGAGTTAGAGACCACAATTTGATTGTGGTCCCAGATTCTTGACAGAGGCAGGCTGGATAGAGCCTTGTCCATATGCAGTATCGTATTTGCTGTCCAAAGGGAAGAAGTGAGGGCTAGTGATTTTAAAAAAAAAGATCGGAACCATGCTAAAATAATTTCCCTACTTCTAGAGTCCTTGGCAAGGACACTGGTGTTGGTGGGAAGCCATCCTTGCCCACAGAGCCCACCAGTTTCCCTTCAGAGAGTGTTTCTCTTCCTTCTTGGGGTTAACTTTTCAATACTACATAGCTAGACTGCCTTAGTTGTGCCTTGACTTTCTGATTTGTTGCTTTTGCAGAACTCATTGGTGGTTGAGATACCACCTTTCCGCAATCAGAGAATTACCAGCCCTGTTCAGGTCAACTTCTATGTCTGCAACGGGAAAAGAAAGAGGAGCCAGTACCAGCTTTTCACCTATCTTCCTGCTAATGGTAACAAAACAAATTCCTTATCTCTTCTAGTAAAAGTGAGAGATAGTGATCATACATGGTTCTAATAATTCTTTAATAATTCAGATATTTTGGAAATATACCTGGTGCTATGAGAGTGAGAATAAATCCAATAGAACTGCCTTTGTCTCTGCTGCTCCCACAAGAGACCGCCTCTGTAGATTATTTCTATTTGCATTGGTGGCAGAGACCTGTTGAAACAAGGACTTCTGCTTTTGGGAGCTGAAGAGTCACAGCACAAACTCAGATGTCTGTGAAGGCACTGAGCTCTTTGCTAAGCTGCTGTCAAGCCTTGGTCTGACTTCCTAACCCCAGAGGGTAAATTGCATTCAAATAACATTTCTAAATTCACACCACAATATTTTAAGCATTCTGGGCTCTGAGCTGGAGGTGGTGTGTGGATTCCCCTTGCAGTCATCTCGCACCTTGCTGTCTTGCACAGGGTGAAAATTGAGATGGACAACGTAGGTAGAGATCAGAGTACTCCATGTAAAATGCTTCATGGATGGGAAATGTCCAGAAATGTGTAACAATTTTTTTTTTTTGAGCTTATATTGGTAGCTGTGAAGTGACAATAAAGTCACTCATGATAGCTGAATTCCAAGCAGGCTTCCATGAAGATTTTAATGGCTAGTAAATTTAGATTTTTTTTTTAAATTATTATTTGAAATGGCTTTTTTTACCAAGAACACTCTTTGGGGGAAAGTAGGAAAAGACGGGTGGTCGTTTTGTTGTTGTTGTTTGGGAAGCAAGAAGAATTAGAAAAAATTATTAAGCTATGCTGTTTTGTAGACTTTCCAAGCGAAAATAATCCTTCTGTGGGAAATACCAACAAAGCAATATTCAAGTCATGTCACATGACTTTAAGAGACATGCTAACTTTTTGTAGGTGAAATCCCATAAAGTACACATTTGGAATTTCACCCAGTTAGCATGTGTGCACTTTTATTGGGACTTAAATTAAAAATAAGAGTACAGGAAGCCTGACATGGCAACGGAGTGCTTATTGCATATGTTCTGTGTAGCTATGCTTCACTGAATCAGCCTACTTATGCAAACTTCATTCCCAGTGGGGATGTCTGTACATTTAAAGACTGTTCATCTCTTAAACTGGAAAGAAAAAGAGTTGTTATTCTCTTCCACAACATTTTTCAGCCACAAAAATCAGTTCTAGAGGCAATCAGGTATTGCCTTGTCACCCAAGTTACCCTCATAAATATTTCAGATTCAGAACTCTTCTTAGCTACTGTTTATTAAGCAGCATCTTCCCCCAGCCTTTATATAGGCCTTTTTTTACCATTGTATTCTAAACCCTGGGAATTGTGTGCACTCCTGCAGAGTTGGTTTATGCTATCACTGTTCTATGTTTGGAACATTTGATGCGAAGAGATGGGAATACGTACTAGTGACAGCAGACTTAGTGACAACAGGGAACCAGCCTAGGCTTTATTCTGCAAAGACATCTTTAATTATGGTAATTGTTGAAAACATTAGGAATCTTGTTTAGTCTGCTGTACCAATTTAAATTCAAGTGAAATCTTTTCATTTCAGTGTAAGGAAACCTGAAAGAAAAAATGTAACACCAGGGTAGGGTAAAGGAAAGTAGGTATTCCTAGTAAATATTCTTTCCATTCCTATTTGGTTCTCCATTCACATTCTCCTAATACATAAGTATATGTGCATGTAGGTAATTGAAAAACATGTTGCGTTCTTTGCAGCCTCTCCCATAACAGTGTTAAAAGTGAAAGTGCTTCTGCAACCATCAGAATTAATAGTACAGTATGTTTTTATTATGCTTGTGTTGTAATGCCTGTGTTACAGCTGTAAGGTTTTGCCCTTCTGTGGCTGGTATTTTTTTCCATCATGCCTTTCAAAGATAGATACAATCACCTCTGCTGTGTATTTAGAAACCACATACAGTGATTGAATCAGTCATTTATGCTGCTGTATTTCTAGGAGTCATTTTAGGCTTCATTTGATTTCAGTCACAACATTCTTTTACTGCTTCAAGGCATTGTGAAAAACCGAAGTTTAGCTCATGCAGAAAAAATTACCTCAGTCAAGAACCACTGGGCGATCAGTGTAAAAAAGTGTAGATGAGATAAGCATGATTTTGGCCCAGGTAACACTTTGTCTGTTGTTTAAACAAATCCCACAAACAGAGAAGGTGTAGGGTTTTGACAAGTGAATGTCAGAGTGACCATGAAGTGTAAGATGTGGTTTTACACAAATGAGATGGTATCCTGTAAACTGCTTCTTCTTCTGTGCTTTAGGACTAATCAAATGCTGCATTTCAGTGCCTACTGTAGTTTTACAGGTATTTCTGTGTGAGGGAGATTTTAAAAGCTTCATGATGCACATCAGATATATATTTTAGCACTCAACTGGACTGTGCCAAAGCAAAATACCAAATGTGGACCAAAGCCTGAATATTATGTGAACCCCCTGGCTGTGCTCCTGGGGTGGGTGTGGGCACACGCACACCAGTGGGAGAGCCATGGGCTCGCTGTGCAGCACCCACCCCCACTATGGGGCAGAAGGGGGATTTTCCTGTAGCTCCTATTTCTCCTCATTCCCTAGGGGAAAACAGCCAGTGGATCCAGGGACACGTGACCTCACTCATCCCACCTCCCATGGATGGTCCTATAGCATCTCCATGGAGTACAGCTCTGTGACATGCAGCCAGCACAAGCTGCCATCTCCAGCAGTGTTATTTCACCACCACAGGGCTTCTCCCATGCTGCAGAGATGTGGCAGGATTGTACCTTCCCTCTGTTAGCTCAAGTGTTTGGCAGAGCAGGAACTTACTTGGTGAAGATGAGTTTCTGCTTCAGAAATAAAAAAACTTCTGTAAAAATGAAAATCTTACTGCTCTGTAAATGAAAAGTTTAAATAACAAAGCAAAACAGAAAGTAGATGCTTCACGAAAAGGTCTTGAAAACGGGCTTGCTTAAGTCTTTGGCTTGGGATAAACTGTAAACCTAAGTACTCATAATCCATTTTTAATTGAAAATATTTATTTACTGTTCCGCTAAATTTGAGCAACTCCTCAATCCTGTATTAGCATATATTGTACAGAAATGACTGTAATGTCATTTTTTAGTGCTACTTCTATGATACGAATCACTGAGCAGTTGCATATCAGCTTTGTCCTGGAGCCTACAGGCTTGTAGGCTCTTGAGACTCCTCCACAGACATGCCTGGCACAGAAATATAAGTAGTTTCCATACCATTCTGGCACAGGTGAATTCCTGCAGCTCATATGGTAAGTACTGATATATTTTGCATTGCCACATCCCGTCAAAATTCGAGGAGAAAGGCTCTGGACCAGACACTGCCGTCAAGAGTCTGAGCAGAGCACAATGAGCAGACTCTTGGATGTTCAGCTTTTTAAGTGGCTCCACTGCTGTGGCTCCATGCAGGCGGCTCTGCAGCTCCTGTTATGTGCAGCAGAACATTTTGGAAAACCACATTTCAGGGTTAAACTAACCCGGGGAGTCTGAAGAAGAACACAGGCTGTGATTCCAAATCCTGTGTTTTCATCTGAGAAAGCTGAAGGAGTTCTCCTGCTCAGAAGAATTTAAACAATGAATGATAAGGATTAGATTTCTGTCTGTTTAGATTTCTTTTAAGTAGGTACAAAAAATAGAGGAAATGTGGTCAAGAACTTATTTTTGCAGATAGGAGCGAGTGCTCTGTATGTTTTCTGTTATCCAACAATTATTGATAGCAAGAATGTTGAACACAGGAAAGTTTTTCTTTGAATTTTATTTAGACAAGTAGTGATATTTGACTAACCAAAGACAGGCTAGTTTTTCCAGGAAATATTTAATAAAAAGGAAAAAAGGAAAAAAGGAAAGTTGATGTGTTTCTTCTACTGGAATGAAAAATATGCTTTTGCAAAGAGTTGATGATTAAGTATTTCCAGTTTCTGTTTCTGTCAGGCTTCTTAATTGTCAAAGCGTTATTAAAAGATCATTTAATTGCTTCTGGTATTTATTAAAATGGTGTTGATCTTCTGGGTAACTTTGAGATGCGTTTCGCTACCCACAGGGTCAGATTTCCAACTGCACAGCCTTCACTCACAGATACAGCTTTTCTGCAGTTGCTTTGCCTCCCTGCAGTCATCTGCACAAGTCTTCAAGATGTTGAGCTCCTCTGAAAACCTGGCCACAGTGACTTGGTGGGGATAGAAGTCCTTTGAATCTGTGGGTGTGTAGCTGTGCTGAGAGCCTGCCTGTGGTGACTAGATGTGTCTCAGTAGTGTGATTTACAGCCCAGTGGCAGAGAAGTGAAGCTCTTAACATTGTAGAATAGAATTGTAGGATATCTCAAGTTGGAAGGGACCCATAAGGATCATTAAGTCCAACTCCCCACTCCTTGCAGGACCACCACTTGGTGTACATCTGAAAAGGGTGTGTGCTGCCCACGGCATATTGTTGTCAGCATTCTCCTGACTTACCGCCTCTGCTCTAAAATTATCCCCTGCCCACCATACAGATGAGTGCAACAACACTTTTCTCATGGCTGCATTGAGCACCCAGGCCTCTGTTTCACCTCAGCCCTTCCACCCACACCTCAGTCCCTAAGTTAAAAGATGACATCAGCCCCCTTAGCAGAAATGAGGATGCGATGCAAAGTGTTGCCACTCTAATGTGACACAGCTTGTGGCTTGTGCTGATCATCTCCTGACACCTCTCACCTCTCGGTATTTGTTGAAGTTTCCTGCTTGAGGTCATCAAAATTATTAGCCTAGTCCTTCATGCAAACGATGGTGACTTGGGGGCCGCTGGGGGAGCAGGGCCAATGCAGGGCGTGGGTTGTGCAGGGACCGTAACCGGTGGCTGGTGCAATACGACCTCAGCAGTGCCTCCACAAGGAGACGGAGCGTGGCTGAGTCGACCTGGAGCCTCGGACCTGCTGGAGGGGTTTTCATCCCCAGGAGCACCTGGACTGCTGCAAAGCCAGCACATGGCAGGACAGGGCAACAGAAGGGATGAGGGGAAAGGTTGGCCCCAGAGGACTTTTATTTTAGGTAAAAATAGGAATCACAGTAACTCATTTTTACACTATACACTGACACAGTTTATTTCGTTTTGGCTACTCGGTGGCTGATTGTTACTTTTGACATTTAGCAGAGTGACTAAACGCAGGTGAGGTTTTGTCAGAGTCCTGTTGTCATTTATGACAATCACAAAGTTCATCATCACTCAGTGTATCACCCCCTTCACTCCCATCCAGGAGCTATGGGAGGTCTGTGGAGGAGCAGAGGAGGCTTGTGTTGCACTCACCAGCATTACACCCTCAGGTGCTGGGTTCCCACTGGAGCTGCCCACGCTTCGTACATTGCTCACACTTCATCCAGGTGACGTCCATTTTCAGCAGTCAGACAGAGCCTAGCCAGCTGCATCTGACCTGCACACAGAGTCTGTCTTGATCTGTGTGGGGAGGCGTATGAAGAACACTGCCTCTCTGTGGTGCTCCATCTTCATCTGGAAGGCCAGGAAAAAGCATCACCTGTGTGATTGCCCTGAGAAAGGCAGGGGTGGACATGTGCTCTATAGAAGCCCCTGGCTGTGTCTGACCATCAGCAATGATCACCCCTAACAGTTACCTTCCAGTGCTTAAAATTATCTTTTGTCAGTACCTCAATTTTCATATATTCCCCTTCAGATGAAAAAAAATCCAGCCTGTAGTTTTGGTCATTGAACTCATCTGCATGAGCATTTTGAGGGTTCCTTGCCTTGCTTTCCAGTGGTTTCACATGCATGCAGGGATAAAGTCAGCACTGGTGGTGTAATGATGTGTAGTATCATCAAAAAAGACCTCAGCCCAGTGGATTTTAACATCTGACAGAGATGACATAAAAAGCCTTGGCTGGTGCAGACTGGGTGTTGTGCACTGTTAAACGTCCTGTTAAGGCAGCAGTGGAGCCAGGTGCTGGACCACGCTGTTGAAGCAGCAGTAGAGCAGCCCAAGTGGGCATATCCGAGGACTTGATTTTCCTATTCAACACTGTAGGACTGAACAAAGTGTTAGGGTGAAAAATTGTGCCTTTTAAGAATTTTTATCTCTTTCTTTCGAAAGAAAGCTAATGCATGGTCTTCTGTACTAGCACAACCCAAAATGTCCTCCACCTACCTTCTACTTCTCCCCACCTGATTTAGCAGGGCATGCTACAAGCTACCGTATATAATTTTCTGTCTCATAAATATATGTAGAATAACCTAATTGTTTAACAGCTGTTGAAAAGCATTTAGCAAATGAGTTAGCTGGAAAGCACTTCCAAATCAGATAATGTCACTGTCCGAGATTATGTGGTGAGGTGTATGCACAAGGTTTCCATCTCCCCGAGCTATTCTTGTATAAAACTGTACATATTCATCTGAACCTGTAAAAATCTATACACAAAACCCAAAAACGGCTGGCAGGCAGGCAGACATGTTTTAGAGTTAGCCCTCCTGATGAGTAGCACCAGTCGTAGTGTACAAGTAAGAGAGGGCGAGTTCAGATACCTGTGCAGATAAAAGTTACACACACTATTGTGCTCCCTGCAGTGTCTTGATGGTAGGAGGCTTCCTTTGTGTCTGAGTCACCATGTGCTGGATTTAGTAACTAAAAGCAAAGGCTTGATAGCAGCTCGACCTTTAAAAGTGTTTTGGCTTAGTAGGTGCCTGGGGAAAACACCAAGTTCACAGACAGCATCTGCACAGGTCCCTGTAAGTTGACTGTCTCACAAGATCCCTGTGACTGAGTGCTCATTCCTTGTTGCTGAGGTTGCCACTGCTGCACATATGTTGGCGGGGCATTTCAGAAAGTGTTGCTCAGCCATGCTGCACGGGTGTTACTGAAGCAGGAATTATGTTTTGTGAGGGCAGCCAGCCCCTTGCCTCTCCCCAACACCGGCTGCTCCACAGTCAGAACAAGGGGTGAGGCCTCAAGTATGCTGGATCCAGCCAGTGCTGCAGCAGCAGCCAGGATTTTGTCTTTGCATAAATCCAGAGTGGCTACACTGCACATGGAGATGTGTCCACATCCCTAATTGGGGATCATCCCTAATTAGTCTCTGGTCAACCAGCAGCAAAGCAGTGACAGGAACTGGGGTCACCAGTGCAGTGTCTTCTGAAGGTGGGCTGCCAGTATCAAAACTGACTGACAAAGAAGGATTTCAAAGGCACAAACGGCCTTTCAGAGCTCAACTCAGTAATGGAGATTTAGATAGCTAACTCCTCAGCTCTCTTTAAAAGTCCCATCCCAAATTCTTACGGATTGCCAGACATTTAGTCCAGAAGTTGAAGAAACGTGTGTGTGCACATGATGAAAAAGGTAGTGTTTTGATTTTCATACTCTTAACTAAAATCTGTGTGCAGGTGCCAGGGAACTACATCATAGTCTGCACCATGAAAAGAAGCTATTTTGCTGGATAAGTTCAATCAAACTTAAGGGTAAAATAAATATATTTTAGTGCCATAAATGTCTACACTGATAATACTACATGGAAATAGGAATTTGATAGTTAAATGTTAATCAGGATAAACATCTGTTTAATTGATAAGATTTTATTTTTTCAGTTCATATATTTTAATAACATTCCTCCCCCCCAAAAAATAAAAAAAAAGTTTAAAAACCCATCTGGATTGCTGAAGTGCAAAAGCAAACACACACTTGTTAGAATTGTCAAAAAATATATATCGTTTATATCTGAGCACTTTCTGACTTGCTTTACTGAATGGGCATGATTTATTATTTTTCTTCTAGGCTTGATATATTAACTTTTTACCTGCTAGAAAGGCCTTTCATTTAAATGTGGGCTTGCAGAATTGGCTGAAATATTTCTCCCAGATTCAGACACACACAGAAGGACCATTGTCTTCCACCAGTGCCTTGGTATGATGTCATAAGCCTGATCTCTCTGAGTAAGAAGCTTTGATTTATAGCTAGGGCTGCTGCCAATGCGTGGTTCTCAGAACTTCACATTAAATTAGATGACATAACGACATGAGTCCGGAGTCTAAGAAGGCATCACCAAACCACTGAAAACTAATTTGAAATTAATTTGCTTATCAGACTAATTTAGAACAGTGACTTCTGTCATATTTTAATATTCAAAATCAAGGACTGTTTAAAACCGTCTGTCAGCTGACCTAATGCATTGTGAAGTAACAGGCATTAAAAATTTCACTGTACCAAACTTGCATTCTTTTTTTACCTTTTTAGGGCAAGGGCCAGATCCTTCAGCACCCTTAAATGAATAATGTGGCTTCCGAGTATCATCTTTTGTGTTTACAATTTCACAAATTCTGGCTTCATTGCTGCAGTTTATTATAGGTGAATCTCAGTGTATCACAAATTCAGTTGCAGTTTTTCGTTTTAGCCAGCTGAGAGTCTGCAAGACTGGGTGCTACCTCAGCACCACAGAGCAGTTCTGAGACAGAACGATTGTTGCTGTTTGGTATGGCTCTGCTGGATTTAAGAAGTGACTGTTTCTGCTGAAAGTGCTCACAGGTTCTGAACAGCTGTAGGTCTTTGCAGTTAATTGCCAGCTCAGGCCTGCTGTGTCTCTTTCAGCTGGCAGGGTGTTACCAAGTCGTTCAAGAGTTGAAGTATTTGAGCTAGAAGTTAGACTAATACTGTTCACTGTTAAATATTAATCCCGAGAAAATTAGTGGTGCTGCCTCTATCACGTTGCATCTCCCTCTGTGAAATATTCACTTGTGGAAGTCAGTGACGATGGAGGTGGGTGCGTGTTATGACAGCTAGCTTACCATGCCTCCATGGGGATGTATAAAAGGGCTCAAAACCCCTTTTTCCATGTTGGTTTTGTAAAGACTGGCAGTTCATCAGGCATGAGTCAGTAGATAAGTGGTAACACAAGCCGGCCTGTGAACA
Organism: Motacilla alba alba; assembly: GCF_015832195.1. Lineage (NCBI taxonomy): Eukaryota > Metazoa > Chordata > Aves > Passeriformes > Motacillidae > Motacilla > Motacilla alba. The sequence goes on along the minus strand of NC_052017.1, from coordinate 58,616,588 downwards.
GTGCTGTCCACTGTGTTGTCTTATGCGGAGGGTTCCCCTGTGAACTGCCTAGGGTTCTCCTGTGCAGAGCCCTGATTTGGACTTGATCCTTGAGTGTCCCTTCCAAGTCAGGGTATTCTATGATTTTCTTATCTAGGAGAAGACAGTGAAGGTGGGTACTAAGGTTTGTATCAAGTTCTAAATCAGGTGCAGTTGCCCACCCCAGCTGAGCATCTCAGTCTCCCAGAAGTCAGTGAAAGGGTGAGGATGTGTTAGTTCCTTGTAGCCTCATTACAGTGTTTGAGTAACACCATAGACACTGTGATGGTGAGTAGCCAGTGAATACAGAAACAGGCTGTTCCTGCAATGGTTTGGGAGGTGTGCCTTGGAATACCCATAGCTCTTACTTCGGGCTCTCTAAAGTCCATTGAAAAGTGGAAGAAAACAGTTGCCCTTTCAAAGAATAAATGTAAGGTGGTTTACACCAACTTCTGACACAGTCAGAATTGATACTTTGTTAATATTTATTATTATTACTTTATTAATATTTATTATTATTGGTGTTTTCAGAATGACCAGATCAGTCCCACAGGCAGTTTGAGTTGAGTTTGCAAATACAAACATTGGCAAAGATTTTTGGCCTTTGTTACTCTGTTTGTTGAAGATACATAGGCTGGAGAGAAGCAAGTAATGGGACAGAGTAGCATAAACAAGCCTTTAACTGATGTAATGTAGCAGTTTAGGGTATTGTGTCCTCCACAAGTCAAGTACTACAGTTAATCATATAAAATACTAAAGTTGAGATCTGGCCGGAAGAGGAAAATTAATGTCTTCCGTTTCTTCTGACATGCTCAGCTTTACATGTCTGATTCCAGATCATCTGGATCATTAGTAATGATTTCTTCTTGGGAAAAAATAAAAATCTTACAGACCTTCTTTCTCCAAACTGGTACCTGATGAAGATGTTTGCTGTTTAAGGGGGTTGAGTGGCTGCCATCCCAGTCTGTATGATGCTCGTACCCACTCTGCACAGGGTTAATGGCTATGCAGCTGGCAAAACACAGAAAAGTCAGATACAAATCCCTTCACCATTTCAGCAGGAATACTTTTTCTGTCTCCTGGTGTGATACTTATTCTAGTGATAAGATTCGCATACAAACAAAATATATGAAACTGAGCAAGGACTGACTTCCTTTACTGTATTAAAAAAACATGTTAAAAAAGGTAATGAAGACAGTTCAGTTGAACAAGTTCAGGCAGCTCTAAGCATAAGTGCAGGTACTATTTGTCTGTTTAAAGACAATTTGTTTCCCGGCACATGAAATGACTGATGCCCATAAGTATTAGTTCAAAGCAAAATTACCCTAACTAACCCTGACCAGTCTCTGTTTTCCCTCTGAATTTGTAGGCACCAGAAATGTCTTTGGCTGCTGTCACCATCTCCAAGTGAGTTTTTGGACTAGCAGGTGTGGAATACAGTCCCTGCCACCCATCAGTCCTTCACCTTGTGCAGAGCAGGACTCCTCCATTGGTTGCAGTATGTGTATTTCAGTGTAGCAACACACAAAAAAAATTCGCAATATTCATGACCACTAACCAGACCTCCAAATGGACCCCATGGCACTGCTTTTTTAAAGAAAAAACTCAGACTGAAGTGGCAATAAAGTGCAATGGTGTGCTGCAGAAGAGCTACAATGAAAAACCAGCCTGAGATCAGGAACCTGTCTTCTGTAAAGCCTCCAGCCTGCCTGCCACCAGGGCTATAATCCTTCCCTGGGTTATAACAAGTCAGACAACTCCAGGGTTTATTGGAGTTGTATTGCCAGTGGTTGAGCGTGGAATTATTTAGCACAGGTGTTTCTATAACAGTGATATATTGGGAAAATTCAGTGTTCAACAACCATCATATTTCCAGCTGTGCTGTGGTTAGTGCTAGCACAGTGAACCTAATATAAAACATGTGAGAATATTTGCTAGCTCAGGAACTTGTTAAAGGTATTTTCTTACAATATCTGAGTTGCTGTGTTTATCTAGGTGCGTTTCTTCGGTCTTGCATTTTCCTAAAGGGTGTGATAGTGGTTTTGTCAAGCTGTCACTGAACGTGGAATCTGTTTCTCTCCAACCAAGTGCATTAGTAGCCCTGCTAGCCAGTGTGCAGCACCCAAACTGGTGAAAATAAGATTATGAGAAATCAAATGACAGTCCATCACACCTAGCCTATTTGTCTTGAGCAGCACCTGTGCATCTGTTACATATATAGACCTGTTTTTACTGGGGTGCTAGAAATCTTGGAACAAGTGTTGCAAGCGTCTACATGTAAAAGAACATAAAAGGAACAAAGTTAACAAGGGGCCTGGGGACTGTAAAACAAGGGTAGTGAAGTGCATTCACCAACAACAAAATCTGTGGATGTTAAAAGAGGTTTTATATGTACAGATGGACACGTGCATTTTAAGGGGCTCAAAAAGACTCATACACAAACATAATAAATGGCTAGAAAATGTGTAAGTGTTTTGTAAAACACATGCAAATAAAAATACAATCAGAGACACTTGTGCAACACACATGTATATGAGCTGAATTGTGGAAAGAGTTTCATTATTAGCTTCGTGCCACAATGGGTTGTTTATTAGAATATTACAAAAAATATTCTCTAGTGTCACCAGAAATTTTTTAGAAAGAAGATAAATGCCACTATGCATCCATACTTGATTGTTGTATGCATTAGAGGTGCATCTGACTAGAAAGAAATACATCCACGGTCTAGCTTGGCTCTATTATTTGTAATTTTCCTGACAGAGAAATGGGTCCGTTTTGCCTGTGCACTGCATCTGTTGTAGGAGAAGCTTCAAAGATGCCTCTCTTTGATTTGAGAGAGAAAGCCAATGTTGAAAAGACACCTTGAGTTGACAAAGGATCTTTCTTTGATTGGAGAAAGCAGCTCTGCATTTGTCACCACTGAATTGATGCTCACTGACAATAATTTCTATCCACATTCTGGTAGTTTTTAAAGATGTGACAGCTCAATTAGGGCATTGTTTGGGACAGTGGGTAGAGCAAGCAGAGGTCTGAAACAGGAATCAGTTTTTCTTGATAGCCAGAGACTGACCAACATTTGTTAGGAGCTGCCATTAGCAAAAATTAAATGCAATTATGTAAAAAACCAAGCAAATGAGATCCTACTCTTTCAAAAATACCCTCATAACTGAAAACTTCTTGTACATAGCACTGTGTCATGTATCTTTGCAACTTTATTTTCATTGAACTCTAAAAGCCCCATCTCTACCTTATTATGCTCCAGTTTACTACGTGTACAGACATTTATCAAATAGGCCATCGGTAGCTGTAGAAATGCAGTAGTCTATCCAAGTTAAAATTCTTGCCTTGATTACTACAAATCCATGGAGCCCTTGGGTCCAAAGCTTCCACTGAAGCACAGCTATTTGCAAATAGATTTTTATAGCACATTAGTGCTGGAGGAGAGTCCAAAGAAAATAGTCCTTTTCAATATTAGAACCAGCTGTGACTTTCTTGTGCTGATGACTCATTCATTTTTTTTTATAGGGTGGGAGAACTAGGCAAAAGACACACAGAGTCTTATTCACGACGTTGTTTGTTTTGCAAAGGGTATCCTAGCCACAAGCCAACTTGATCATACCAATACGCAACTCATGTTTATTTAAAACCTTTTTTCTTTTAACAGTTCCAATTATAAAAACAGAACCCACAGATGACTATGAGCCTGCTCAAACCTGTGGACCAATGAACCAAGGCTTAAGCCCTCTCTCTAAACCGTACTACAGTCAGCAGATCATGATGCCCCCTGATCCTGGTTCGTGCCTCGTGGCTGGCTTTGCCTCCTGTCAGCAGAGAAACGCTGTGATGTCACCTTCTCCCAATGCAAGCCCCAAGCTGCACGACCTTTCATCCTCTCCTTACAAGTGCATCCCCAACCCGGGCCACAGTCACCTCGGACTTCAGCAGCCCACTGGAGGTGTCCCCACCATACAGGAAGTGCCAAGGTCTATAGTTGTGCACCCAAGCCCCCCTGAGCAATCATCTCACGTCATGCTGCAGCCGCAGGTGAGTCAACATCTGAGCAGTAGCTGTCCCCTTGGTTATCAACAAACACTCTATCCCAACAGTCCCTCTTCTCCAGTTCCATCTGTTACCCAAGAGCCAACCTATTTGCAGTCCTGCAGTCCAACTCACTCATCCATAATGGGTCAACAGCAGCAGCAACTGCCGAAGGTTCACAGAAATGAGTCTCCAACAACCCAACCACTGTCATTGCCAGAGTTGCATGAGGAAAGTAATCATAATTTGGCCCCTATTCCTGTAACGATCAAGCGAGAACCTGAGGAATTGGACCAGATGTACCTGGATGATGGTAAGTCTTCCATGGCACAGGTTTGTGTTCACACTGTTGCTCTATCAGTGAGCTCCCTTAAGCCCCCCCCTTCTTTTGAATCCTGGTGGAAAAAAGTTCCATTAATAGCCTGGTGGAAAGGTGTGGACTTTGCTTGGATTGTCATTATACAGGAAAGAGCCCTTTCATTTCATTTGCAGTAATGAAACCACATTATCTAAGCCTTAAATGTTGTTAGCATAGAGCTCTACCTGCATGACCGACAGCTATGTTGTAATAATCTTAACTGTATGTTCTTGGCTTATGCCCATGCCAGTGACCTGTGGAGCTGCAGTGAAAACATGTTTAACATTGTCCCATTCATAATGCAGTGAAATGTCTGATGTGCAAATCTGTTCACTGAAACTGAATGTTAAACTGCTCTACTTATACAGTTGAGAAGGTTCAAATTAAAAATGGAGGCGTATCTTTCAGCGTCACTTTTCAGTGTGTTGGCATCTGATGTTTAAGACTACCTTTTTTCCCATTTTTATTGTGGCCTTGCTGCTGCTTTTTATTTTCTTTTTTTTTTTTTCCTTCTCTGGTTTTGTAAGATTCTATATGTACATATATTTTACATGCAGCACTGAAAAGTTGAAATGCTGTGACAAACCTGTAAGACCCTAGTTCCCAAATATTTATTAGTTGAATGTAATAAAAGGGATAATATGGAATTTGGTTATGTGACCTTACTGAACTGCAATTCAGCATTTGCTGCTAAGTATCCCAGTAGTATTCTGGACCCTTACCTTAATGTAGGATGGGAATTCCCTTCCAATAGTCACATAACTTTATATAACATACCATGCTTGTTGAAGAAGAAAAGCCACTTAAATGGCTGCATTGAAATTAATTGGTGCCAAGGAACATCTGAATGTTATTGTCCTTTAGGGAGAATTTAAGGACAATTCATTGGACTGTTTTGTTTTTTTTAAAAAAGGACATTTTGTCATTCTATTTTAAACAGCCTGCTACTCACTGAATTAGGATTCACAATTAATGTTCTGGAGCCTAAGTAGCAGCTCTTTGCTTTTCAACTCTAGGAAAATTATTTTTCTTCACAGAAGTTGTTACTGATTACATGATAGAGAGATCCAGGGAACTTTTCCGAATTAGGAGATAAGGTCACTAGTTTTGCTCAACATGTCATTTTGACAAGGTTTTCTTCATACAGTGTGCATTTTTACCACTTACCTATGCTGCAAGGAGCATGATTTCAGAAAGCTAAATGAGAAATGTACACAAACAAAAAAAAAAAACCATGCCTTGCCAGAATTTTGGAGTTGAGAAGAAACATAATTTATCTATGTAAGGAGGAGAATTTAGATAAATCTAAACCTAGTGTATAGCTGTCTTTTTAGAAAAGTGCAAGAAAGGGGCAGCCTTCCTGCCTTACCTCTCAAAAATCCAGCAACCTCTTCTCAGACAGAACCATGAAAGCTGCCTTTTGCTAGTCTCTACTGGAGACATGGGAATATGTCTCAGGGATGAAGGGTGAATGAAGCTCCTCAGCCACGTCTGTTTTAGGTTTCTCATGGAGGAACAGAGGAACTTTGTTACCATGTGGTCTGAGAGAGGAGTTTTAGTATTTTCAGCCACACTTTTTCTCTCTGACAAAGTGTAAATGGTTTTGCCTTTAACCTCATCTCTGTTGCATCACTCCCCTCTGGACACACATGCACACCAGTCCTCTAACAGATGATCAGAATTAATTGTAGAAGCTACCATGTACATCTGCACTGATACCTGAGGTTGACTTCAAGATCTCTTCAGCTAGCCAAATCCAGATATACTTCCCTTTGGCATCCAGCAGGCTTTCAAAATCCTTCTGTGGCTAACCACAACAACTACAGACCAAGAAAGGTGTAACAGTCCTGGTAACAGTATATAATAGGAAGAAGCCCAAGCCTTTGTAGTTCAATGAATGAAGTACCATCAGTTCCCTCTAAGGGAGTCAATCAGAAATGGCTAAAATGATATTTAGGTTTCTCTCAGGGATCACAGTGATGGAGCTCAACCCACATGAGCTGCTTTTTCCTGTCTAAACCTTATCTCACTGCCGGAAGAAGAGGTCATCCACTCTATGTATATCTGATGTGGACTACTACCCTCTTTATATTTGTCTCAGTACTTGAACAAGGGGCTAAAGGCAGGAAGTGTTTCTTGTTGGATTTGTGCTGGCCAAGACCCCCTGTTCAAACCATGCAGAGCTCTGGCATGCCTCAGACACGCAGCACAGGAGCATGAAGCTGTGAGTCAGGCTGGAAGCCTGTTTAGGTATATGCTATATGCATGTCAGGAAGGCAGTGTTTTCACCACCACTGCAGACATTGGTTTCACATTACATTTAATCTGATGGAACTGCAGGTTCCTACGGAAAGGGTGGCCTCAATCTGTCTTGCTCTGTCACATGTTCTTGCTGCTTCCTTCAAGTCATATCAATTGATTATGGAGCAGTAGAGCAGGCTAATGGAAAATTAGCCTGCCCAGAATAGCAAAATCCACACAGTTGGGTCAGCTCATGGAACCATGTCCACTACCTGGATCCAGCCCTTGAGAGCAGGGCAAGAAGCCTGGTGCTGTGGGTCGAGGGGTGCTGCCAGGTCACTCTGGGTGGCAGAAGCCCACCAATAGGCAGAGCTAGTGTGAGTTGAAGCCACTTCTGATGTGATCTTATCCTCCCCAGCAACTATCTAAACACTCATCCTGTTTTGGTTAAAAATCCCCTTCACCTGTCAGTTCTGGAAGGGTGACGTCTGCACTCCGTCGCACCGTCTCAAAGGGCAGTTTGGCCACTCTGATGACTGCCTGGAAACCACCAGTGATTGCTTCTGGTGTCCCAGGGGGTGCTGCTCACTGAGATCAGCAGGGAAAAGGCAAAGCATGGATGCAGCAGCACCTTTGTGCCTGGTACTGTTTCATTCACACCTCTGACCATAACAGTGAAACAAGGGACCGTGAGTTTTGTCAAGTGGCTCGTACCAAATAGGAGCAACTCGTTTCTCCATGTACCTGACTTTTTTTTTTTTTTCTAAATAGCAGCTTTTTGATGGTATCACCATTTTTAATTACTAGTATATCCACTTCTAAGTGTTTTTCTTGTTGGAGGAGTGGATGGAATATCTGTAGCACTTGTGAACAATGTGAAAGCCAGAGACAGGTCAGGTGTACTTGAATGCTTCCCTTGCCTGCTGCTCCAAGTATAACAACTCTTTTCCTCATCCCTGATTAATGAAATATTTTAATGACATTAAAAATTAAATTCTCAAAGCATCACTCCTTTTAACAAGTATATCTTCACAGGATCTTGTAGCTATTTATTACCTCCACTTTTATCTAAAAGTATTTAAGAAATGTGAGGTATTGACATCTAACATACTTAGGGGACTGCCAGAAAAATAAAATATCCAATTGATTTTCCCAGATTATAACTGATAAAATTTTGTTTGCTTGTTTACCACTTTGGGAAGGTTTGATTTATGTATCTAATATACATAGAGCAGTTTTGGAGCAGTATAAGCAGAAATCATTTGGTTTCAGCTTATGGGTTCAAAGTAATAGTCATTCCTTTAGTTCTGGAATATGTCCAAATATAGACCATTTACACTGCAAAGTATGGATGGAAAAAACCAGTCAATTAATTTATATAAATAGAGATCCTTTATATGACATTTTTCTGCTTTGGTAAAAGGTGGGTAGCTGAAGTAATATAAAGAAAGCACACGAAGAGAATTCCATTTTGGCAAGTAAGTTCTGGTCTTGGCAATCTTATTTTAAATCAAAATCTACAGTAGCCACCTGGGCTACTCATTAAATGTGCTGTCCATTTCAGCATGTGAATATGTGATTCCACATATAGAACATATTTAAAACTCACACTGCAAAGTGATACCTGATATATTATGGCTGTGCTCTTGATACTGAAAGGTATCTGGCTTGGATACCAGCACCCGTTTCAAATCATTTTGAGTTCAGCCTCTTAGCAAAGATTATGGCTGACTATCTTTGCTGCTTTCAGGAAAATTTGATTCAAAGCAGTTGAAATTGTGACATTTATGCCTGATTTTGGTCCTCTGTGAGAGTCCATGGTCCTTTGCAGGGGGAGAGGAAGTGTATCCTGTCCTCTGCACCAGGAGCTCTTTTAGATACCTGCAGGACACTGGGGCACCCTAGTAGGTGATGCTGGGACTGATAGTGTCTCCATGTGCTTGTGCCACTCCTGCCCTGGGCAGTGAAGGTTAAGTGATGTTTGCCTTTCAGATCTAACCTGGGAGGAGTGTGGGGTGCTGGGTGCTGGAGCTCATGGAAAGTCATTAGGCAGACAGGCTTGAAGGACCTCTTTAGTACAAGTCCATGCTGTAATTTCTTTTAAGAAAATACATGATATTTAGGTATTGATGTGTCTGCTATACAGCCCTTTGAGACATGAAGTGGAATTAGTATTGTCCAAAGAGATTGATAGTTTGGGGAAGCTACAAGTGATGAGAATTCTTCCTGGTCCCTTGAACCTGATGTGAAAATTTACCTAATTTATATCTTTGAGATCTTTATATTTCGAATGTGCTTGTCTCTGCAGTTATCTAACTAGTACTTGGGTCAAAAGCTATGCTAGTCTGCTCCTGAACTAATCCTCCTTCTTTTGTGTTGACTAGGGCAGCTCAGGCAATTTTTCAGAATTTTAACTGCTTTTCTTAGTGGTAGAAGAAACTGAAGCCAGAGGCAGGAGAGTGGAAATTCACACAGCTTTCCGGATGTCCAGGCAGCTGGGAACTGGCCAGGCTCACAACCGGAGATGCTATAGGTGACTTGAAATCACCTTCCTCATCCCCATTTCCCTTTCCTGGACCTAGTGTAGCCTGTGTGAAACACAGAACTGAGCTCCAAGTCTTTCATTTCACTGGGATGGATGATGCCAAGAAATATTTTTCAGGTTGTAACTGGCATTCCCATGAGCTATTAGATGTTTTACCTGCAGCAGAACGACACTCATTTGTGAAATTATTTTCTGCTTTTAGAAACATCAAAGAATGTAGTTTTCATTGCAGATGAAAATGAAGCTATTTTGAAAAAGAAAGGGGGAAACACATTGGTACCAGCAGGAAAAAATGTATTACTTATATTCTCAGCAGATTTCAAGGGGTATTGTACATTCTGTAATCCCATTTGTTATATTAGTGCACAAAACTTTACAAAAGCAGTTCGTAATTGAAAGTAAAGCAGCATCCTAGAGGATTCTTTAATCAAGGTACTTGATTACTCAGGGCTTGAATAATGAGGGTCTGGCTTCCAATCTCAACTTTTGAGATGCAGTGGCAGCCTTGTTGAAATGAGAAGCACTCTCTCATTGCTGGCCATGAGGCTAGGGTTCCACATGCTGTTGAAAAAAATTTTTCCAGAATGTCCTGAGTCCTGTGTAGGAGCCAGAACTGAAATAACAGCATCTGAAAGACAGATCTCCTTTCTGAAGTTTTGTATATTAATTCAGCCTCCTCCTCTCCACATGAGTTCTTTCATAAAGGTCTCTATCTTGATCAGATCTATAAATCTTTGCATAGTAAGATGAAAATACACAAGCCATAAACAAAGGTATCTGATGTTTGGATATGTGGCTAGCAGAAAGTATCAGAACCACATCTTTTTTAAAACAAGAAGGCTTTTGTTCTTGTGATTGTCTTTGCACAGCTGTGAGTTTTATAGCACCATGCCAATGAATGCACTCATTGCGACTTGTATTTTACTCTGAAAAGGTAAATTGGGAGTATTAAGCCCCCAATAAGTATGTAAAAGTGGCAAAACCACAGGTAAAGTGTTACTGAAAGCTGCAGTCCTGCCAGCCATTTCATTTTGAACATGGCTCTTTTAAATATAACTTTTGCAGTAAAAGCTGTAACTCCTGGATGTAATATGAGCTATTGCTAATGTCATTCCCATGAATTGCTTACAGTGTTGAACCGTTAGATGTCTGACAAGTCCATATATCTCCTATACAGTATATATGAAAGTTTTTTGCGTCTAAACCATATGTTCTTTTTTTACTCCTCTATATTCTGGAAATGCACGTGGTTTGGTGATATAGTTTATTTGAACAGGAACCATAGCAGACAGAATTATTCTTTTGCTGAAATGTATCCTTTTTCATACATCTCAGCTTCATGATTAAAGCGATTGGCTCTTAAGGCGTTAAGTTTAGTCTGCTTCTGCCACAATTATGCCTTTGAAAACTCCTGAGTTCACCCAGTGATTTCAAGTAGCCCAAATGTCATTAGAACAACATGCAGGTAGTCTGTAAAAGTCCAGTAACACTGTCTACACCTTTGGCTTGGGCGAGCTTTTCCCTTCCTCCCTCTTGGCCAAGCCTCACAGCTCTGGGAGAAAACAAATAGCTTTCCTCATGGAAAGTTTTACTTAACCTGGCATGGTGCCTGTGCCTAGACCCTCCTCGTCTCTAATGATGATTGAAAGTGTACATGCTACTGTGATAAAACATGCTGAGTCGTTAACATTTGGGGCTTGGGTTGTAGGCGATGAGTAAGGGAGGGCTGAAGTAATGCGTTCGAGTAAGACCTTCGTTGGACTTGCACGTCTGGGTTGGAGGGGGATCCTGTTACACGAAACCACACACCCACGGGAATGCATTTTGCTGTTTCTAACAAGTTTGATGAATTGGGTCTCCCAGGAGGCCTGCCAGAAGAAAGCCCCCAGAAGCACAGATGACCAGACTAGGTGTCTTTCCTGGTTTTCTGCAGCCCCAGGTGTGCAGTTATCCACAGAGCAGACCTGCCTACCTCTTAGCTGTGGTATGGTGTGAAATATAGTAGGGAACTTTACTTTCTTTCACTTCCAGGACTTACGTTTCCAGGGAGGTCCTTGAGCCTCAGGCTTTCGAGAAAGTGCCTTCAGAGAAGTCTTTAGTGGCTCCAGCCCCATTCGGTGATGCCAGACACTGGTGGAGGGAGCCGGAGGCTGACCAAGGGGCAGGAAAGCTGCAGAAAGCAGTGTTGAAAAAGCAGCCTTTGGCTGATGTGCATCTGCAAATGCACCTTCACGTTAACGCTTGGAGTTATTAAGTGTTTGTCTGCAGCTGTGTTGCTCCCCCTCTTTCCAGCTGAGAGCAGCTTGGAAGAAGTCATTTCTCACTCCTATGCCCGATTCATTCTTCCATTTCTTTATCAATGACTGTTGGCATTGCCATTTCAAATGGTAAAAGTTTTGTTGGTTACTTTCTGTAAGCTTTCCCTGGCAGTCGAGAGAGAAGTAGCTGTATCTGAGCCTTGGTAACATTTACATCTGCTTTTAAGCCTGGAGAAGTGCCAAGGAAAATACATGGCTTGCAGAAGCACAAGCTTCGTGAGAAAGCTTTGTTCCGATGCAAATTATTTTAGGAATATGTTGTTTGTTTGAATCCTTTCTGCTGAGCTGAGCAATATTAGCTGCTCAGGTGTGGCCTCGTGCCTTGGCCTCTGTGCTCTCGTGTCCTGAGCCCCTTCTGTCAAAACATTTGTGGGGAAGTTGTGGTAGCAAGCCCCTTTTCTCGAGGGAGCAGAATACGGTGCAGGCCCCCTCAGCGCCTCCGTGGAGCTGGGCTGGCGGCTCAGCCCAGCAAACACATCCATGTCAGAGGGAGCAGCCTCCCTGACTTCACGTACAGTGCTCTTGGAGAGGCACTGGCAGGCTGCTGGATCCCCAAGCTGTGGAGGGCCTGCCTCTGCTCCCACTTAAGTCAATAACACTGTTCCCTTTGGGTTCGTTGGGAACAGGACCAAGCGCGTGGCTGGTAGTTAAAGCACACATAATAGTTGCATTCATGGAAGCCTGGTCCCTGATAGACAGGCAGAGAGGGAGTTTTTCCAAGCAGATTTCTGCACGGCACCACTCATTGTTTCATCTGTGTCTGCCGGACAGCTGGAGGCTGGGTCAGGGGCCTGATAGTGGCTTGACCATCGCTGCAGAGAGCAGGCTGCTTGATAACCTGGCTCCGGGTCTTTCCTCCTCTCTGAGGAGCTGATGCTGATTGCAACCAAAGGGGGCACAGGCTTCCACAACAGGCTTATCACCAGGCTGGGAGGAAACTTATGAAAAAAAACAGACCCTCAAAATGTTCCCCTCCTCCTCTCTCACTGAGGAAGTCTGAAAAGCCTGGGCATTGAAAATACCTGGGAACAATCGGTGAGTAAAAAATACAGTAGGAAAACTGCAGTCCTATTCCTCACTGGCCAGCCTGGCTGGGTTTGGCAATAAACCAGGGAGCTGGACCAACCCTCTATCTCCTTTACAGGCTTCACTTTTAGGTCTTCTACATTTTGCCCACCATGAAACCTACTGCAAGACAAATAGCAGAAATCTGAGTGAGACAGTGCTGCAGGTATGTCAAAACTCCCAAACCATTTTGTTCCTGAACACATAAATTGCAGTATGAGCACTGAAACAGTCCTGAAAAAGCAATGCTACACATTATCCAAATCCATAATTAGTGAGTAAATTCTTTGATTCTTACATAGTTATAGCTCATTATCTAAACATCATGTAAACACAAGAATGTTCCTCACTTGCCTTTCTTTGCACAACTAAAATGATTTCTCTACCTAATTTTGACTCTTCTGCAGCCATACTGCTGCAGAGAATGCAGAAAACAAGATTTTATTCTTCATGTCTGTACTGTCCAGATTACTTTTGATGTTAGATTACTTGTGATGTTAGGGAGCTAGGGCTGAAGATCTGTTCCATTTCATAACTCTTGTGATACCTTTGGGGTTGCAGAATAGGTATTGCTGTAGATATTATGAATCCATTTTGATATCCTGGGAGCAACAGTCACTTCCTTTTCTAGTGCTCCAGGGAAAATATGTGTTTCAGTGCCACCTCATAAGCAAAGTCTTCTGCAGATTACTTAAGAAGTAGAAAAAATGCTATTTTGGGTCACAAGAGAAGCCTCCAAAAATAACTAACTGAAGAATATTTATTTTGACCTTTATTTCTATCCTGCATATGCAAATCCATACACAGATAAAGTGTCTGAAATTATCTACAAGACCTTGTGTTCTAATTCTTTTACATCTTTGTAGTTGTGGTTGGTGAGAGGGATCTCTTGTACTCATGACTGACTTCTGAAAATCTTGCAGCTGCCTGTTGAATAAAACCTTTTAGAAACATGAGGTCAGGTGGAGAAGCCCATCCCTTGGAGGTTCTATTGTGCACAGTCAGTTCCTGAGCCATTGCAACTCCATACTGCTGCTCACCTCTGAGCTGTAATTGTCACTAGCGCTGGCATCTGAGCTTTTGCTATCCAGTTATTCTTTTGAAAAGCTGAAGTGACTGGCAGTCTCTTTGCTATTAGTTGACATGTTTTTTCCTCTGTGTTCACTGTGTTTCACCAAGCTCCAGGCTGCACTTGTATTCAGCTATTGGCTTGAGGCCTTTCACCTCTGACCATCTGCACAAGACATTAACAACTTCTCCAGGCATCTTCTTCTTACAGTAATGTCTTTGGGTCAGTGGTACTGGGAAGTTCAAATGTTCTTCACAATCTAACCTGACTATATATGAGCTTGCCATATAATAAGAGAAACTGATTCTGGGTTTGGTTTTTTTTTCAATTGCACTCTTTGTTTTCTTTGCTCTGAGAAACTTCCCTGACTCAGCTGCTCACCACTGCACGACACACCGTGGGCCCCAGCAGTCAAAGGCCAGAGCTTCCTGAAGTTTATAGAATTGATGCCATGCAAATTCCAGTTTTGCAGAATGTTGTAATGAGTCCAAGTTTTGCCAAGTTGTACCTCAGCCAGACACTGCACAAGATCTCTCTGGAAGGGCCACCAGAAATGGAGATGGCTCTTCTATTCCAGACCCTGAGCTCCTAGGTAACTCTGAAAGAGTTCTCAGGCATTTTTTTTCTTGTTTTTTTTCTTCCCCACAGAGTGTATGTTGGGATGAGGAAAGACCTCATTACAAAAGAAAAAGAAGCAAAGCTGATTTTAGGGAAGAAAGTGCCATCAGCCACAGAGAGAAGACTCTGCTTTTTGCATCAGTAGACAAACCCAGGGGCAATAGCTGCTTCAGAAAACTTTCCAGGAAGTCTCCCACTGTTCCTGGAAACCTGTGCTGGACCTTTACAGGCCAGAAAAGCACACTACCATCTATTTAAACCATAGACTCATAGTTGGATGAGCTGTCAGCAGTTGGTAGGAACCTGCAAACCTCCATTATTACCAGACGAACTGCTGATTTCTGCCCTATTCAGCATATAGTGAGAGTTATAGAGATAAAGGTGACCATGGTCTTTGGGGTTAGAGACTTACCTTTTTGCAATCCGATATCCCTGATATTTCATGCCATTTCAATGGCAAACTAAAGTCTTAAAGAGGAACCAGCAATGCTGAAGTCAAGGAAAGGTCTGCCAGAAGGACATGCTAATGTGAAAGCAGCTCCTTGGTGCTATTTTAGTAGCTAACTCACAATTCCAGAGATAGCTGCAGCCCTCAGCTTAATTGGTGTGAGCTTGCTGGCAGAGGCAGATCTGTGTTGCAAGACTCCAAGACCTCCAGTCAAAGCTGGAGCTGCAAAGGATTCAGCACATTGGAAGGGATGGGTGAATGGGGTCCTTTGTGACAAGTGCAGGCAAGTGCATGTGTGTACATACATTTACTCCATTTGGGAAACTTAGTAAGAAAAATAAAATAGCAGCTGTCTCACGAAGCTGTAGCACCGTCAGCAAGCATTTTAAAGTTTCAGACTTCGAGTATGAAACTACCTGATGGCGTAATTAGAGTGAAAGAAGGCCTGAGAAAAAGAGAAATGAGAGGAGGGTTAAATATAACATCACCATAAAAAAAAAAAAAAAGAGCACAGATGAATTCTGGAAGAAGAGGAGAAAGGATGAGTGTGGGTGTGAGAGAGAGGAGTTTGTCTAAAAGTGAAATGGTACAAATGAGTTGTAAGAGCCCAGGATTTGACTGCCATGGAAAAGTGTGTCTAAAGAATACCTCACTTTGCCCCAAAATAATTTAAGTATAGAGAAAAATGAGAGAAGATGATGAAATGAGTATTGCGCTCCTTAAATTTACATAGATCCAAGGAGAGAGGGTAGAGGAGCCTTTCTGTCTGTGTTGGTCTGCAATGAGATGGCTGCATTGCCTGCAAGTGGAAAGGTTTGGTGGGCAGCTGCCCCAGGGCAGGACCTTCAGATAACCCAATGGCTTATTTCCATGTTCTGTAGACGGGTTTTCTAAGGGGCAAGGAAAGGGCTTCAGAGGTGCCACTGGGTGGAGAAAGCTCCCACAGGGAGGCCAAAAAAACCCTCAGAAATATGGTAAAAATGAAGGGGGTGGGAAGTAGTCTTTGAATAAATATAGTCCCATCACTTGAACTTAGTGAGAAATTTTCATATCAGTTTTAAGACTTAGAGTATAACAAGGCATTCAGAAAAAAATGAGAAAAATAAGAATATATGATCCATTTATTTTTCCCCAGTTGAAAACTACCCAGAAAAAAATAGTGCTAGAAGGAGTAGAAGTGATCAGACCTTGACAAGGCAGTTGAGGATTTGTAAAAGCTCACTTTCAGGATATACAACTGAAGAATAGAACAGGAAATCCCCTTACTTTGCAACTTTCGAAAGATGGCATTCAAGTTACATTTAGGATGTCATCCAAGTGCCATGAAATTTTTTTCCATCATCTTTGATGGGTGTTCTAAAACAGGATGTGTTAAATCAGGGAAAATAATAACAGACTCTCAAGTAAATTAACAGAAGATCCACAACAGATTATGAATCACTATATTAGAGAATCAATTAGAGTCAGCTATTTACATAGAGGCAGAGTAGTAGCAAAAGAAAATTTTAACTAGAAAAAATCAGAACATCTGCTGAAATTTCCAAAGCTATATTTAATATTATCTTCGGAAAAGCACCTGGACTGAATGGTGTCTCATCACAAATTTTTAAGTGCTTCCACACCAAAATCACTTGGATACTTCTGGGAAAAAAAAATCATCTGCTAAAGTAAAAGAGAAAACTCCTCTCTAATCCCTTCCCTTCCACTGAATTTTGTGGGATGGGGAACATCACCATCTTAAACCAGAGCACCTTCTGCTGCCATGAACTACTTTGCTGGAACCAAGGCCTGCCCTTGCATAACAGTACCATTAGCTAACTGTAGGCTTTATTATTATAAGGAATATTTTGGATTCAAGCACTCAGCACAGAGGAGAGTATGAAAAGTGAGCAGACTTCGATAGAGATGCCAGATTTCCTGCCAAGAAATCTACAAATGGATGGACCTTTTCTTTGTTTGTTAGATGAATATTCAGGGAAAAAAACTGCTTTTTAAATTTGCAGCAAACCTATGTCATTTATTTTAGTGAGGAAGGGGGTAAGAGACAGGGCTGTCTACATCTTATGGTGTGAGCTGTGACCCTAAAAACTTTTGGTCAGCCAGCCAGAGGTCAGCCAGATGTATACCTGATGTTTCAGGGCTATTTTTATGGCTTCTCTGATAGTAAAATCTAAATTTCTGCAGCAACCAATGCAATTTCTGTGCTGTCAGTTAAGAGCCTTCTTCAGGGAGGAGCTGGCAGATGCTTGTGACGCCAGATGAGGCTGTATCATGCTTTCTGTCGTGCATGATCCCCTGAGGGATGTGGCCACCACCTCCCTGTGCCTATTTTTGGAAAAATATCTGTGTTCAGAAAGTTGTCTGAAGACAGATTTACATCTCATATGAAAAACTTTCTTTTGGAGGAAGCACCACTGAAGGGGGAAAACCCCACATCTTGTGACACTAAAATGATTGTAAGAATTCTTCGCTGAGATGTGTAGGTGGGAATATTTCTCATAATATGGAAAAGACATCTAGATTTTACATTGCTGCAAAATTAAAATCTTATTAATGGGAGAATTTAGCATTGGGTATTTTTGATAGAGGCAACTGGAGTAACTCAGCATAGATCCATCTAATTGTAGTGCAGCTGCACTGATTTCTACCTGTTCAGACCCAAAACCAATTTATTTAAGATGGAATGTATAGCTGCAGGGACGATTCTTCTAGCTACATCCTTACTCGAGATTACCTTGCTTTTAAGTACTAGCAGACATTTCTACGCATCTTTCTTTTTTCCTTTGCAAACTTTTATTTCTGTTATGTATCTGTGTCTCACATGCCAATGGAAATCAGAAAAGGAAATTAATTTGTATGAATGGACTTCATAAACTTCATGATTTACCAGTAATGAAATCCGGGTTTGCAGAATGAGAAATAATAGGGCTTTTCCAAAATATCTTAATCCTTGGCTATGATTAGTGGCATAAAAAGAACCATTCTTTCCTAAGTGTCTAAAGTCCAAGTTGTGCTCCATGTGATGTTCTTTCCAGTCTCATGTCAGTAAATTATTGTCATGCTGCTCTTTAGACTGTCTCTGACCTTCACTATCTTCGCTTTTCTTGAACAAAATTTAGGAATTTTTGCAGATTGATCCCCTACTGTGATCTGATCTAGTCTAGTGTGAAAGGAAAGCTTGTTAATCCTACTCCCAAATTCCTTACCCAGTTTACTATAAATGTACTGCTCTGTAAGCATACGTAATGCAGCACAGCCATAACAGTTCTTGAAACAGGATTAGGCAATGCTTCATATTTTCTAACTACTTCTACTTCGACAGGAATACAAATTCACTTTCTTTGTATTGTCAAGAGTAACTTTAAAAAAATGGTTTAGCTAGTTTCAGTTTCATGATTTTTGCCAGAATATTGTCTAGTCTGTCTAAACTTTGCCAGTTTGTTTAATTACCTGAATATGAACCAGATATTGTTCATATCTTAAGGAGCCTCTTTTGAGGATGGGAAGAAGCAAGTACCTTAACATGATCTTGTTTTAACAACTAAAAATTGGCAGTTGTGCTGTGTACTCAAGTGAAGCAAAGATTTTTAGTTCTAGAAAAATGGTTTAAAATCTAGAAAAAAAAAAACCTACGTGCTTCTACTAAAACCCTGTGCATGATTTTCCACTATTCCCTAGAAAGTGGGTAGGGCTCTAGGATCACACTGTACCCATATGCACTAAAACTAACACACTGAAGTAAACACAGAAACGTGCTTGTCCTGTTTTGAGTGGTGGGAATCAGGAGTCTGCTGACCTCAGGGAAGTCTTGAGTGCTTCAAAATTCAGGCAAAATAAGAGAACACATCTACCTGCCTCTTTTGCATATCAACATTAAAATATTTCAAATTATCTTTTGGGAATAATGAATAAAATAGAGTGTTTACAATACAGTGACTCGTATTTTTTTCCTGCCAAGACATCAGACCAGTACATTGCATATTTGTAGACTACCTTTGCAGATGTCTGTCTCTGTTTAATAATAACTTGATGCAAAGCTCATTGAAGCAAGTAGGAATTCTTCAGTTGTCTCCTGCGCTCTTTGGATCAGGCTCCAATTCACAATCATGATAACCTTCACTTAATAATCTTTTAAAAACTCCTGTGTTGAAAATAAATAATGCATGAAAATCTCTAATATTGGGTGAAAATTTCAGGACCCAAAACTTGATGCAGACACAAGTTATAGCTCCCAGAGTAACTGTAGAATTACATTAATATGTTAAGTTTAATGGCGCATACAATAATCTGAAATGCTGCCTGTACTTCATTGACTGGCAGTGCTTCAAGCACACTCACTTTGGTTCTTTGGGTGTGCTGATATTTAAAGCAATGTTTGTGTTGGTTGCAAGGGATCTCAAGGAGATCTCAGCATGTTCTTGCACATTGAATGGTGCGTAAGTGTATTTTGTATGAGTGTGCCATGTCTGTTTCTGCCACCCTTTATGGACAGAGACATTCTTCTCCTGGAGTAGTTCTCATACAAATATATAAGGTCCTTTTTTGGGGAGTCTGTTGAGTGGCTGTACTCATTCATGTGGTCTGTAATGAGAAAATGACAACAATGCACCATGTGTTCTCCATGGAAAACAATGTAATTTCAACAATTTTCCATTTTCTCTGATGTTTTTCTCTAAAGAGGGGGCCTTCTGTATGTGTACGAAGATTTCTATTGCAGCTCTCCATAGATAGCCACGCCAAAGAGAAAGCATGAAAGCTTCTAAGGCAGGACATTCATCCTGACTTATCTGGCCCTCAGAGACATTAGCTAATCGAGGCATGATACTCCATACAATAGGACAGTGCTGTAAAGCTACCTCTGTTATCCCAGCAAACATGGAGACTTATCATTCCCATGGCCATTTTACAGGATTTGTTTGCCTCTGACAACAGCATCCACAGCCTATGGTGCTATCAGCTCCAACAATTAATCTGATGCTGGCTCTCTGTGTTATCGTCTCCCTAGTAAGTCTTTTTTTTTCTTTTTTCTTTTTTTTTTTTTCTTTTTTTTTTTTTTTTGTTCCCACCCCATTTGTGAGAATTTCTCCCCTGGAGCTCTTCTCTATCAGGCCCCTGCAGCTGCTGTTATTTTAGATATGGCAGGAAGTAGGTATCAGAAAACAGCAAGAGCTCACAGCACTCAGAAAAATCTAGAAATTCCTCTGATTTACCCCAGGCTCTGGCTCCAATCAAAGCTGGTTGAAAAAAGAAAATGAAAAGCGAGAGGAGGGGAAGTTGGCGGAGAGAAAGGCCCAAGCAGACAACTGCGTCTGGGCTGCGTGTGTTAGGAAGGAGAGTTTCAGCCATCACCTCCTGCAGGGTACCAGGGGGATGCTCCACATGCCCATGTGGGATGGGAAGTGCTTGGCCGGGAGCAGCATTCCGTGGCAGAGCTGGGGCTACCGCCCTCTCCAAGAGCCAAGAAAAGCCCTTGCTTCCCCAGGGACATGTGTTTCTCAACCCTTTTTCATGTTCTCCCCCTTGCATGTCCGGTGTGTGCCTGAAGCAGATCAGCTTCCTTGGCCCTCCGGCGGCTCCTGTAAATGCTTTTAGCAGCACTTACCAAGGGGCACCAGCCACAGACACTGCTGGAAAGTCACTGGAGCAGGAAACTTACATCACTACTATTAGTATTAGTATTAGTACTATTATTATTATTATTATTATTATTATTATTATCATTATTATTATTACAACCACTTTTATTTTCATGATAATTTTACAGCTCACACAGGATACTTCTTAATCTGCTCAGCAAAGACATTTTTAGTCACTCTGAGTACCTTTTAAATCAGGTTGACTTTGGAGATGTGTTCTGAGAGGAAAGAAAAGAAAAAAAAATATAAAGAAAAACACCTCCAAATCGTTCATTTGGCAAGCAGTGTAGGGAAGAAGACACCACCACCCCCATACACAAAGATGCATGCAGAAAAATTACTACCTTTAGGACTGGTTTTAATAAATGAATTGTCCCCTTTGACACAGCAGATAAGGAGGAAGATGTCCACCCACAGACATCTCACACTATTAGCAATCTAGTTAACATCTGTGAATGTTTTAGGGAAAGAAATTACACTTTGAGACATTTCTTTTTTAATTACAGGCTCCAGATGAGATTTGTTAGAGCAGGGAAATGTATCCCATGGCGACTGATGTCAATAGCAAGCAGTCCCTAAAGCCAGCCAGGATTGGGAAAGCCATGCTGTTTGCTGCTCTTGGCACTGCTCCCTGCTTTCACAATGTCAAAGTCAGAACCGCCTTTATATGCACTTTCCTTTTTTTTTTTTTTTCCACAGTAGCTGTTGCCAGTAAGCTGTAAACTACCGTATATCACTCAGATTTAAGAACCTAAACTTTAAAACAAATTAAACTCTTGTTGACATTGTAGTAAAAATCAGAATCGAACTGAACAGCTCAGTAAAACTGCACTTCAATTATTTTATGGATTTAAGATTGTTTTCTAGGATTCCCAGACTCCCAATACAGCAAAGTTATTTCCTCTTGGCAGATGTCTGGAAAAAAAATTCATTGAATGGATAAAATCATGTGGCAGACACCAGGTCGAAGCCTAAAGGGAGGAAATGGTGTCTCCCCAGCACCTGTAAATATTTGCTCTGTGTCTTGACCAGGAGAGCCTTTCGTCCATGCTTTAAAAAAAAATTTCAAGGGTTTTTTTTACTGAGTTCTAAGGAAATAGAATTTTCATCTGTCAAAACCCAGTTTCAAACTAGGTGTTTATGTGGGTTTGAACGAGAGCAGCAGACACAGATCTGACCCACCCTTCAGAACCACATCCGAGCGCAGGTGAATGCATGCAGCACACCAGTGGTCTGGGTCCCTGGCCTCTGCTTATCTTTCATTTTCCTACTTAGCAGTTAGTGTTGGGTATTCTTTTTATAATTCTCTCTTCTTTTTTTCCTATTCTGTAAAGTGGAAACAAAGGTTTCCATCTGATTAATTGCCAGGTTTCCATTCTTTTTTAATGTTTCCTCTCAAAACAGTTCGGAATGAAAGTATTTCAGAAATGTGTGTAGACGGAAGCTACTGGAGATAATAATTTTTCATGGAACTGTGTTTCACAAGAGGTGTGGTGCAGCAGAAGGGCTGTTGTGTGGAGCAAACAACAATCAATTTGTGTGGCCTTTCATCAAAACCTTTGTTGTGCTTTTTTTATCTCATCAGTGGAATGTCCTTGATGTTCCCAAATCTCCAGTCTAAAAAGCGCTTGGTTCACAGGGTCTTCAGCAAGAGCTGACCCTTGCTGGGTTGCTCTTGTTGCAAGGATGCTTCTGAAGAGAGACCCAGATGCTGCACATCTGCATGCCCACAGCTAGGTCCTGTGGTCTTCATGTCCTGGCTCAGTTCCCCAGGGAGCAGGGACCTGCCTGCCCCTTCAAGCAATGTGAAGTCGTGTGGATTTTCCAAAGCTGTTGTGTTAGCCTCCATGCATTTACCTCCTGCTCTGAATTAGCTGATTTGACCTGACTGAATCTCATGAAAGCAGCCAGCTTTCTTCATTGAAGCATTATTAAATTTTTAAAGCTCCTCTTGAATTAGTGTTAAAGTTCTTCCACTCATTTTGTTGCCTGGACCACCTCTCAAAAGTGCAGGCCAACTCCTGCTGGAGTTTGGATGTGCTGTGAGATCACAGCCTGGGCCATAGAAGCACCCTGTCATTTCTCAGCTATTGAGAAACAAGGGTTTCGAAGTCCAGGTACTGAAAAAGAGGCAGAAAAGAAGCCTGTTTCACATTGCAAGTGGCTGTTTGGAAAGTGTAATGCAACTGTTTTGAATAAAATTTCAGGTCCTTAAGTGTGTTTGAGAGATGAGTGTTGTACACCTGCTCTCAAGTGTCTTTTTCCTAGTTCTCTAGTGCTGGCTGCAGGTTTACAGTGCTTTGTTTTTGGAGCAGAATAAATTTCCTCTCTAGTGGGCTGCACTGGGCATCAGCAGGGTTCTTGTGTCAAGCACTGAGCTGCAAGGGGGAAGGTTTTGTCTTCCCTGGGAGCCCAGCTGTGATTCTTGCTGAATTCTTGCAACTGCATGTGGTGATTTTACTGTTGACATTGCTCTGTCAGTCCAGCCAGAGCCTGAGCCATTCTGCAGCTAGGCACAGCATGTGGGAGAGGAGAAAAGAGGAAAAGACATTTTGTCATGTTTGCAGCTCTGTCACACTGGGACCACGTACAAATAAGAGTATTCTTCCAGCTGCTATAATCTGAGATACTTGCTGTAGGTGGTTTTAGCATCCAAGGAGTACTGGAATCCAGGAACAGTCTGGGTGCAGTTTTCACAGCCATGTGTCCACACTGGGGACAGGATCCACTAACACCCTGGGGGTTTCCACATCATGGCCCAAGCTGCACTGGTATATCTCCAGTGTGAATCCGCCTAAATCAGCCTTTGGATCAAAGCTTCCCAGCCAAACTGGATGGGGGTTTCATTATGAAAAGGTCTGTCCCTAGTTAAGGTGGTACAAAGCCAATGCGTAAGTGCCATTGAGCATTGCCAGTGCTCTTGTCGAAGGAGCCATGACGAAGAGGACATGCACTCCTCTTTGAGCTCCAGCATTCTCCAGCAACAGATGCTGCCGTGGTTGAAATGAAATCCTGTGGCATTACTTACAGCTCACATTATGGTGGTGGACCAGATCATCATGCCAAAAGCAAATTTATTGCATGACAGCTTTTTATTGCATCCATTTTTTTGCCTTCTCTTCACAGCCACCAGTTCAGATTCCCAGATCCAGCCCAGGTTCTTGCCCACTGCTGAAGATTTAGCAGCCGTTTTCCATCGCCTAAGGATTTCCCCCAGCTAGCATGACCTTTCCCAGCCTAGTCCCCAGCAGGCTCATAGGTGGATTTCTTTTTCCTTATCAAACACATAAAAATTTTATTAGCCTCACCCAGCCTTTCTCTTCCATTCAGCAGCATGTGGCCACTCACTGAGTCACTTCATGGTCATCATTTCATCTGATGAGCAAAACCGCTGTGGATTAGGGGTGACCAAACAAGGCTCAGCCTTCACACGGGCAAGGCACAGATGTGTCCCAGCAGTGGCCACCCGCTGTGCCAGCACATTGTGTATGGTCTACACGGTAGCATCCTCCTGTTGTCCCTGCCTAGGTGCTTTCTTTCCTGGGTGATGTGAATAATGGCACTGATCTTTTCAGTTTGGCATGCACTTCTCTGATGAAAAGGGTTCTAAAGGGAAGAGGTGGTGGTGATGGTAATAGGGCAAGCTGGGTCCATTAAAAAAAAAAAATAAAAAAAAAGACAACCAAACACTTCTTGCTCAGAAAAAGATCATACAGACTCTGTTTTAACTTATCTCGGGGAAACTTCCATTCTTGAGACCATGTTACTCCTGCTCAAGTCCATCAGATTTTGAGGCTGGTTGAGTGGAGGAAGAGTGAAGTCTCTTGGCCCTTCTCTTGGCCATGGAAAGAAAAGGGCACTCAGCAAATACTGCTGTGTGACCTAAGGTGTTCCTTTCTTGCCTCCATTTATTGTTTCTTTGCTTTACTTGATATGCCCAGCTGCACACAAGCTGTTTTTTATGAACAGCAGTGCAAGGTGGCTCATTTTG
This sequence comes from Motacilla alba alba, assembly GCF_015832195.1. NCBI lineage: Eukaryota > Metazoa > Chordata > Aves > Passeriformes > Motacillidae > Motacilla > Motacilla alba. The sequence continues at coordinate 58,592,243 of NC_052017.1, read as the reverse complement.
GCGGATTCCAGAGGATCACTACGGGCCACACTATTATTACATAAAGTCAATTAAAGAGCATACATGCACATCCCATTGATTTGATTTAGAACTAATGAAAGCTTCAGTAATGTGCAATTACAAGAAACTTAATGACCCCTTTATATTGAATGCAACTTCTGTGGCACCTAATATGCTTTGATGAATTGCTCATTATGTGCAATGTTAGAAAAGCTTCTAAAAAGATTAATAATTGTATAATCAATAGAGAAATTCAGTTTTATTTTACTTTTTTAAACTCTGAAATCAGTAAGCCATAGAGATTATGGACCTTTTCTTGGTCCCTTTTTTCCTCCTGTACCCCTAGAATTATTTTTTCTCTAAAGCTAACCTGTCTCTTTTCCAGCATGCTGAGAAAAGCCCTTTCTTGTGTTATGTAGAAAGGTGTGGCCTGATGGCCATGTGAGGTCTGAAGGGTTGCTGTCAGCTGCCCACAGAAAAGCTGGATGCCTGCACATGGGGTGCTCCTTTGGAAGGGCATGAAGTCTCCAAGTTGCAGCCTTCAGCATTGGGCTCAGAGCTTTGTGACGTAGTCCAGTCCCACTCCTCCTCTCCCATTCACAGCTGGTGAACCTTAGAACCCACCAGCCCTTGGGGCCATCAGGGGGGCTTTAACCTTGCTTTTCTAACCATGGGCTACTTTGTACCTCATGTCACAAGTGTAATCTATGCTTCAATTGACAGCTAGTTGTGAGGTACAGCAAACCTTGGGAGATGGGATCAGGAAAATGAGAGTAAAAACACAAAAAAAGGAAGTTTCATGTCAGTGACATTGAGGATTTAACAATGCCGGAGATGTCTGGAGGCTAGAAAAATAGGCAAATGCAGAATTGCTTAAAATTTCTTTCGATTTTGAATCTAGTCTTGTCATGCTTCAGGGCATGAATCATGAGTTCTGAATGCCGGGATCTGACAGTACTGTTTCACTGTTGGGCGCTAGATTGAAAAGGAAAACTCTTCATCAAGATTAATTTGCATTACTGTATTGCTCGTGACAAGGGCAAATTCCTGTTGTCTATGGCAAAGGGGCGCGTGGTCTTCCTTACTCCTTCCGGACTGGTACCCGCAAAGCTTCCAGCGGCGCTGACCTCAGGTTTTGGCTGCTGTAGGTAACATTTGTGTAGTTTATCTGTCGCATGGAAATTTTGTGTAAAACGTAAAATATGTCTGTTTTGTTTCCCTTACAGATGCTCTTAGGAACGTAAACACATCATTTTGGTTAAAATGTGGTTTATTTGTTCATTGCCCAGCCTTACCCTCACACGTGTGCGTATGTGTGTGTCAGATGAAGCTTGCATCATACTGGGGCAGATCCTACAGCCTCTGCACAGCCCAAATCCCCATCTCCCCAGGCAAGGTTGGCCTCAGTGAGGGCTACCTGAAATTCCTCTTGAGTCTCTGATTCTTTGGTAAAAAGGGCAAATCAGATTGAGTGCAGCCATCCTCAGACTAAGAGTAAAAACAAGCTGAAGTTTAGACTCCAGTGTTTTGGAAATCACTGCAGCTCTGCTGATCCTTAAGCTAATTTCCAGCAGCCGAGGAATTCATCCCTAAGTGTTTGCAGAGCAAGATACATAGGGCGTTTCCAGGGCTGCATATGGGAGGGATGAAAAAAATTGAAACCCAGAAATTTTGGTGCGATTGGATGGGACTCATTTAGTCTGGGCACCTATTCAAGAGCCCCAGTTAAATTGCTGCCGCACAGTGCTGTCATCACACTACAAGGAGCCTTTCCCATTAGCCCTCCGCAGCGCAGCTGCAGCCGCCCTGCAAGACTTGGAGTTGTTAAACTAAACAAGGCAGAGGGTAGAGCAGGTAGGAAAATGACTCTGTGGTAATGGCTGTCATGCACAACAATGCCTTCCATCGTGCAGAGCGACACCCTTATGGGAGGATCATGTTTTATTCAAACCTGCTACTCGTTGTCACTCACTTGCTCCACTGTCCTATTCTCTGTCTCCAAAAATAGCATGCCCTGTGGTAGTGGCTTATTATGATTAAACAGATAAAAATAAGTTTAAGGTTTAAACACATCCAGGACACCTGAGGTAATGCAAGATCTGACTTCTTTGTGGAACGTGTGAAGTTATATTTTCCACTGCTTCACAAGACTTGTTTTGTTTGGTTTTTAATTCAGTAAGGTTTCATGTGATCTATAGTTTTGGATTACAGTCTGGCACCTCAGGAATTTATATCACTGTTTTCTGATGTTTTGCCTCACTCACAGAGCAATGCTTATTAGCTTTGGAAAAAGACTTTCTGTAAGAAAAACCAAATTTTTTCTGTGATTTGAGTAACAATTCTATGTTGTTTGTTGCAGCTTTCATGTGTCACAAAGTAGTGATGCTTATTAGTTGTGAGGAAGTAAGTACCCTGATAAAAACTGTAGAATTTTAGTCATGGGATGGTTTATACTAGGAGCTTAATTTTTTTAGTCACTTTATATGCATCTATATTTAGCCATTTTTCTCTTAAAATAAAATCTCTACATGGAGATACATGGAGATAAGAAAAAAACTTTCCTCCTGTATTTTGGCTTCTTCTGCATTCATTTGCAACTTTTAATTCCTCTTCAGTGATTCTAATATGTAGCATTTCATTTAAAAGAAGGGCGTACAAGAGCACAGAAGCCTGATGGAGCAAGATATGGCATCACTGCTGGTGGAAAAAATCCGAGGGCAATAATTATAGGCAGCAAAGTGAACATCATACTACAAAGCATTACTACAGGTAGCATGGTGTCAGCGTCAAACTCGTAGTCACTCCAGAGCTATGTGTCCTCAGCTTTCTTCACATGCTGAATAGTGACAGCAGAAATTCAGAGCACTTGTGGGTACATCCACACTGTGTAATGAGCTGTGTGGAGAGATCCCTGACCTGAGTGTCACTGTAATTGTACCCATGTAAGGTGTGACCTGAGCTAGTGGGTTCTGCCAGGAGGCAAAAACAATGAGCCAAACCAAAACAGTTTTGCTTTCAGAACTGCTACTTGTTTCTGGAAGTGGCTTGGACCTTCCACAGACCTTCTGGAGGCTGTGACACAGAAGCTGTGTAGTCTGACCAGTGTCAAACACCATCCAAATAAGGTCTCCAGTCATGGCATCGTACTGCTTGGGCAGCTACACCCATGAGAAAGATGAAGCGTTATTGTCTGGACATGGCAGAATTGGAGTGTGATTTACCACAGGTTTTCCACACACGTAGCTTGAAAGGTGCAGCTGGTATTACTTGTGTTTTCCACGCCATGTGAGCCAGTCAGAGCAGGCTGTGTCTGTTCATTTTCATCAAGAGAGCATTTATGGCATCTCAGCCTCTTGTGTTCAGTTCTGCTCCATGTTAGAGGCAGTTGTCCCCAACAGACACAAGTGGACATGAAGTAATGAACAAAGGTTGACTAGCCAGCTGTGGATAGAAACTTCATGTGACCCTGCGTGCCTGGATGTCTTGGGGCATGCCTTGTGGCACTTTCTATTGATGAGGAAACCAAAAACCATCCTGAAGGAGCTGAGTTGATGCCATTGCTATTTACAGGGCAACAGGGGCATGTGAATCACAAGGTGTCAGCTCAGTGCAAAGCATCTGAGTGTCCTTTTACCTAAACTCTTACCTCACCTCTCTGTGTATTAAAAAAGAGTGAAGAGCCATGAAGCTCCCTTTTGGAAGAGAGGAGTGCATCATAAAGGGGCACAACAGTAAATACAACCTAGAGTTCTGTTATTCAGTCTCCTTGTGCAAGCCTTTTTGGGCTCCTGCTGACATGGATTGAAGTCATGGGAACATTGGTCTTTGACTTCCACATGTGTGACAAGACATCTGGGAACTTCACCTAGCCAGAAACCAGAGATCTAATGTTACTTCTTGCAATGTGAAAAGGAATGGAATATGTTTTCAAACTGATACCATTCACCCACAAACTGTAGACTCAGCTTTTCATAATTGTGAGCTTAACCATGGCTCTCAGCTCACTTCCCATTTTTTCAGACTCTTGGGGGATAGTCACCTTTAGGAGTATGAAGTCTCCCAAACTCTCTTATTTGTATCCCCAAAAAGCTCCCCAGTTGGGGAAACCCTGTGCCTGTGCCCTCTCCCAGCTCCCTGCACCGCTGACCTTGCAACTTCTTTGCTCTGAGCAGGATCGGTGTCTGAGCTCGAAGGCAGAACTTTGTCTCAGAAGAACAAGTATTTTATTAAAACAGAAAGCCACATAGTTATCCACAATAGTAGTCAGGTGCAAGGAAAACAGAAATCTGCAGAAATTCAAAGTCTTGCCGGTTGATGGAATCCATGGACAGCCACCAAATGTTAAAAATACTACATTTTCTATGAAGTTCACATCTATATATGGAACCCACATTTGTACAGATATATCTGGTTGTCCTGTTCCGTGCAGGAACCCAGACTGGTGCATCGGTAAGACACTGATTTTGCTAATTAGTAAAGCAGAAATTTCCATTGCAAGGTCATTTCAAAGCAAAATTAAATATAAGAGGAAAAAAACTCCTTATTAAACTAAAATGTGGGGTAACAGCTCACCACATCCTGCTACTGTGGCATCTGCTGTTTAGCAAAGGAAAGGTTCCTCTTTCAGAAGCCTTGACAGGTAGAGAGGTCACGTGTTATCTGCATTTCTCAGCGTTATTATTTTTCGACTTTCCTGTCAGTGGAAAAGCTGAACATGACAATGGAAAATATCAGTTGAGAGAAGGCATTGTGGGGAACCGTAGGTGTTAGCTATGAAAGCGACAGTGGCCTCCCCCCTAAAGCCAGCAAAAAAAACAGTGAAAAAAAATCTGATGACAAAGGCACTGTAAATCATAGTACTCAGCTGTTTGGTCTGATAGGGATCGACCTGGTGCTTTAAGGGAAGTGTTGTGCTACTCTAGGCATTGAAGGTTAAACATCTTGCATGCTATCCCAGATCTGCTGCTAAGCTGTATGTGGGCCTGCAACAAGGGTAATCATTTGGATCTCATCTGTCCTGGTTATAAAATGGGTCTTTTTTAGTACTCAGGTTATGTTGTTTTAAAAATTAGTGTAAAGCCATTGGAACCTTTCTTTGAAGAATGCTGTGCTTATTCAAAACTCAGCTACTCCTGGAATGGTACTGCAGACATGAATGGATGTGTATACAAGAAGCTGGAGAATCAAAGACCAGCGTTTGCTTTAGAAATGAAACTCAAACCTGGGCCAAAATACTGCTTGCACTGAATATTGCTGTTCTGTGGATCATGCACAATCCTCCTGTAATAGTAGCCGGTTTGTGAGTCAAAACTTGAGCATTCAAGACTACAACCAGCTGATTCTCCTTAATTATGAAATAAATATATTGTTACAATGTGAGAGCCAAGAGAAAAGTGGCAATTACTTTATCTGCAAGATCAGATTTTGCTTCTCTGGGAAGTTCTGCAGTAGTCCTACAGGACCAAGTGGAGCTCTGAGGATACCAAAGGGATAGATGGCAAAGGAGATAGTGAACAGGGAACAGTCAGCTCATTTACTTGAAACATTAATTAAATTTACAAGAAACAAATTTAAAACAGGAAAAAATAAAACTTTTTCCACCCTCAGATATGTACACTGTGGAACCCATTGCTAAAGGAAACTGTGAAGGCCAAAACAGGTTCAGAAGGTTAATAGAAAACTTACTGAAAGAAAGTTCATCGAAGTCAATTAAAAGCAAGGGCGCAAACCTCTGGCTCACTGTGGCAGCAGCTCTCTAGCCACAGAGAGCAGCAGGCACAGACTTTCCCAGGGTTTTCCTGGGGAAGGCTGTGAGAAAGCTCAGAGAAAAGAATGAGAAACAATTTTTACCTCCACTTGTTGCACCTGCTGTTCTGCACATGTGGAATGTGTTACGGAGATTTGTTTACCAGAGGGTGATTTCTTAATTGGCCCCTGGATGGTGTTTGGATTGATTGACCAATTAGGTCAAACCTGTATCAGACTGTAAGGGTTACGAGCTTCTTAATAAGTATAGTATAGTATGAGATAAATAAAACAATTGATCAGCTTTCTGCAATCATGGAGTCAGTGCTAATTATTACCAGCTGGGGGCCTGCAGCGACAGCTCACAAAGTTCTCCAGCAGAGCAAAGATGAACTAGAGACATCCCCACTGGAGGTATGCTGGTTCTTATGCTCTTTCCAAAAGAGCTGACAGTAGTGGTAGTTGTAACACTGGTGTGGATGGATGCACAGGATGCTCCAGCAGAACCATACTTCAGTAACAGAGGTTTGATTTGCTGTTGGGAAGGACAGTCTTGGGTCAGCCTACAACAAGAATATTGATGACATTCCAAGATACTCCATTTGATGCAAAATAAAATATTTCCTAGCATGCAACAGAAATGTTAACATGTTTTGGAGTATTAAAAGGAAGTAAGTTTTCCAGAAATCAGAAAATATGTGGAGAGTCCTCATGGGAGTGCTGGACCATGCAGTTGGGGGTAGCAGGGAGCATCCTTCTAGCAAACCCAGCAAGCATCACCTCGCACACTTCACATGTGCTTGCCTCCTGGTTTTCCCCCATTTTCGCCCACCAGAGGGTTTTCCTTGCAGCCTCAGGTGTCTGGGTGGGCAGTGCGGGAAAGCCCGCTCGAATCACACTTCCCCTTTCATCTCTGCTAGCTGTCTGCTGCTGCAAGGTCAGCTGTGCTGCCACGTTTTCCCCCACCTGGGCCTTTTGCACGCACCCTTGTCCTTCTCTGTAGGTTTTTTCCACCGCATTGTTGGGAATATTTTGCATTTTTGACACTGCAGTGGGTCTTTACAAACAGCAAGTGAAACAGCAAGTGAAATAGTGAAATAAAGTGAGCTGTGTCTGAGCCACGCTGTCCACAGACAACTGTGGAGGAGAGAGATGTTGAGTGTCCTCTTGGTGGTTTTGGCCCTGTTTGATTGTGATGTCTGGTGGCAATGGATGCACTGGGCTTGAGGTTCAGCTGTCTCCCAAGTCTGTGGTGGCAGTCTAGTGACTGTTGTTGAACAGCTGCCAGATGTTATTGCATGAGGACACCAGGCTTACTCATCAAGGTAGCAGAAGTCCACCTCTCTTAAGAAAGTAATATAAAATAAAAACAAGCAATAAACTGTTGTGAGTCAGTAACAAAATATGAGTGATTTCAGCTGGGGACAAATTGATTTGGCTGCTGAGAGATGGAGAGAGTGTGACTCAAGGAGCACTGTGTCTCATGGGCTGAGCCAAGGCAGGTGGGCTCCCAGCTAAAAGGAAAAGTTGTGTCATATCTGGAGTAAGATGTGTCCAGCAGCACTCAAGTGACAGAGGATCAGCTGAAAGTACCTGGAGTGACTGGAAGGGGCAGCCTCTTGAGTGCCTAAGCTGGTTTTAGAGTTGGACCTTTGGCTCATGTCATCAGGTTGCTTCCAAAATACCTTTGCTGCATGCTTTAATAGGGGAAAGCATGAGCTGGCAGGCTGAGGCTGTTGCTTTTGAAAGTTTTACTGAAAGAAGCAAGAGTAACTCAGCAAGTGCTACAGCATTAGCCAGAGATTTGAGATGCCTTGGTGCTAATCCTGACTGAGATGGAGGAGGCCCTTCACATTTCCGCCTCCCCGTCCCCATGAAATACCAGTGATGTTTATGTTCACATTTTACAGAAGCACTGTGAAGATTCATTATTTAATGTTTCTAAGCATTAAGTAACTATACAAAGAGTGAGGATAACTGTACAAAGAGTGAGCCCTGACTAGTGTCTTAATTTTATTTGATTTAGCAGAAGCTCTGAGGGAAAGTTAGCAAAACTATGATGCTGCCTAGCTAGTAGGAGGATTTGTTTTCACTGTCACATAAAACATGAAGGTATTGCTGTGTGGTTTTGCTGCAGACCTGAGAGTGCCTTGAGAAGTTTATCACAGAAGTGATCCTTGCAAAAGCATTATGGCAGAATTCCACAGAAGTTGAATGCTGTTTGCATTCAAGGCAGAGACTGAGTCCCTAAAGCTCTCTGGAGTCTGGCCACATGTAAATGGGGCGGCACTTCTGGCTGGGTTTGGATGCGTGCAGAGCAGTCTTTGCCTCAGTGTAGGGCTTGCCGCTTAAATTTGTTTCTGCTCTTTGGTAGTATTAAAGATTAACTCCTCGGCACTCTCAAGGGGAAGAACTGCTTTGTCTTTTCACAGCTCATTTCCATACTTCTTCATTTGCTGCTGTAAATAGACAGTTACAAATGCAACTGATATTTCCTCTCTGAAGTATGGCGTGTGTATCCATTGGTAGAATTGGTTTTGGTGGCCAGGACCTGTGACACAAATCCTGACTGATTCATGTGCTGCAATTACTAAGTGGGTAATAGGTCTGCAGGAAAAAAAAAAAAAAGGCAAGCCATAAAAACCAACACCAAACATACCCAACTAATTGCTTCAGGAAGCTGGCTTTACACGGGCTTGGTCTTTTCCAGTAAACACATGAAGTTATCTGGATAACTGCGAAGAGCAGCCCACAAGGAAAGGAAAATTCAGGCTTTTCTGTGGTGCTTCCATGACGTGGGCATGTGTTTCCCAGTCCTGGCAATGTTCGAGAAGCTCAGAAGCAGTGATAGTCCTGTTGATGGCATTTTGTCTATCTCCATGTAAATCAGGTGGTGGCAGTTGCTGTAGGGAGGTGGAGTGGAAATAAATGGGATGTTGTGTTGATGACCTTTGCCAGGTTCAGTCATTTCCTGTCCATCTGCCAAAAATCACATGGACATAATTGGAGTGTGGGAAACTGTATTGCTTGATGATCTTCAGGGCAGGGGGAAAAGAAAGAAAGAAGACTCGTGAATAAAGAAAACAACTCTTCATCAGTGGAGATGCAGTCTGGCTGGCTGATGCTGAGATAGCAGACCTTGTTGATTCTCTCCTCTGACTTTTGCCTGGAAAGTGTTTTTAACTTGTTTGTCCCTCTCATTTGTTTGTGTGGATAGAAGTAAAGAGTGCATGTCCACATGCATTGGTCACCACAGTGGGAGGGTATATATTTAAACATGTTACCAGCTCCAGGGAATGGAGCAGTTTCCTCTCTTCTTTTTTTTCTTTTTTCTTTTTCTTTTTTTTTTCCTAATATCAACCCACAGTGTAAAAAATCAGTATGTGAAGTTGTATTCTATCTAGGCATTGGAGCTGCACATATCCAGGTTCAGAGACTGGCAGCTTTCTGCCACCAGTACCTACCATGGCTAACATACTTTCCAAGCAGCTCTTTTTGTGGAAGGAGTAGATTATTCCAGGATTTCCTGTGGTTCTCCTGGCTTTGCTTTTCTGAGGCAGTTATAAAGCAAATGAAATGTTTTATCTGTAACCAATTTGAAATGTTAAGTATGTTTGATGCAATCAAGGATCCAGGATGCTGCTGGTTTTGTGATGCCTGGTTTACACAGTACTTAGCATGTTAATAACCTTGGTTAATCCTGCTGGGTTTGCAATGTGATCAGCCTGTACAAGCTACCTGGTGATGGCACACTTACGGTTCAAAGGTGTACTGAAGCTCTCAAGGAATGAGTGCGAGTTCGGGGGGGTTTGTGGACTGAGGACAACTGCCTGCAGCAGCAGGATGCTAATGGATTCCTTTTCTTGTCTTCTCTCTTTGCAGTAAATGAAATTATAAGGAATGACCTTTCCAGTACCAATGTCCACTCATAGTTTCAGTGTGGGCCTGGTATGAAATACACCCTTTTGACTTGGCTAGCACATCACCTCGAGTCGGGAGATACCGAAAGAACTGAAGACGTTGCCTGGTACCACTCTGATCTTCCACCTCAATGAATGTCAGGAACTGAAGATTTACCTCTTGCTTACAGAGAAGTAGCTCCTCAACTTCAACTGATGAAACAGCTTTTTTTAAAGAAAATCATCTCAAAGGAGAGAAGAAGGAGTATGCTCCAAGATGGTGCATTTCATGGGACAAAACTAGGAAACAGCAAAATCTGAGCGCTTCTTTCCCTTGCTGATCCTTTTGGCATGGCACCGCTGGAATACAGCCCTGCAAGTGCCTTATTTTACCAGGTTGTGGCATCAGGGCATTTTTAATAAGCTTTGAATTTCCTACCATTAAAACTGTTGGTAGGTGCAGAAACTCTAGAGCTTGAATTCTGGAGAATGATACTGGAAAAAAAGCATAGGACTCTGCAGCAGAGTAAGGAGAGCAATCCCAACTCCAGTAAGACACGTTTATGAATTCCAGAATTTCCTCAGCTTTTCCTCTGCTGTAATGTACAGCCTATTGCCTTATTCTCAGTGCATTTCAAAAGCCTCGTGATTCATCATCATCTCAGCTTTCTTTTTGCATATTGCCTTCATTACATGCTAATGAATCATAGGATTGGTAGTAGTAGCATGGTAAGATTCTGATTTTGATCCAGCTTCTGTCATAGCACAAGTGAGTTGAATAGCACAAAATAAAAAAGGTTGATGGACAAAAAATTGAAATCTATCTTTTACACGATAGATGAATGTGTATGCATGTACATACATACTAGTATATATGCATATATTTATATATGACAAATAATATAGATGATTGCCTAGTAAGGGCACTGAATTTAGCAATAATTTCAATTTCTGAGAATGCATTTCAAATCCACAGCAAATATTTCGGCTACTTCTTTTGAGGGTTCATTGCACCTAAAGCAGGTATGCATTTTCTTTCCTCACGCAGTTAAGCAAGCACTTTAGATAGGCAAGAAGGATGCATATAAGATACGTGTTATTTACCAAATGTCAGAATATGAGTTATAGTAACTGTAAATACCATTATGGGAAGAGTGTAAAATATTTGTTGTTATAATATTATTATCCCGCAGAAGCCTTATAACTCTCTGCTACGTGTATGGAAAAGGATGTTACCAAAAACCCACCTTGGTTTCACATGCGGCGCTGTATAGTGTGTTTTCAGATTAGCTAATGTTCCTGGAGTTACAGGTAGGCATGTAGTGTAGCCTTCAACATTGTATTTTTTACAATCAACTGCTTATAATATAACTAGCAACGACCTATTACTTCACATAACCAAAAAAAAAAATTAAAAAATAAAAACAAAAATAAAATAGCATGACTAAATTAAAAATGTTAAACATTAATATTGTGCCTTAGGAATCTGTGCCCCCTCCTGGAAACACACCCGAACTACACCCCCGAACTGGGGTGGCTCCTTAACCCCGATGCAATGAAGACTGAACAGGTTTCACAAAAAAGTGAAATCCAACTAAGTGTTTTAAAACATTCTTCTGTATAATTATGTCTTACTTTCTTAAGGAAAAAAAAAATGCAAGCCATATTTGTCACATTTGCACATTACTGTGAAGACATGAGAATATAATATGGCTCTATGTACATAATATGATGTTACTGGTCCTTATAATAGTCTGTTATTCCTCACCTGTTCAATCCCAATTATTTACCCTGTATTTAGCATTGTAGACATTGCATGAAACGTTTCTTATAGACTGCCATATGAAAAGTTAAAAAGCTTGACAGATGTCAGCTTGACTTGTAGCTAGAAAATAGAACTAATAAAGCAAAATGTTTTGCTGGAAGTTAGTCTTAGAGTGGTTCATTTTATGTTATCTTGAAAAATCTTCTTTTCTCATATAAAATAGCATTTTTAAATTATATACATATATCTCTCCATCTCTTCTATATGAAGCTGCTTGCATTCTGCTAATATAACCATCTTATTATGGAAGCAATGTCTCTTGTCAACAGACTCCTCTTCATTTCCCCACTGCATTTAAAGACATTGCTCCTAAGAAGAGGAAATTATATATTATTTAGTCCTCAGATTTTATTATCTCATTATTTCAGAAATGTCAATAAACTGTGCATGGAGGATTATGCCAAAGCATTTTTTATTCATAAACTAAATATCTTGGGTGAGGCTTTAACCGTGCAGGACAATGCACACATACACACAGAGGCACATTTCAGCAGTAATTTTAGCGAAGTTTTCGAATGTATGGTTTGGCTATGTTGCAGCTCCTTCATTCTGATTTTTATTTTCCTCTTTAAGCTATTTTGGGGAAAAAAGCCCACCCCAGCCTGTTACTTTTAAGCCTGGATAATGGAAGATTATGCATCTGTTGTATATGTATTCATAAAATAAAAACGAAAGCAGAAATATTTCCTGTATGAGACTGCTATCTTGTTTCTGTACATGTGTTACGGTTGTTGCTGTCAGTTTAGGAAAATGATTTTCATCAACCTTTTTGAAAACAAAGCAAAACTAAAAAGCCACAACACTCTGAACTTGGAGCGTAGGTATGTTCAAAAATAGATACGTTCAAAAATATCTTTGACAGGGATGCTTCTGACTATTCAAAAGAGTCCTTTGGATGAATCTGAAGTGGTGAAACCAGCTATCTTATTGATCACGCAAGAAAGTACTTGGCATCAGTGTGCATTGCTTGGACAGCAGTTTTGCCCTCCCTGGAACTATTTTTGAAACACGTGGGTTGCTAAGGGCAGGCTTAGGATCTGTGGCCTTCAGTGCAGTAGATAGAAGAGACATTTTTGTTAGGCTGAGGACTTTGGTAGCCCCGAGAGAGAAGGGCTGGCCATGAGGTGGCTGGAGGGGATCTCTGGCCACCAGCTGCCTATGATGTGATCGATGGATCTGCTCTGTATGATGTGTCCTACTCCCTGAACCTCCTCACTGCTCTGCCCCAGAGGTGAAGGGGCAACAGGAGGGTGTCAGCTTAGTCAAAGCTGGACTGAACACAGCTCTGGGCTTCTATCAGCTCGTCAGGAGGTGCCTCTGTATACCAAAATCTGACACGTGATGGGCCATGAAATGCTGAGAAAAGCTGAGCTGCTTCAATTTTTCAGGACCAAAGGCAAGTTGGAAATTATACATCATGCCTACCACAGTAGTCTGGGTCTACATAAGCACTTAAAAACCATTCAAAAATTCCCCAAGGAGAAGGAGACACAGATATGCGTTGAAGTCTTTGTTGAAAGATCTTTCTCTGCCTTGGGTATCTCTTCCTGTAAGTATGAAGTGTCGCTCCCTGCTTAGACATTCACACCTGACTTCCCTGGGGCTGATACTCAAGCCCTGACCATTTAAAGAGAGGCAGATGCGCCAAGCCTATCAAAACCCAGATAGGGCCCAGCTCATCAGAAATTAGTCAAAGAACTCTTTCTCTGCTTCCCAGTCTGGAGGGTGGAAACAGTGATATTTATGCCTCATGGACAGCGTGAGCTGTATTGTTGGTGAGGTTCCTGGAAGAGGGAAAATACTGAAAATTCAGTCACAAATTCTCCTGGAGACCATGACATTTTGTATCCCAGCAAAATGTCACAAACTGAATTCACTCAAGCAATGTACTTCACTCATCGTGTTACCTGGCTTCCTGTGAGCTTCCTTTCCCTCTCATTGCCACGCATCCTTCACTCAAAGCACAGCAGACCCAAGCACAGCTGCATTAACCTGATCTTGACCAGACTTCTCCAGCAAAAATAGCCTTCAGCAAACTCCTAACTGACTACTTTCATTCATAACCAAAGCATAAGGTGAATCCCACACATCCATCTGGTACTGTTTGACTAAATAGCCTTGCTGGAGTCATGCCTTTGAGATTTTTCCTTTCCAGCTGAAAATGGCAAATTTTGAGGAGTTAAGTTTCTTGGACAGAGTTGTACTGCCTTGAAGCTAAGCTTTCCTTCAGCATGTGTATAATTTTATTGCATTCATCACTGTAAATCAATTTAATTTGTCTCAGTAAAAATAAAACAAAATCCCCCTCATCAAGTACATTACAGGGGAGTATTAAGGTCAATGGCATAAAATCATTTTAGTTTCTGTAGCTCTTTTTTAAATATAGAGTCTAATTTTATGTCATAAGCACTGATTGGATTGTTCATCAAACTAAATTGAGTCCTCTGTTCTCCACCTTAGCACACACTTGCCCAATATGGAGGTCAAACTCTTGACTGTTTTAGTTTGCCCATACAATTTCCTCTTTCTCAACAAGTTAATATTTTTCTTCTTTGCACTTCTTTCTAAAAAAATGAAAATATTTGGATTCTCTTCAAGTAGCCAAATAATTTGTTCTGAGCAGATCAATTACAGATTCTCAAACTTTTGGCTTTAATTTCAGGGCATCCTTGAATCCAAAACTAGCTTTTTTTTGGCCAAAGAGACAGTCTTTTTGTACTGTGCAAACTTGTAGAACTTTGACAATTCAAACGGTTGTGTTTTCAGGATTTAAGACAACTGGTAGTGTACCTGGAACTTGCCATTACCCATGGGCACATTAGCGGCTGTCATTTAAACTGAAAAGTTGATGACTGTAGTGCTTCCTTAGGTATTTTCAGGGACAGATAACCCACAAGCCACTCTTTGCAGATGCGGCAAATTCATTTTCAGTCACTTTAGGAAATCCCTTTTTTTTCAGCTTGGTGAAAGAGTTTCCAAAGATGCCATCAGCGTCAGTTTTCAGCACCTCTTCTGAATTAGTTTTGCACTCAGCTCCTGTACCCATCCTGTTTCCAGTGCTGCTGATGGAGAGCTTTTGGGTCCAGAGTAACAAAGGAAACACTGGCAGTGGGTACTGGTGTCAGAGCTGCAAAACCTCCAAGAACACACGTGGTGTGGGGTCCCAAAACTTGGTGTGATGGTGTTCCCATCCAGGCAGGAGACATTCCAATAACACTAGTTTCATGGTACTAAGGGGGCGGAGGGACCTCTGGGCCTCGCCAGAAAGTATTTCAGTGCATGTCACGAATCTTTTAACTGTAAAATCTCGGAGTTTTCGGGTCTGGTTTGTTTTGGTTTTTAATAGGAAAAATTATATTTCCTCCAACATTAACTCATTTGCTCTACTTACTTTTTTGGGGTTCTTTTTTCTTTAATTTTCTACTTAGAAAAGACAATCCACATATTATTTTGGATCAGGTTGATCCAGACTGCACCTTCTTTCCCACTCTCTCCCCTCCAAATCTCTGGGATGGGCTGCTTTCCCAGACAACGGCTCCCCTTCCACCCAAGCAGAGCCGCACAGGCGTCACATGTACACTGCCTCTGCCCAATTTCTTGAACAGTTTCTCTGCAGGAAACTCCTCATGGATCTTTCTGGCCTCCCTGGACCCTTTCCAGGGCTCCTGCCTGGGCCAAGCTGATCCAGCTCTCATCCTCATGGCAATTTCTTTTTTATTTTTTTTTTTACCACAGGTTTCTTTTACATTTTATTTTACAAAACAAATCAGCCCTGGTCAGATGACGACACTAAATTAAGCCCACACCTTTTGGTGTATATAATGAGTTACTCTTATGCTTTTCCCCCACCCCAAGCACAGAGAGCCTCTCCTCTGGTTCTGGACCCCACGTGCCCTGCCAGCACATCGTGATGGCTCCAGCAGCAAGCTTCTTGAGAAGGCAGCAGGAGCCACAGCCTTTCCCACCCAGTGCCGTCAGCCAGGCAGAGAGGGGAGACCCACCACAGCACAGCCCATGGAGCCCAGGCTGCACTGCCCCACCGGGACTCAGCGTGGGCTGAGGACAGCCACAATTCAGTACACCTGGAGAAACAAACGCGGTGCCAGTGAGCCCCTGGGACGTGCCCCAGGGAGACCATGCTGGTCAGAGCAATTAAAGTGGGTTTATGGTGAGTTCTCTGCCCAGTAGCGAGGGGGGAGATGGGAGACGGGGCTCCAGGGCCAAGGCTGAGTAGCAGAGGCGATGCGTGGGAAGGAGGGAGAACAAACTCTGCCTAACTTGCAGGATGAGTCTGCAGAGGTGGGTGTATGAAAACTCATCTATTTTCTTTAACTTTCCAACTGAGCAGTGTGGTCTGGGCAGAGGAGGTGTGATGGGGGGGAACCCCAGCACTCTTTCCCTATCCCTCCTTGTCTTCAAGAGCAAAGTTCTTTCATCAGGGAAGTGCCCCTGGGAGAAGGAGGCACTGTTTTTTTTCAGGTGTGCTCTGGTGCAACCCCACCCATGACTGGTGACCCCAGCCATGAAAATGACAACTAAGCATCTACACAAGCACTCAGACCCATGTAGGAGTTTCTGGTTTGGTTTTCTGCAGTGCATGTTGCCACTGACACTTTAGAAAGCCAGTTTCAACAGAAGCAAGTGAGATGAGAAAACTCTCACTCACAAATTAGAAAGTCAGTAATTTCAGGGTTTAATCCCTGTAATGTGAGGCGGTGTGGTGGAGGGATGAGACACTTTGAGGGCTGCTCCCCTCGAGCACTACGTGCCCTCTGAAGCACAGCAGCAAAGCACCTGGCTCGTCCCAGGGCCACCCTCAAGGCACGTGATTGCTTGAACCTCCCTGTTATTAGGAGGAAATGCTTTGCTGTGAGCCTGGTGAGGCACTGGCACAGGTTGCCCAGAGAAGCTGCCGATGCCCCATCCAGGGAAGTGTTCAAGGCCAGGTTGGATGGGGCCCTGAGCAACCTGGTCTAGTGGAGTTTGTGACTACATGAGCTTTAAGGTCCCTTCCAAGCCAAACCATTCTATGATTCTATGATTCAATAGCAGCACTCTCTTCAGTGTAAGCTGGCAGGCACCGGAGACCCTTGGCAATGTTTGTAGGTACAGGGTGCCAGGGCATCTCAAGCAGTGATCCCAGCTTGCAGAGGGGGATGCTGCCTTTAGCAGACCAACCCCTTGGTATTGCTGCCAGTGACCAAGAGGGCCAGGGCCACTGCATTAGCAGGACGTGTCTGTGAAGCAGGTTGTCCTGTAGTAAAGAGCATCATAAAGGCTTAGATCCAGCAAAAAATGTTCAGTCTACCCCACCCTTTCTAAAATATGTATGTACCAAACAGTAATTAAAGAAATAAAACTTGGTGCTAAAAACAATAATGGGAAATTAATGTTATAGTTGTGGTTCCAGTACATGATCTGTATGACCTGTATGAGCTTTACAGTTCCAAGGAGTTATTGATTGACAAATAATGTTAAATAACTTCTTATATAACACACTACTGAGGTTGAGGCTGCTTTAAGAGGCTGAGCCTCTTAAAACATTTTTGTGGCTGAAGGATGTGCATTTTTGGTGACTCAAGTGACTTAAGCGCACAGTCTGAGCTCCAAAGCAGTGGTCAAGCCCAGGAACAGTACATCACTCATCACTGCTACCTACTGGTCCAGTGGCTGACCCAAAACCCCCCATTTCCTTTCCTCACAGCCGGCACTGTCAAGTGTGGGATAACAGACGCTGCGCGTGTCTGCTGACGCATTTCACTCCCGATGCAGATTACAGCACGGTTTTGCAGGGTGTCACTTCCACTGGCTGGCCGTTCTGGGTGATGGAAAACACAGAAAGGCCATTTCTTTCGAGGCAGATATGTATCAGTTTAATGTGTCTGAACTGCTCAGATTGAAAGGAAAGACACTGAGGCAGCCTGGCCCCGGGGTTTGTGCTTTACATAAAGCTGGTGCTTTATCTGGACTCCCGCAGTCAGCCCTCCCCAGTTTGAGGACAGTTTTCAGAAGAGAAGAGGGTACCTGTGCTTGCATCCCAGTGCTGGGGACCTCTTCTGCCACTGGCTACCTCAAACACATGGCTGATTCTGCTGAGCTCTTTCAGAACTGGTGTGGACCCAGCAGCTGGCATGGTACTTGGTAAAAATCCTTTGGGATCTTTTGATTCAAGAAATCAAGATTTTAGCCTCCCTGGGCCTTTTCTGTGCTTAAGAGGGCTGACTGCACATAAAGCCTGTCATTTGCTAAACCCAGTGAGTCACGCAACACAGCACCTACTATGTGAAGTCTCTAAATACCTTTGTTTCTTGCATTTTTTGTGCTTCACAACCATGCTTCATAACCATGATGAGGAATGAGTTTAGGCCTCTGTGGTCACACATGCAGTTAATCTGGACCAATTCGCAGCTGGAAGACAAAG
Organism: Motacilla alba alba; assembly: GCF_015832195.1. Classification (NCBI taxonomy): domain Eukaryota; kingdom Metazoa; phylum Chordata; class Aves; order Passeriformes; family Motacillidae; genus Motacilla; species Motacilla alba. The sequence continues at coordinate 58,574,353 of NC_052017.1, read as the reverse complement.
CCAGTCAGTGCCTGGGGTTCCTCTCTCCTCCCGTCTTCTCCCAGTGCAGCTGCCTGTAGCTTGGCAGGCAGACACCCTCTGGCAAGGCACCCCATCCAGGCTTCCCCCACTCACTGGCTGTGCTGTCAGCATGTCGTGTGCTGTGCGTGTACGTGCTGTGCCTTCATCCCAGTGGGCTCCTGAGCATCCAGCTGCCCCAGCAGCCTTGGAGAGCACAGGGGGTCTGAACCCTGGGGGTTCTTAGGTGCTGCTGGCATTGAAACTGGGCCTGCAGTGATGACAGTCACAGCAGGACACTCAGTGATCACTTATAGCTCTTTGTAGTTGACTGATCATGGCAGGTCAGTAAGGCTTCCTTAGACAATTTTTGCCTGCTGGATGCTCTTCCTCAGCACTGAACTTACACACGAGGATAGGAAAAGAGCAGTGTTTTCTCAGGTCTGTTTTCTGAATATCCACTTGACTTTGGCCAATGGGTTCAGTCAGTGCTCTGAAATAAGTGAAACCACACATCTCATCAGTGCCATATTCTGTCTTATAATACAAGTTGCCACTGGAGACAATATCAGGAATAGTTTCAACTGATGGGAATTTTCCAATATTTGGTTTCTTCTATAAAATTTTGCATTATATAAAGAGCTAGCAAAAAAATGTTGAACTTAGAAGAGGAAAACACAGTATCCTTCTTCAGCTGGCTCTATTGTCCGCATCTTTGATTATTTTCTTCTTTCTGTGGGCCAGTAATTTTGCCCAGTTAAAAGGAACTGGACTGATTTTGATCTTCCACAAGTACGACTGTAGTTACTCCTGAATTATGCCAGAATAAGTGAGGTCAGAGTTGGGCTCAAAATCCTGCTTCTCCAGAGCTTTATGATCAAAGTTATGTTGTGCAAAAAACAGAGAAAGGGTGAAGGGAATAGAAGACAATTAGCTTTATTGCAGTCCAAAAAAGGATCAGTGCATCAGCTGTGCTACACACTTTGCCCTTTGGCTGCCTTGTGGAAGGGAAAACTCATGTGCCTCAGCCCTATCCTGGCTCTTTAAAGGAGATTTTCATCCGAGATGATTTCAGAGAAGGCAAACTTGCATCACTTTCATCCCAACTGATTTCCAGGCTCTGTCTGGCGGCATTCTTGGACCCAGAGATGCTGATTATCAGCAGTGCAAGCCCCATTAGCCACCCGTCCTGAGTGGGGACGTTTGGCTGAACTCGTGCCTCTGAGGTCGTGCCTGCTCCTGCCAGCCTCCAATCTGTTTCTGTTTCTTCAGCAGGTCAGTGACTTAGCTGCATGGCACACGGAGCACAGCCGCGGCAATCCCATAATTTCCTGTTTCTGTCTTCTGCTGATTGGAATCCTAGACAGGCAAATTTGGAGAGAGGAAAATGCTGTCTGCACACCAGGTCTTGGAGGGGGTCTCATTTTGGATGGTGCAAAGCACTGAGGGATGTGTGCAAGGGGGTAAACCAGAAGCATCTGGTGAAACGCTTTAACACAGGCTGCCAGGGAGGCAATAGATGAGTGACCAGAGAGTCACTCAGCACTGAGTCAGGGAGACCTCACTATACAAGCTCTTACTCAGCTGAAGAAGGCTCTCTGCTGCCCATATGCACCAAACTGGGGAGGCCAAATCCTGTCCTTCTCTCATTGCAATGTCCCAGGCTGCAATCTGGAGTGGACTGAACAGGGTGAAGAGAAAATATCAGTGCAGGAGCAATGATCATGCTTGGAAACATTTAAGCAATAGTGTTAGTAGAAATGCTGCTGTTTCTAGTCTTACGGTGTTTCAAGTTCCTAGACCAGTATTGATGTTCCTAGACCCAAAGTATGTGTCCCTGCCACAGATGGATGCACCTCCTTGAGGGATGCATCTCCTGCCAGAAGGAACTGAGCCATTACCTGCTGCTGCCATCTTCGGGCTGTTATGACAGAAACCCGGGTCAGTCAGATCCTGTGGCCTTTGATAGTTTTATTCCTACTCTGCCAATGTGTGCAGCTTGTGTCTCAAGGAGCTGGGATGCTTCACAACCAAGCAACAATATGTATTTACACAGCCTCAAAGATTCCCAAAGAAATCTGTGTTGGGGTTTTACTCACAGATAGAGTAATGATAAAAGAATGAAAAAAAAAAAAATAGAAGCCCCAAAATAACTTGTTTTGTTTATACTTGAAGTTGGGTTTGCTCCCTATTTTAGACAGACATTTTTTGCTGAGTTTCATATGTATAACTTTTCAGTTATGCTGTGTAAAAACAGAAGTCAGAGCTGACTATCAATATTTATCCATTTATCTGTGAAGCAATAATTTTAGAAGGCCTGCAGCTACAATGCAATCTTTCCTCTCTACAGTTTCCATCATGATTTCAAATTGCAAAAAGGAAGCTTCAGAAGGAGTGTTCTGTACCCAGCTTCAGATAGGGAATGAGTCCTGGTTCCCAGATTTAAAAGCAAAAGTTGACAGTGTTTCAAGTGTCTCTGTGGTGAGGACAATAGAAAAAATAGTATTTTAGCCTTGGTTGTGTACAATGTTTAGGCCAAGTTGGATGGGGCTTTGAGTAACCTGATCCAGTGCAAGGTGTCCCTGCCCATGGCAGAGGGGTTGGAACAAGATGATCTTTAAATCCCTTTCCAATCCAAAGCAGTCTATGGTTCTTTGAATGTTTACTGCCAAATTGCTGAATGTGAGGTTTTGGGTTAACCCTCCTTTGTTCCCGGGTGGCTTTGCAGCCATTACTGAAGCTCAGAGCAGTGCCTTGTTCCCAGTGGTCTCAGGTCCTTCTTGCTCTGCTGATGCAATTAAGGGATTCAAGCCTGCCCTGATGGAAATCCCTGTGGCTGTGGAGCTGTAACCCAAGCTGGAGTTTGCCCAGCTCAGTTTGTGCAGCACAAGACATTAACAGAGGCCTTGCTAACTGAGCTCGTGCAGAGTGGCAGCCTCCAACAAAGATGCAATACCACCAACAACAGGAAAAGATTATACTCACATCAGGAGTTTTGCTTCACTTTTAATCAGCACCAGTTCTTTCTTGGCAAAATTTTTCAGTGTTGTGATTTTGAACTTGGGAACCTACATTATCTGTCTGGTCCCACAGTTTATGGGATAATAATAATTATTATTTTTATGGGATAGTAATAATAATTATTATTATAATTATTATAATAATATGCACTCAATAATAATATGCACTCACACCTCACCGGTCACTTAAAGCCCTAAACAGAAGACCTGAATATTCTGTTTGCAAGTTTGGCTCTCTGAGAAGAAAAGAAAAAAGAAAAGGGGGAAAGGGAAAGGGAAAGGGAAAGGGAAAGGAAAAGGAAAAGGAAAAGGAAAAGGAAAAGGAAAAGGAAAAGGAAAAGGAAAAGGAAAAGGAAAAGGAAAAGGAAAAGGAAAAAAGGAAAAAAGGAAAAGGGAAAGAGGAGAGGAGAGGGGAGGGGAGGGGAGGGGAGGGGAGGGGAGGGGAGAAAAGAAAAGAAAAGAAAAGAAAAGAAAAGAAAAGAAAAGAAAAGAAAAGAAAAGAAAAGAAAAGAAAAGAAAAGAAAAGAAAAGAAAAGAAAAGAAAAGAAAAGAAAAGAAAAGAAAAAAAGAAAAGAAAAGAAAAGAAAAGAAAAGAAAAGAAAAGAAAAGAAAAGAAAAGAAAAGAAAAGAAAAGAAAAAGGAAAAGAAAAAAGAAAAGAAAAGAAAAAAAGAAAAGAAAAGAAAAGAAAAGAAAAGAAAAGAAAAGAAAAGAAAAGAAAAGAAAAGAAAAGAAAAGAAAAGAAAAGAAAAGAAAAGAAAAGAAAAGAAAAGAAAAGAAAAGAAAAGAAAAGAAAAGAAAAGAAAAGAAAAGAAAAGAAAAGAAAAGAAAAGAAAAGAAAAGAAAAGAAAAGAAAAGAAAAGAAAAGAAAAGAAAAGAAAAGAAAAGAAAAGAAAAGAAAAGAAAAGAAAAGAAAAGAAAAGAAAAGAAAAGAAAAAAAAAAGGTTTTTGGACAGGCTGTGTTCTGCTAACAGCCATAAAGCAGCCTCTGAAAGCAAGGCAGTGCCTGCCACTGCCAAACAACCACGTTTCATAACTTTAGAGCCACATTTTAGGGCTCAGGCAGCTTGTTTAAGTACATTTATAGTGCCCCACCACTACGGGCAGACCTGCTGCAGCCTCACCTTGGGTGTCTGTCAATTCTGTCTGGGTCTGTGGGGCAGCTGTCTTCCAGCCCTGGGCGTGGGCCTGCTGCTTATTTCAAAGGATTTGGGGGATATCAGGATGTGGGCTTTGCCATCCCCTGGAACAGCAGGGTAGGGATGTAGCACTGCCAGCTGTGAATGCACAAATCTGCTGCTAAGGAAGGGAGGTGAGAAACAACTCCTGCAATTAGAAGCACAGAGGTGATTGTAAGTGGGTAAACTGCCAGAGCTGGTGAAGTGCCAGAACGGGATTTGGCCAGGACACCACAGCTAACACCTGCATATTTACAAGGAACGACACGGGATCGTTGACTACTCAGAGCCTCCCACCTCCTGTGTCGCCTCTCCCCTCCAGCAGCACGGCACCGACGGGCAACATCTGGTCTGCAGTTGACATCAGAAACATCATTATTATGAACTGGTCCGGTGAAGACTCAGCCTGAAAACCACAGCCTAATGAACCTCCAGCCCCACACTGTGCGAAGGCTCCCAGCCCAGCGCTGGCTGGTCCAGGGATGGTGGAGACTACTGGAAAACCTCCCCTGCAGGCTGCCAGGCAGCTATCAGGCCAGATTGGTTCCTGTAACGTGTGAGCTCCAACGAGAATGCAGCAAAAAATGAGTGAGCTGACCACAGGCAGATTTCTTCCTAACTGTGTCACTGGTGAACGCCGTAATTCCGAGCCGGAGGTGGGAGAATGGGTTTGTTTTCACAAGAAACCTGTCGACGGAGAAAAGAAAAATTTGAGGAGAATTTAGTGACTGGCTGAATTTGGCAAATAATTTCAGCTGGAGAAAATAGCTAAAATAGCTCAAACTTGGAGCAGGGAGTGGGAGACAAGAAATTCTGAAAATCCATTATTGCACAGCTCTCCTCCAAAGAGTTTATATTATACTGCCCGCTACCAGCTGGCCCGAGATTTGGGTTGCCTAATATTTTCCGTTATAAAAGATTCTTTCAACATTTTTATTTTTTTAGAAGCTCTAACACCTCCATTGTTTGCAGTAGGCCCTTATAATTTGGCAGGGACAAAGCCCCTGGGCTAGAGAAGTGCCTTTTCTTTCATCCATGAAATTCCAGTCAGGTTTGGCTGGATAAAAAAAAAAAAAAATCAGAAAACACACACACAAAAAAAACCTGTTGAAGATCACCATTTCCCTTCTCTCTCTTATGTGCCTCAAGAAAATATGCTGGCGGACCGCCAGTGTAGCAAGTGAACGTGAACGTTCTTATTAAATTGAGCCCAGGTTGTCACCAAAGCAGCCGTCCAGACTCTGCTGGGAATGTCTGGGGGCTTCCAGGGCAGCTGCAGCAGCAGGAGAAGAGTTGCATTAGACCAAGCACCACCCCAAGGAGTTTTCCTGACAAGCGAAGGAGGCAGAGAGGGGAAGGAACTCCTCCTGTCACTGATTTAAAAGACCTGGCAAGCCAGTCTCCATGCCTTGGGGCTCCTGTCCCTACTTTTGAGGCTGGGAAGAGTAGAGCCAATTTCTCACTCAGCCAGCTGTGAAATAGCAACACTAAGCCACGTTCTTCTTTCTCCAGGACCTTTCTTTTCTCCCTGGGAACAGCAGCAATTCTGTTCTCCCCTAAAATAGCTAACCCTGCGGTCTTAATTGTATCAGTCTACTCTGTGATGCTGATCAGACAATAGGTTTGGTGGTTGTTGGGCAGGGGTGTTATAAGCTGAAGAGAGGATAGTTGTCTTGGAAAAACTTCTGGTCCACAGATTGGAATGGGACCAGCCCAGAAGACTGCACAGGAAGAGATGAGAGTCCAGGAGCCAGACTTACTAGGGAGGCAGCTTCCAAACACTGATCAGGAAACAGAAATGGCACCATGTGCACGGAATTGAGCATAGAGAGCTAATAGGAGTGGAATGGGAAATGGGAAAATTTGGACATCATATTGGAGACCAGGTGAAGGCTCGGAAGCTCCTAAGTAGTCAACATAGTCCACTCCTGGCAGAGGAGACTGTGTTATGAAAGTCAACACTGAGTGCAATATAGTGAGATGAGCACTAAAGCAGAAAGGAACATAGAAATATATAATTTAGTGGTCCATCGGTCTAGTTTTTGGCCTCCACAAGTGATGTTGGAAAGGATGGCATACAGAAGCTCTGCAGCCAGCAAGTTGTTGTCAGTTGTGAAAATCCTAGTGCAATCCTAAATGGCAAGAAAGTGGCTTATGTCACAAAGTATCAAGTTTTATGAGTCTTTCCAAATTTGTTAGTATTACCCAAAAATTGGATTGGAAGCCAAATATCAGAGTATACCACACTGAAGTTCAACTTCCCTATGCAGGTCTCTTCATTCCCATAGATGTGTAGCTGTCAAGACAATCTAGTTGACTTCACAAGGGATGTGCTTATCCATGGAAAAGCTGTTTGTGCCCATTTGTTAAAATTTGGTGGTTGCCTCTGCACAAAAGGGGCAGAAAATCAGAAAGTTGCCTTAGTTCTGTTATCCTGCCCCTGCAGTGTTGGCTACACGTGCAATGTTCAGGCATGATCTGACCCTTTGTCCCATCCAGAGAGGGGCACACTGAAAAGCTGCTAGCCAGGCTCATCCCAAAGCTGAGCTTTGGCAGGAGGTGTAACTCACTCCAGTGGGTGGAGCAGACAAGGGCAGTACAGCTTTTGGAACCTCTCCTGCTCTGTGTGCAGAGCATGGATGCAGGAGCTAATGGGCTGTCTCTACCTTACAGTTCTTCGTAACAAGTAGATGCAGTGGTAAATATATTGGTAAAACATGAAAGAAACATTGAATGATAGCAGTGAGAAGACAAGAGCTGGTACCTTCACCTCTGCTTGAGCATTTGCTTTACCCTGAGGATGGGATGGGTTTCTAACTTAAATGAGAGGTGGATGGCCAAAACTATGTCAAAACTTGGCTTTGCTTTGGTGCCAGTTTAAAAATAAAACTTCTCTCTCACATTTGAATTCAGAGTCAAATCTGTGCCCCTTAAGGGAAAGTTGCAGTTCAAAGATGGGTCTTGGTACTGATTCCAATTTAAATAGAAAAGGTTGTGTAATTTTCCCTTCAGCTGGATAGTGTATTAATTCACACAGTAATTTCTGGAGTGCTACTAATAAACTATATATTCAACAACTTTGGCAGTAAAAGCCATCAAAGCAAGCATCAGCAATTCTTGAAGACAGAATATGATTATGAGTACCTGAAGGCTCTTTCTTTGGATTGTAGGAGTGGGATAACTTGTCAGGAATGAATAAATTGCAATCAAATATGTCTAGAATTCACACTAGCTAAAGGTGGAATAATCAAAACCATCAAAGCTAGGGGCATAATTGATTGAGACAAGTAGTCCAGCAAATACTGTTCTAATATCATCTTAGCTACAAGGGCTGCTCAGATGTGTTTCTTGAAGACGTTTAAGTTAGCAAATAGTACTCATCATTTATCTTTTATAATGGCTTTTGGGAGCCACAGTTCATTTAAACATTTTACATTTTTATTACTTATGTATGCAGGGCAGCAATTAAAGCTGTCGTGGTCATATAATGAAGACTAATGAAAGCAAGACAAAGGCAGGTTTTCCTTTTCTGTCAATCTGAATATCCATCTGCTTCTGCCATCTCCCTGCCCACCAATTTTTTTTTTGGGGGGGGGGGGGGGAAGGTGTTTGGGTTTTGTGTTTTGTTTTGTTGTTTGTGGGGTTGTTTTTTGTTTTGTTTTTCGCTTGAAAGCAATCTCCCCAGCCCCAAGGCGTTTCACCGAACACCTTTGCAACTGTCCAGGATGAATTGTGAAGACTAAGTGGTCTTTTCTTTTTCTGGAATGGAAGAAGCATCTCTCTTGGTAATCAGACAAGTACTGCAAAAGTCTCAGTCTTTCTCAATGCAAATAAATGTGAATGATGCAATAACAGCATCTTTATGGTATGTTTTCTTCGCCACTGTGAAGTAATAGTTTTGGAGTGGAGACAGAGATTAGTCACCCCACAATTAGTCATTCTGCAATGTAGTTCGATACTTGAGAGATCTGTATTTCAGAAATATGGTTCTGCAACCATAGGATCTACTTTCAAGTACTTTCTGCTTTCCCCTCCTTTTAATTGGGAAGAGTTTGTTAAAAGAAAAAGAAATCATTCACTTTTTACTCTTCATGTGCTTTCTGTACTCATGTGTCTCTATTTCATCTTCTACAAACCTTGCTTTCCCTTTCTTGGGAGCTTTGACCAAAACCTGAGTTTGGGAAGTGCCTCCATGCTAGCAGAGGCCAGCAGCCTAGACAGGCATGCTGAAGCTAATGCTGCAAAGAGGGTGGTGTGTGTGTGTGAGCGTGGGTGTCGGGATGTGGGTGTGGGTGTGACACATGCAGGGCCATTGCCCCCTCACACGTGTCTCCAGCAGCCTGGGAGCCTGAGAGGGGCTGGTGTCCCATTAATACTTGGAAGGGTGTGGGGAGATCTCTGGGCACAGAGCTGTGAGCAGGGGCGCTGGAAGACACCTCCTTTCCAAAGGCTGTTTACTGCCTTGGGAAGAGAACAGGGTAAGAGACAGCTGCTCTGTAAGTCTTCTCTTTTTTGGCAGTCAGAAACTTTGCTACAGAAAGTTTGTTCCCTTTAACTGGAATTCTTGTGAGTCAAAAAGGCAATGCAGATGTTTCAAAGTGTTAATCATAAATATCAGGGGAGAGGGAGCTTAATGGCAGAGCTCCCAATGAGTAACAATGTTTGGCCTCAAGTATTTCAGCTGGTAAGATGTCACATACTTCTCTGTGCATGACAGCTCTGCAGTTGTCTTAACTATTTCATTTTTGGAGTGAGTAGTTGCAGTCCAGCCCACGTGTCACAGCCAGTGTGCTACACACCAATGTCTGCACTGGGCACATGGTTATCACTGGTCCAGACACCTATACCAGATCTAGTCCTCTCCTAAGATAGTTTGTTTCATCAAATCTCCCCACCACCGCAAAAGCCAGAATCTGCTTTTCAACCAGCTCCTTGGTATTTCTCTGTTGCCAAACTCTGTAGTCTCCTGAATGTATTCCATGCATACCAAAGCCTGCTTGACATTTGGCTCCTCGAGTCTTTAATAATTCTTCCTGTGTTGGTATAAATAGAGTTAATTTCTTCTTGTTTCAGACATGTTGTTGTCATTATTAACTTACCCACCCAGACTCCAAACACAAAATTCAAATCTGGCAAAATAAATACAGAGCAACTCATGGGCCAAATTGATTTGACTTAAAACAGCATTGAAACAGATGAAATGCTGTGTTTCATTTGGAAAAACAGCAGCTATGTCTGTACAGTAACTACTGTGCTTCTCCAAGGGGTTTTTCCCACATACAGGGCCAAACTCAATCAAATGTAGCTTTGGATTAGATGGTAAAGCTCCCCTTAAATTCCTGGGTCAAACTGTTTGAAGGCATAAATAAGGTTACTAGGTTTGAAGTCAGATGAAGGTGGTACGCATTGCACCAACTATAGGCACTCAGTGTAACATCTCTGCTGATGGCAGTCAAAAACTGAGTCGGAAAACTCCAGCCCAGAGGACACAAACTAAAGACAGAGCCTTGCTTCTCTACCCTTTCCTCTCTGGCTAGAAGCAGATGCCAAGGTAGAAGCAGATGCCAAGGTCTGTACTCTGCAATAATCATAATTTGCAATGATTTAATATTAAAATGTCAGCACTGATGTGCAAGGAATTCTGTTTCTCCTCAATCCCAGTGTGTGGTATCTCTACTCAGCTGGCAAATTCCCACAGCCCCGGCACAGTAGAGACCTCCCATACCCAAAGGAGCACAAACATGCTCCAGTTACAAACTGAACTGCTTTCTGCTATACGGGAGATCCCTGTTGGGCACAAGTCATCATTTCACAAGTGATGGGGTTTAAAAGTGAAGCTAACCTGGAACAAACCTTGCTGTGCAGACCTAGTAGAAGTGGTGACTACCTGGGTAGATCAGCAGGTAATTGAGGTGTGTAGTACTGCCCCTGGATGGAAACTCCCCCAGAAAGAGTGCCCTTCAGAGCTGCTCTCAAGCCCTTTAGTGCCATTCTAATGGAAGCATAATCTGAAGTGATTGTTATCTTAAATGCAGTTTAACTTTTAAATCCTGATGGTTTAACTGATAGTCTGATAGCTAAAATAGCTTTCAGAATCTGAAGCTGAAGTTTCACTTCTTTTTGCTTTGCTGGTGGGTTGCAGAAGACCTTGTAGGAAAGGGGAGAAGTCAGTTTTCTGGTGGCACTCAGATTTTTTCCCTTTACTCAACAGGGTGTGCATGGTACAACTGCCTTCTTGAAGCTGAACACTGCATTCCAGCTGTCTTGGAGTTGAAAAGGGAGGCCTATCCTTGAGGCAGCTCCAGTCCTTTTACACAGGAATGATGCGGGGGAGAAAATCAAGGCAGATGCAATTAGTGAAAATCAGAACCTGCAGTGCAGCTTCTCTCTCCAGCTGCCTTTGTGTAGGGCTTAGCCCAAACAAAGCAGCCTCCCCTGAGCCTTGGACTCTTTACAACCTAACAGAAGGAAGATCACTACAAGCATCAGGTATTTCTGTTAGTGGGAAGCCTGGTAAATACTCTTCCCAAGCCAGCAACACCTCCTGTTGGCAGGCTTACTTGGCAGGCTCCAGGCACTGAAGTAAACACGCTCTCTGTTTTGCAAGATTCACCACAGTGGGGCTTATCCACGTCCTGCCTCTCAAGAGAGTCTGAGGAGCAGTTGTGGCCCTTTAATGTAAGGTTATTAAGTGGCCAAAATAAGGGAATTGCCTGAAAAAGAGTTGCCCCTTAGTTATGACAAGCAATATGGAAATAATTTGAGAATGGGTTGTGTTTCCCTATTTTTTCCCACAATTTCAATATATTTTAAGTCTATGTTTTTCTTTTTTTTTTTCCCCACAATCTGACTGTACATCAAAAGAAGGAAGAGTCAGTAGTGAGTTAAGAGGGAGAGTGGGGAGCACAAGACAGTGCAAAAAACTGGGAGAAGTAGCCAGTCTGAGCTGACCACTCAGAGGAACCACAGGGTCATTCAGGAGAAGTTATTCCAGGGGCATTACACAGCCTGGGATGGGTGGTCCCACGGTGTGGCATCTCTTCTCCACCTGGCCCAGATCCAGTCTAGCTCTCCTCTGTCTGATCTGACCCTTTGCCAGCAGCTGCCCAAAGCTAACAGACCAGAGGAGTCACACCAGCATCCAGAAATCGGTTAGCACTGAGAGACACTAAATTTTGCTTTACAGGTTGTTTGGGAAGGGTGGAGAACAGTCCACACAGAAAAGAGATAGAGGAAATAAAACCTAGAAAAAGAAACTGCTGACAATATCTCATTGGTACAGCGTCTGGGGCTGGCACTCATGCAAGCAACATGCAGAGGAGGGAAGGAAGCCCTGGTGCTCAGAGTAATCCATTATTTTCACTAGTATTGACCATGCTTCCCTGCCTCTAAGTGTCTCCAGAGGTGCTGGGGGCAGCTTCAGAAGGGTCACCAGGGCACTTCTGCTCCTGCTGCTTTGCCCACACTCCATACAGTGAGATCTCACTACTAGCCCCACGCCAATGCTGTCTGCTGAGATGCTGCTGCGGGAGGCTTGGGACTATGTTGGAAGCACATCCCAGTGTCCAGACCTTACCCAAGGGACTGAGCCAGCAGCCACTACTGTCCAAACAAGGCCAGGCCCATACACACAGCTGACTCCTGCCTCAGTTGAGTCACACCACTGGCTACTTCTTTCTTGTTGCTTTAGCTAAATCAGGAGATCTGCCCTGCCCTTGCAGGGCTGCTGGGCAGCTGCTGAGGAGCTCAGTCTGTGCCAGTCAAGAAGGGGCTCTGCTTGGTCTCAGGCTGGAGCTGCTGCAGGCGAGAGAAGGGGCAAGGCACACAGGAGGAGAACGGCAGCCTTGTATATCTGTCATATAAAACTCAGAGCCCCCGGTCTGGCTCTTTATCAATTATTAGCCTGCTGCTAAAATAAGAAAATAGATTTCATAAGTGTGTTTCTGCTCCACACACCAGACAGATAGTCTGACTAAAATGATTTATTGGTGTGAGTTAGTGTGTGTGTATGTGTAGATGTGCATATGGTTCAAATCCTATAAAGCAGAGTCCTGCCTGTGTGTGCGTGTATTTAATGCTTTATATGGTACATCATTTCTTTTTCATGTGTGTCTGTCTGGTTTTCTTGGGAAGCACTAGTTAAATTTCTTCCTTCTTTTTTTTTTTTTTTTAATTTTATTTTTGCATTTCACATGAATTGTGCAGTGGAAGCCAAGTGTATCTGCCAGCTTGGCTGTCCCAAAAATAAAAGTCGACACTCTTCTCCTAGAAACAGCTATCTCCTCATTGTAGTCATGGTCAGACACACCCACATCATCCCTTTCTTGAAACTGAGGCCGAATTTAATAATGTGCTTGGCCGCTTTCATTTCTGACTAAAAATGTCAAAAAGTGAAAATAATTGTCTTGAGAATGCAGAAGCAGAGGGCAATCCCAGGACACGGCACTTACTATTGTAAGTGTGCACAAAGGCACAGACTGCTCTCTTCCAGCTGGCAGCCGGGAACAGTGCTGCAGAAACCAAGGACAAAGGTGGAAGCAGTAATAGGAAAGTCCCCCCACCTTCTCTTCAAGTTAAAATTCCTCTCTTCTCTCATCTGTGGTAAATGGACTACTGCAATTTTCACCTTTCCTTGAATTCTTCATTTTGACTTTTGAGGTTTGTGACTCCTCTTTCCACACCCCTAGTTTACTCAGAGACAGTAAACAAACATTGATTTCACCCCAATTGTAAGTGCCACAGAGTCTGAGGAGGCAAAGCTGCTTGGATGTGAAGCCAGTTCATGTCCCTGCCTACCAGAATAGCAGGCAGGGCTTGGTATGAGTCATGCAAGACTTGTTGTCTGCTCTCAAGTTATACTTGCCCCATGCAACTTATTTTCTAAGCCACTTGGCAGAAAAATAGCTATTCAGTGTTGCTGTCATAGGTATTTCAGAAGCCATGCTTTTAGTTAGAGGTGGCAACAGCCCATGGAAAATTCTGGTTAAGATAGGAAAACATAGGTTAGAAAATGAATGCATAATCTGTTTTCCTGCATCACACCCATTTCCACCTGTAGAATACCTAGACAGCAAGTGAGGTTCTTTTAAAGCAACAGTAAGTCATTAATTCAAAGTGATTTTTACTGCTGTTGTGAAGAGCCAAGACAAAATATATTCCCTCTAGGCTTTCTCTCAGTTTAGGTGCAGTAGCTCCTGTAACATGGAGACTCTAGGGCTATGCTAAACAGCTGATTCTAATTTTTCATTCCATGCGTTCAAGCAATTGTAGCTGGTTGGGTATTTTTAAGCTTCCACAGGTGAATTGTTCTCTGTTGAAGGAATTGCTCCATGTGATCAGAGCTGCCAGTGCCTTGAAATCAATTTTGAGATGGGAAATGACTGACATGATGATTGAAGAACATTTTCTGGTTTTCACTGTCAAGGTGATTGCCAACAAGGTGATATCCATGGATACAGAAATCACTGACAACAGAGATTTGTCATTCTAAGTAGATGAAGAGGGTCTTGTGATCCTTCATGGTGGCTGTTCTAGAGGTGTTGTAGGTCCATTGTCTTTGGAGATAAAGAGGTGGGTGTTTAAGCCTTTGGGGGCAGCAATTATTTCACCATCAATTTCAGAATTTTTTCGCCCAGTGAGCAGGGGGTAACTAAGCTCCAGAGCAAAGGGTTACAGAACCACAGGAGCATCAAATTTGCAGAGACCTTTAAGAACATCTAGTCCAACCATGAATTGAGCACCACCATAGTCACCCCTAAACCATATCCATATCCCCTAAACTTGGGGATCCAAGTGCCACATCCAGATTCTTCTTGAACAAATTCAGAGACAATGACTCCACCACCTCCCTGGACAACTTATTCCAGTGCCTACCATTCTTTCAGTGAGGTATTTCTAGTATCTAATCTGAACCTCCCCTGGCACAACTGGGGGACGTTTCCTCTTGTCCTTTCACTTGAGGCATGGTAGAAGAGACTGACTCCCACCTAGCCATAAGCTCCTTTCAGGCAGTTGTAGAGAGTGATAAGGTCTCCCCTGAGACCCCTTTTCTCCAAACGAAACAACTCCAGTTTCCTCAGCTACTCCTCATAGGATTTATTTTCTAGACCATTCACCAGCTCTGTTGCCCTTCTTTGGACACACTTCAGCACTTCAACATCTTTCTTGGAGTGAAGGATCCAGAACTGAACACAGTAGTCAAGGTGCAGCCTCACTTGTTACCCTACAAAGAAGCAACATTTTCAGCACTGCAGGTGTCATCAGAAGATGTGGTTCCTGTGCTCAGCCTTAGCAGAGAAAACATTAGATGTGTTGGATTGTTGTTACTTACATAACTTTGCAAACAGACATGATTTTTTTTTATGAATTTGTAAAAGTCAAATACTAAGTGCTAGTCTCAGCACACTTGGAAATCTGGACAAATTCAGTTCTTCAGTCAGGGGAGACTTGCCTATTTTGTATAAGAAGCAGCTTTGATTCAAGGCAGATCCTGCCAATCTGCCTGTTTTGAGGACTGGGTTGAACTGGTCCACCTAAGCTGTCAATTATCACATCCCATACATAAACTGTGAAAATCAAGGGTGATCCAAGCTGGGATGAATCCTGCAGTTTGACTGTAGACCAAGTGTCCATGCTTCTAGGCTATGAGCTGCTGGCTAAAGTATTTTTCTTTTTCCCTTTGCAATAAACCTGGACTTCTGACTGTGGGTTTGTGTGGCACTCAAATTAGACATCTGGGGGAAATGGTGTGAGTGGTAGTCAGAACGTGTGACTCTACATATGACTGTAGAGCGCAGCATTTTGCCTATACCAGGCAGTGGCTCCTCATCTTTCCCGTTTCTTTAACATCCTGTCCACCTTTCATAGACATTAACAATGTAGCTCTTCTGAAGGGGGATCTTTTCTTCTTCAGAACACGTTTGGTTTTAATGAAAGTGTAAATGTGGCTGTTCATCATGGCTGGAGTGTACAATAGACATAGGGAAACTCTGAGTATTTAGAGTGTGAGGATCAGTAACCAAAGTTACTTTCACCCTGAGAGGTTTTATGTGGCATTTTTCTGTAAGAACTGTTCAATCCTGCTTTGAAGATATGATTGTCTATACCCCATGTGCATTTTGACATAGTTACAAATACGGGCATCACATTTGAGTGCTAGCCCAACACATAAAAGGCTCCAAGTTGGTTTCCTGCTCTAGGAAATCCCTGGCAGTTTAATTAGTCTCTCTCACACACAGGCTTTCATCTGTTGATCAGAGAGCAACTGCATAAAATATGTTTAAGGCTGTGATTCTGAAGGTCAATCAGATTGTTTAACTTCTCAGCACAAAACAGCGAAGAGAGGGCAGGAAGGCATCTGAATGGGGCATCCCCATCTCTGAGGTGAATAGCCAGGACAGATAACATAGTTATGCCAGGAAGTCACAGCCAAATAGAAATCAGTGATGCTATAAGCTTAAGTGTTGTGGAAGGAATAAGCCTAGGCTAATACTGGAGCCATAGAAATAGACTTGGACAGGAACTGGTAACAATTAGCTGCAGTACCTCTTAGGTGGAGACAGGCCCCTTAGACCAGCCATCCTGTCTTTCACTACGTGCTAGTGATGAAAGATCATGAGTTAAGAACTTGGCCTGAGCAGGAGAGTCCATGCCACCAGCACAGTGAATGAGCTTCCATTTGAGAGCTGTATCAGTCAGTGAGGTGGGTTCCCATTTTGAGAGTTACAGTGTTCCCCATTAACTCCAGGAAGCCTTTATCTAAGCAATCAGGGAAGGCCACAATAATCAAAGTAGAAGTAATGCATGGGGAAACCCACAATACTTGGAACAGAACTTGTTTAAAAGCAGTTTGAATAGCCTGGTGTTGAGCTAATTTTTCATCTCAGTGTACTCTGGAGATTGCTAAGCCCATGCTGCATGCAAGAAACCCCACAGGTGGGGGAGATGGTCCAGTGGGGAATTGCCATGAGCTGGAGCTGAGCTCTGCCCCAGTGATGCCATAAGGACTTGCCTGCAGAAATGTGGAATTCAACTGCAGTGAGAGGCCAGGACTTGATGCAAAGGGTACCCAATTGCAGTGTACAATAAGTGTTTTATTAATCCAGCAAAACTGAGGAGTTGTCTAGGATAGAGACCAGCTGCTAGTGTCTCTCTCTTAGCATTTTATCTATTAATAGCTATTTACTTACAGAGTGGTATAAAGCATTCCTGTAATGAAAACTGAACAGGATGAAGGGAGAGATTGCCGCTGAGCTGTGATAGCATCTCCTCTAAGATGCTCCAATTTACAAATGTTAAAAATGCAAACTTTCCAGTGTGTGTGTACACATATGGCAAGCTGTTTATAGCTGAGATTCCCACTGAATGTGGTTTTTGAGATGGGCAGGTACTCACCAAAGATGTAGCCTTGTCTCAGCTTCACACTATGTCTCCTGAAGTGGTTAGTGAACCTGAAATTTTAGATTCACTATCTAATCATGTGGAACATGGCTCTGGTGATCTAAGTGAGGAGCAGTATAGGTATAAGGAACTGAAAAACATGTGCCTCTTCACTACAGTCCAGTGACTGGGAGAAAAAACACAAGTAAATGTTGAAGCTATGCTGGGACAAAGAAAGAGAGGAAATAGAAAGCTCTCCAAAATGGCAGTACTTACACATTTATTTCACAAGGTGTATATGGAAGCATGTGTGTTTAAACCTGTATATACCTTGGCAACAAATCTTCTCATACACGAAACGTCTACCTTGGAAACTATCTTGTTTTTTTTTTTCTTTTTTTCTTTTTTTTTTTCCCTGGGGAGGATACCTAGAAAAAGTAAGAAATGCAAATTTTAAAAATTGGCAGAAACTGTATATTCATCTAAGGTTCTAAGGATGATTGTCCTGTCTTCTACAGTTACTTATTTTAAGGGTTTGCTTTGAGGCGCTGTGGAGTAAGAAGGATGCTTTCCTCCTCTTTTTAGGACTATTTTTTGCTCAGATAAATACAAAGACAGTCTGCAACTTAATGTAAAGCTGATATAAGACAGAATACTAATGAAAAAGAATCAGACTGATTTTACTTATTGTAGTAAATATACATTACATTTTGGGTTGCCATTTTTTATTTTTACTGCATAGTTACATCCAGCAAATGCTACATTCACAATCAGAATTACTTTCTAATGGGGTTGAATGCTGTGGCCAGCCCCTGCAACTACACAGCACCAGGTCACCTGGCGTGCACATTCTTTGTCTCTAACAGTGTGGACTACATATGCAAGGCTGCAAGATAGACCTCCCTCTTGGGGATCTGTGTTTCAGCCATATTCAACATATTCTTCTTTCCAGTTTCAATATTTTAATGAACTTTTGATTCACAGCAATAATCTTCATTTTAACAAAAAAAAAGTCAAAACACAGTAGAAAAATCTAATCCTGGATTATCCCATTTGTTCCTCAGTTGTGCTCTCAGGAGCTCACTGGGTGCTTTTTGCTAATCAAACAAATCTGAGACATAAGAGTTCCTACTGACCCTCTTGCTGCTTTTTCTTTCTACCATCTCTAATATAAACAAGACAGCAACTAAGTAAGAGCAGGGGGTAAGTGCTAGGAGAGAACATCTCAGCAGAGCAGGTATAGAAAAAGAAAATGCCTTTTTCTGAAGAATTCTCCTTTGGGATATAATCCTTGTGCCTCTTAGATCAGCATGAACTGAAAAGTTCTGAGAATCTTAATGTTGTATCCTATTGCACAGAACTTCATGGGGATAAAAAAATCCCACTCATCCATATGTTTGTGTCTATATTGGACAAAAGGAGAGTGGTTGAGGGTATCTGTGAATTGTTGCTTCCTTTCAATGGGTTGCTAGGATGTACCAGGAATACAGCTTTCCAAAGTTCAACTTAGCTTTGAGTCCCTGGGGATCCCATATGAGTTTTATAACAGGAGGGAATGTTTGTTTTCAGTAGAGAAAGGAAATTAGAGAATTTAAATAAAACCTAGATGAAGCTTGAAGAAACCTGCTTATCACAAGTGAGGTATGAAGGGCTACTGCCCAGACAGTGCCTACTCCTGCTGTGGAACTCTAGTCCAGGGAAGTGCCACAGGTTCAGGATGGCTGCTGTGTTGGAGACCACAAGAGTCATGATTCACTCAAAAGGAATGTGAAGCGAGTCAGTTATTTTTTGAGAGTTCACAATGGTAAAGAATGGGAACCAATTCAGTGGCCAAGAAAACAGGCAACAATGGCTAAGAGTATAAACATGTAAGGCAGACATATAGGGGGCAGGCAGCCAATTAAGAGGAAGGAAGAAGCTAAAATAAGCCGATGAATGAACAGACAGGAAATATTTAACAGTGAAAGAGATAACGTGTGACTTAGAGGGAAAAAAGAGGAAAGAGTTACAAGGTTAAATCTATAAAATAATACAGTGGTTATTTAGGGGAAATTTTGTCTTGCTGCAAACAGAAAGGACAGAACAAAGTGTAGGAGAAGTGCTGCAGAAGTACCAGCAAACAGCTGGCATCATTGGCACCTTGCCCCAGCAAAGACTGGCCAACCCCTCTTGAAATCTTGCTTTTGTTGGATGATCACCCTACTGCTTTATGCCTTCTCTCACCAGGCTTGCAAAATGCATGCAGTGTTTTTGGAGTCTTTTGCACATTCTTTGCTGCCTGGTCTAAAGCTCCTCTTGACTATATTTTGTATAGATCATACCCTGTAATCCCTACTCTGATCTGGAGTTCTGGCAGGCAGGGCTGCCAGAGCTGGTAAATTTGCGTTCAGGTGATGTTCATACAGAGGAGTACAGAAAAAACCATCCCATCCTTAAAGAAGTTGAAAGGAGGTGAAAAGCAGATGGCACTATCTGAGGGAAAATACTGACTGTTTCAAGTAGATTAGGCTATTTGAACTGCATTGGCAGAGCACTTCCAAAACCAGTTGGTATCTCTTCTGGGGCTGGGAAGAGTTAATGGCAACTCCTTGTCTCTAAGGCCCTGGCATATGTCCAGTCCTGTGAGCTCTTCCCCAACAGGCTGTTGGGGCCGTCCCATAGGCTGGATTCAGAGAGGAAAAGGATAACTTGAAAGGCCTGCTTCTACTGGTTAGTAAGTAAGGTAATGAACTTTTATAGTGGAATAGAACCACAATTCTAGGAAAAGTTGCATGTTATAAAACCCTGGTTTTTTAGACATCTTAATAGAAGAAACATCTGATTCTACACAGAAGTCTATTATTTCAGCATAAGGTAATTCCTGCAAATATGAGAGAGGGGGTGTCTCTGTTATGATTGGCCTCCCCTCTCTTCCTGCATTCCTTCACATTGACTTGAGTTTCAGATTTGAATAAACTTCAACTCATAAAACCTTTAAGTGGTTAGGATCTACATGTTGAATTTCTAGCATCCTGAAATTAGGCCAGTTTTACATTGTTCTAGTTTGTGTGGATGTGGCTTTTTTGGACAACTTTGAAATAACCTTTTGAGGGAATACAAGAAAACTATCAGCCTGAGAAAACTACTCATGTGTCAAAGAGGAACATACATTATGACACTGAGAAATAGGGAATGAAGATGCTTCAGGATAACTTCCTTATTCAAAATTAGAAATAAGGAAGTAGAAAGGGAAAAACTAATGACTTTGCTTTGCTCAGCACAATACCGTGATTTCAGTGTGGTTTGATCTGACTTTGCTCCCAATTACCCTGGGAAACTCAGACTAATCACAGTGTAAAAGTAGTAGGATCAGAATCAGGCCTGCGTAGTTTCCACACATGTTCACATCTCACAAAGCCTTTTGGTGGGACTGGCATTGTGATCTGTGTTACTCAAAATGCAAAGGAAGGGACTGATTTTTGGAGCTTACCATTTAAATGCAACGAGCTCTTTCAAGATTCTAGATACTCTTAGATTAAAAAGAAAAAAAGAAAACCTGAGAATAGAGTAGATTAGAATAGATTAGATTAGAGAAGAACAGACAGTTTTAGATTTAAAAGAACATGCTTTCTGACTGCCTAGGGGCAAGAGAAACCCCTGGCCTTGCTGCAGAGGGTGCAGGCAGCCTGACTACTGCCTGAAACTGCTTCTAGCTAGTCTGGGCATAAGAGCAGTGAAGACTGCCCCACAACCCAGCAGTCAAAAATCAAGGTCTGTGGGGCTTTGTGGCCCTGAGGGAGGTGCTGTGTTGCAGGAAGGTTCTGATGCCTTTGCCAGCATGCCTTAACTACTGCTGTCCTGCAAAACTGCCATACAAAACCTATCCCAGGCAGGTCTATCCAGACTGCAATCGTATCTCCTTTTTGTCGTAAGGGCAAGTACTTGGACACCCTCTGTAAGTGGTGGCAGTCTTCCAGCTAACAATGGTGTCTGGGCTCTCTGCAGTATTACCTGCTGAGGTGTTTCCTACAACATGCCACTTCTTTCTTTACCCTTGCTCTTGGCTCTTTCCCTTTAGACAGAGCTTGGCAAGCGGCCCTGTGGCAATTTTCTGGGCTGAACATGTGCCAGAGGAAACCCGCTTGGAAAAGAACTGGGACATTTTGATCAAAAGCAAGGTTGTGAGTCCCAATGGATATTCTTTTTTTATGTGCTTGTTAGCATCATTGTTTTTCCGATTTTTGCTGTATGAAATAGTGTTCTGTCCTTGACTAATGCAGTGCTATAGTTTTCATTAGCTTTTCTTACAAGTCCTTACTTTGGTATGGAGAATGTCTAAAAATTCCCTTCATCAAACTTTGTTCATTGGAAAACAATATAGCAAAACTGTATGGCAAAGATTTTAATGTATTTGAAGTAATGCTCTCTTACTTGCTTTGGTTTCTAAAAGTTAATTGTTAATAAATGGGGCTTGATATCTAATGTGTTCTAATGATAAGGTGCTTTGAAAAAAACAGTTCACAACTGCCAGACCAGCTTGGTTAACCCTTACTGAGACAGTACCTCGTGTAATGGAATGCCAGAGATGCTCCTCTGAAGTAAGAATCGCAAAAGCTAGTTAGTTGCAGCATAATAAAAAGGATGCCAATCACCCTTTTGATGAGTTTTATATTAGTATCAAATATACAAATTACTGATTTTTTCATTAAGTGAATTGAGGGGTTTCTGTCTCAATTTTCTTTTTTTAAATTATAGCTCTTCTCATAATCTCTGAGCCCACAATGTGCCCATTTTAACTTTCATATTCTTGTTTTATTTAAAAGATTCAGCCAACAGACCTTTGGCAACATCATCCATGTTTATGAACAGTGATGTTTGCTTTAGAAATAGTGTCACTGCTGTACCTTGTGAGGTGATGATAAACATCCTGAAATTGTACATAGGAAAAGGTCAAAGATCAAATACATTTCCTCAGCAGGGAATGGTCCTGTAAAACACAATGATCCTGTTGGTTTTTTGTAACACAGGAGTTAGGGGCTGCAGAAAAATGATGATGTGGACTGGACTGACAGACTCTGAAAGACATATGTAAGAGGTTGGATCTTTCAAAGACAAGAAGCTTGTTTCCTTGCCACTATGGCCACTGGGTTTAGTCCTTTTCCTGATGATAGGATGAAAAGTGGGAAATGAATGCTTGCTACTGGCCTATATCTGACAGGGGAATTTGACGGGGTGACATGCAGCCTAAATGAGACTCTCCTCTGCCTCACAGGGAAAAACCCACTTTCAGACAATAGTAACTGGACCTCTAATGGTGTTATGAAGATATCAGTGACTTCAGCCATTAAACAAACCAACTGCAAGTGCTGGGCTGTGTCTGCATTCTTCAGCACTCACTTCCCTTTTGCTGACTCAATTGCCTACAGCTCACTGTTGCTCAGACAGGGGAGCACGTAAAGTGAGACCAGCTGAATGTGCAGACAGCGTCGAGGCGTTCCAGAGGAGCAGTTAATGTTAGTGTCTTCATAAGATTTCCAGGTTCCAGTCAGCCTGGAATTTGCATTTATTTTTGGGATGGAGTCAGCATTTGGTTGCTTGGGCAATTTCATTGTCGAATCCAATGTTAATCCAAAGAAACATTAATATTACTTACTTATTCCTACCACTCTGCTGACTGTTATGTAGCCCACAAAATCTGAGGTAAGAGCTGCCTTTGCCTGTATCAGGAAAATTAGTTTTCCAAACAAGACAAAAATATTATTTTTCTTATTAAAAATAAAAAAGACACCAAGATGTTTTTGTTCAGATTTGCTTGGTCTTAGTGCTGACTTCTGCTGTCCTCTACCTAATAATTGTTCATCTGGCATTCTCATTATATCAAGGCACCATCCTACAGTGGTAGTTGTGTCCTCTGGAGCTGAAAATCAAAATTACTACATGATGCAAGAAGAAGATGTGATAAATGAGTAGAGGGTATGTAAGAGAAATTATGAGGCGACCAGTGACAGGAAACAGAGCTATACAGACTGGGTGCAAAATTTGTAACTTTGCTGTATGTGTTAGGTTTTATTTTTCTAAGATATAAAAAGAGGAAAAAGATTGATGGTGTCAATAGTTCCTGCTGGCCACTGCCTCCCATTTATGTTGCAAAGATGAAAATGCATTCCTTTCATACATCAGGGTACATTTTATGCTTTCTGTAACAAAGCACACCATGGTATTTTGCCCAATTGCATTTTCTGTTTAGTTACAAGAAAATAAATCTGAGAAAATGGAGAAGATCTTGAGAAGTATGAGCCCACTAATTTTGTGTTCAAAAGGTCTAGTATGTTGCTTTGTCTTTCCCTTATAAATATTTTCCAGAGGAGCACTATCTCTTCAGTGGATCATCTTGTGACCATTAATAGGCAACAGAGGAAGCAGCAATGAGTGCTGTGCTCAGACAAAAGCCTGCCAGAACCAGTAACCAGCAACACACAACAGCCCTGGTCAGACTTTAAAGCAAACATCAAACTAAATAACCCATTTCTCATGGGTGGGATTGTGGTGCAGTTTGACAGCTATATGACAGAAAATGACAGACATATACACAAGTACAAATAATTGTGTGTGAGGATGCTGAAACAGAGAAAGAGATCAGACTGCCATTTTCTCAGTGAAATCCAATCATACATCAGAATATAATTTTGCTTGTATTTGCTATTTGAAAGGAAGACCAGTCTTTCTTAAAAAAAATAAATAAATACCTATATAAATAAAATATTAGGTCCTTGTTCTAGGAAAAGCAGGGAGTGGGAAGGAGGGATGTGGCAGGACCTCCTGAAGAAGGCCAGCATCACTGCACCCCAAGGAGGCAGCTCTTTGCAGCCAGCAACTAAAATGAACTCACAGGGCTGCCAGCTTTGCCAACAAGGGGGCCTCATTTGTGTTTATGTAGATGGAAGAGCACAACTCTCTGTTCCACCAAGGGAGAATGCCCCTGAAACAATGGACCACAACATACACTCATCATTTTCATTCAAGACACAGGGAGGAACCATAACACAGTCTGGCCAGAAAAATGGTCTCAGGGAATTGCTATGAGAAAAGCTGAAAAAAATTATTTCTAATGTGAGAAGTCTGATCCAGTCTCACCCTGGTTTGGGCTAAGGAGGTAAGGTTTGCTTTAGACACTTCTAAATTTGCATTGACATAGGACTAGGGTTAGGGCTTTTAGAGTTATGGCTTACTTGTAGAGTTATTAGGGTTTGGGTCATTAGAGTTAAGGTTGTGTTGGTTAGAGTAAGGCTTGGGTTATAGTTTTTAGGTTAGGATTAAGTTTATGGCTAATGTTGAAATTACAGTTTTTTCATTTTTATTAAGGTAAGAGGTTTAGAAACTTCTAGATTTGCTTTCACCTTGGGCTGCTAATTTCTGACTACTCTTCACCATGTTACATATTTTGCACTACTAGAATTCTTCAAATGCTTGTTAATCTGTTCTTCTAGACCTCTGTGACCCTCTTGCCATGTCCATTATTGCCCCCTCTATTTTTAATGAGAACCACACAGACCAGGCTGCAAGAGTGCTGTTAAGTTCTTCTATGTTTATATCCAAAGAAGAGCTTCCTGATCCACATACAAAGCATGGGTTACCTGATGCTCCCCTTCCAGGAGATAGTTTTTTCAGGACCTGGGAAATTTTTTCAGATTTCAGCTGCTGTGGTGGCCTAACCATTTGTTTGAAGAAGAAATTTGTGAAGCTCCAGATGGGAGGAGCAACTATTTATCACCAATGCAGGACCTGGATTCAATGCAATGCTTTTCCTTACATGCCTCCTGTTTCTCTCCAGTTCATCACAAGCTGTTAATTTCTTTTGCACTTGTGTTAATTGTCCACACATCACAGAAATCTTTTTCTTCACCTTTGTTTTTTTAATAATTCTCAAGAAGGAAACCTCTGTAGTAGAAACAACGTATTGTGCAGAAGTGAATGGTTCAGAAGATTAAATATTTGCCCCTGGGATCTTCTCCACACACACTGCAGAACACATCCTACTCAGGAAGGTTTCTCCGGGCACTCCACCTGAGGGGCTTTCCATTTCCTGATCAAACACCACATGGAAAATTAAAGTTCACAGAAAATATATATAAAATCCAACACCTCTCTATAACAAGCTATATGGAGAGGCCAGATACTAAGTTGTTAATTCTTACCACTGTTTAATACACATAGTGCGTAATTACCACTGCATAATTCTGTACAGCACATGATACTATTAATGGGCTGATTAAATTTAAATTAATTTCACTTTTTTTTCTTACTAATCCGCTCCTATTTCCTTCTGACAATAACTCTCTTTTCTCTCTCTCACACTTGCTCTCAGCCCAGTAACATATGTGTTCTGCAACCCCGTCCCTGAGGTGTGTACAATACCTCCTTAAGCTTACCAGAACACATACCTCGGACAACTTAACTCAGAAACAGCAATACTTTCAGTCTCACACCACTGCCCATGGCAGCCTTCAGATAATTTTTGTCATAAGAATCTTTTCACCTTTATAAGCTTGTGCATCACCACATCTGAGGTCCTCAGCACAAGAATTATGTGAACCTCTTAGAGCAGGTCCAGAGTAGGGACAGGAATACCGGTCAGAGGGAAGGAACACCTCTCCTGTGAGGACAAGATGAGAGATCTGAGGTTCTGGGGAAACCTTACAGTACCTTTCAGTACTTAAAGGGAGACTCTAAAAAGGAGGGAGAAAGAATTTTTACAAGGGCAGATAGTGACATAACAAGGGGGGGGGGGGGGGGAACGACAGGGGGGTTGAAATAAAAGATGAGAGATTTAGATTAAATATTTGGAAAAAGTTTTTTTTCTCAGAAGGAGGTGAGGCACTGGAACAGGTTGCCCAGAATGGTGCCTCCTCCCTGGAAGTGTTCAATGCCAGGTTGGACAGGGCTGTGAGCAATCTGGTCTAGTGGAAGGTGTCTATGCCCATAGCAGAAGAGTTGGAACAAGAGGGTCTTTAAGGTCCCTTCCAACCCAAGTAATTCTGTGGTTCTGTGATCTGCATTTATACAAATGCATCTATGCACACCTCTGTGCTGCTTACTTCTGTGTCCCAGAAACTGCTACCGAATCCCAGAGTATTCTGAGTTACACCAACATACTACACAGGTTTTAAGGGCTACTGACTATGGAGTCAGTGCCTCCGCCTCCTTCCCTGCTTTTATTGCCATTTGTTGGATTCTTTTGGAATCTGACCATGCTAATAAATGACGCGTCACTGAAGGGCACTTTATTTTCTGCTGTGATGGGAGGATGGAAGCCTTTTTGTGTAGGGTTACTTCTGGTAAACAAAGGAAAACAAAAGGGCTTGTTCCAGAAGGAGAAAATGGGAACCAGAGCAGAAGGACCTCCATAACATGCTGGTGCTGCTGGCTCCAGGCAGTCAGCACCTGGGGCTCTGGGAAAAGGTGTATAGGTCCCCAGAAGAAGGCAGCTGCTGCAGGCTCTGGTACCGCTGTCTTTCATTCTGCTTTCACCCAAGACTCTCTCCAGCCTCCCTATTTTACAATTTTATGTAAACTCTGGGGTCCTGCGGGATGAAAGTGCTTTCTGTTTCGCAGCGGAGCTGTGGCTTTTGGATTTTACAGCCTCAAAATTACTTCACGATGATCCAGAGCACACATCATAGCCCAGAAACCACACGGGAGCCGTGCTGGTGAAGGAAGCCGAGAGTTGCTGAAGTAGCCAGACTGAAATTTATAACCGTGACCTGGGCCTTGTCAGGCCTTTACGACACCATGTAAAGGGAATTGCTGCTTAGTCACCAATTTGCTTGGCAAGATTGGCTGGATTAGGAAATACATAAAAGGTCAGACAGTAGGAGTTTGTCTAGACATCCTATTTTGGATTATATGCTCTACAAGTTTCTGTGGCAACCCCTGCAAAACATTCATATTTTAGCAATATTTTTGAAAGCACCATTTCTGTAATGAGCCACCAAAGCTTTTGTGAGCAAAATTAACTTGTTTCTCTGCCACCCGCTACACCCTTTTGGGAAGCGGAGCAAGCCACCTCAGCTGGGAGCTGAGGGAGAAACCACCTTATTCCCCAAGGCAGACATTGTGCCTGTGGGGGCAGCCGGTGACCCAGTGAGGCCTGTGGACCTGCCAGGGTGAAGGAGCTGAGACGGGGACTGCATGCTTGCCTGCGGCTGCCAGATCACACTCTGCTGTCCCTCGCCAGCCCAGGCTCCATGTGGAGCTTTCCAGTGGATGGATGGGAAGAGCCAGAAGAAGCAGGTGCTGCCCCAGGTTCCCTGCTTGTGAGAGGCACGCTGAGCTCTGTGGCTCGCCACATCTGTGCATCTGAATCCACTGGGATTTGAGATGGGCTGCTCAGGTGTTTAAACAGAAATAAATGCAGTATTGCAGTGAGAGGGGAAAATCAACCAACCAGCCAGGCAGGCAAAAATGGCAAAAATGGGCTACACAGACAGGGGATTTTTCACTTCTCGTGGAATCATAGACTCATTTGAATTGGAAGGGTCCTAAAAGTCCATCTGGTTCCAACCCCTCTGCCATGGGTAAGGACATCATCTGCTAGAACAGATTGCTCAAAGCCCAGTCCATCCTGGTCTTGTACTTGTGACATTATTATTATTATTTACTCCCTTCCATCTCATCCCTTGTGCAGGTGAGAAAGGGGAACAGTTTCAAATTTTGATCTCTGGAATTCTTTTTCTGGGTTGTTAAAGTGAGGGTAAAAAAGACAAAAAATGAACTCCACTAATTGGATTTGGCTGGGCTTTCCATGTTGAATCAAATAGATGCCAACTTAAACTAAATAAAATGTAGCAAGAAAGATTTTATGAAAACCAAAGGTAGATTTACTTTGTCTACTCACATAAAAATGAATGAATAAATAAACATTCCAGACAGCACATTTGACCAGGTCCATTAAAGTAAGCACATGCTTAACTTTATGACTCCTATCATCTGATACCTAGAAAGCTAGCTTTCAAATTCATTCCTGAAAGGGCTGGTATTTATTAGGACTGGTCAGTTTTCTTTCCTTTTCCTCATAATTATCTTCTGGATAAATATTACTATGAAAGGAGTCTTGCAATGCTGCCTGCTGACATAGCCAGCACCTGGAGCCACAGTGGTGCCAATCCAGTGGTGCAGCAGATGTTCCTCTGATAGTACCACACACCTTCCTTGGGCAGTGCTCTTCTCCATCCACCTCCAAGACCTTCAGAAAAGTGGGTACCATTATCCACATTCTGCAGCAGAAGAACAGCTGGAGAAAAGCCAGGGTTAGAGAAATCAGCCAACAGTTTTGAGAAGGTGTGGACTACTCGCAGCTTCCCTGAAACTACTGGAGTGAGAGTGATGTTTCAGTCACTGCTGGCTTTTTATACATCCACTGAGAAGATGTGTAATTAGTTTACTTTGTAAATTAAACTGCAAAATACTGTACTGAGTTACAGCTGGGTTAGGCTGAGTTACTGAAATGAGTAAGATTTCTAAAGTAAGAGCAGAGAATAATAGCTGTTCTGCTGATACCCTTTGAATTTGAAACCTAATGCTCTGGCACTTCACAGGCAAAGTGAGTCAACCCTCATTCATAGATGTCTCTGTCACAGGCAGAGGGATTGCACATGAATTTGAGGAGTGTAGCAGCACCCCCAGGGCTGAGGGTGTGCACTGAGGTATGTACTTACATGAGCTATGCTCTAAACCAACCATAGGCAGATGAATATTTAATGGCCTACCTGTTTAACAAGGCTCCCAAATGACAGCCTATGAGTCAAATAATGTGAACCTGAAATATGTGGTGGAAGGGAAATTCCATGTTTGACCAAGCAAACACCTCTCTGATTCTAAATTGTTCTCAGCCAGCTTCCTTTGGTCCTTGGTGATTTGCCTAGAAAATGAGCTTTTATTTCATGCTTTTAAATACTGTGTTAATAGAAGGCTGCAGAACCACATCAGATACTTCTGAATTCCAGCACAAATCTGTTATCTATTATTATTATTATTTATTATTTATTATTGTTACGCAAGCAGCCTGTTTGGGTAAAGGAGCTTTGCAATACAATTTGCCAAATGAGTAACAGGTCTCTGCCCTAAGGAGCTTATGGTCTAAAGACAATTTTGGCAAGGTTTTCAAAGGTGCTATATACCCACAGTTTACAGTGACTTCAATGAGAACCTGTGAGTCCAATGACAACTTTGAAAATCATGCCAAGTACAAATAATTACTTTTTTTTTCCTTCTTTGATATCTGGAAGTCACTCATAACTTTTTAATTACAAACATATTATCAAATTTTATTGTTTGACTTGTTTAGTTCCATCTCCCCCTTTGAGGACTGAACTTCATTTGGTTGATAGACATCTGTCATTTCCTCCCCTAAGTGTAAGAGGAGCCTAATAGGCTCCTAGGAATGGCTAGCCACCACTAGAGAAAATCCTACTGAATGTAGCAGCTATTGGGCTGAGCTATATTCCTATTTTTTATAGCTGAATGTAACTTGAAGGTTGTCTATTGCTTGTACTGGGTAAATTGAGGGGACTAATAATTTCACTAATGCTTACAAATATAAGGGGTGAGCAGGTGGGGCATTTTAGATCTCTGAGAGTGTGTAGAAGCCCCAGGGTACAAGGAAATGAAGTTTTCATAGGTGCTTGATCATAGTGGGGAGGATTTTAAAAAAGTTTTTTTTTTTAAAAAGGTTTCCTGGCAAAGCTAATACCTTCAAAATGCTGGGCAATATAATCTGTAGGAAAATATATACTCAGATTTAAGAGTTAAACAAGTTATGCACAGGTCATGATGTTTTCCACTATTCATACAGATAACTGGATGTGGGATATGGAATGTGTATTGTGGAGGGCTTTTGACCTCTCCATACTCCCTAATGAACACGGATACTCTGTATCTATTTTCAAAGCAGGGTAAAGGGATTTAGAAGATTATACTTGGATTAGGAGGAAAAGGGTTTTTTTATTTTTCTGGGGTCTTTCATTACATTACCTTTCTATTTCATATTCTTCATTCTTTTACTTTAGAACTAAACTACGAAATAGCTGCAATTCTACGAAGAAAAGCAAGAGAGAAGATAAATTTATTGATGTGATCAAGGTACTAAGCAGAACAGAAAAGCAATGTAGAGCACATGAAAGGCATGAAAATGAAGAAGAAAATTAATTCTCTGTACATAGGGGGAAAGGGTAATTTTAGTCACACACAGCTCTTATTTGATGCTTTTCTCTTGTGGATCTCAAAACACCTTAGTGAATCAGTGAGTACCACTACCTGATTTATGGATGGGGAAACTGAGGACAGACATGGAATTTCATGTGCTTAAGACTGCCCAGGATCCCAGGTAGGAATAGCAGCAAAATTCAAAGCTGCATCCACTAGTTCATATTAACTGCAAATGATGATTCAGCTGCAAAAGCACTGTTGAATTGCCACCAATATTGCAATGCAGCCTACAAAAGAAATTTGGTTTATCTGACCCAAAAAACACTGTGAAAATGGTCTGTTGCACGTGACTGTGGCATCCTCACCCAAACCTCTCATGAGACTGGAAAAGGCAGGAGGCTGTTCTGATGACCTGCTCTGCCCTTCCTCCTCCGCAGGCAAAGCAGAAGCAACAGGCCTTTGCTCCAAACTTTCTACCCAGGTTACCCTAGACAAGGGAATTTCCATTCCCTTCAGGAAAACTGCTTTGTGTTCCTCCTGAGAGTTTTCCTGGTGCCTGGCATCCTGCCAGAGCTACGTCTTCTGATAATCTCCTCTTCACCTCCACATTGTCCACACACATATATTAATAATGGTGATTATAGTTGAGCATTATCTTATTTTGGCAGCAGTTATTTTGGAGATAAAATAAGAAATCTACTTCTTTTGTTGGTGTTGCTTATCTCCCCTGCCAAGTCCTTACCTCCTTCTCTTCTCCTTTCTTGGGTCATTTCCAATGTCTGCTTTCCCTCCACATAATTTTCCTTCTTGTTGAATATTGTGCTATATTAATACTTTTTCTTCCTATTTCCCTCTACCTTTTTTTCCTCTCCCACATTTTGATTCTGTTCATGACCTCCATCCTTCTTCTTCTATGTCGTTTCCCCACATTCCTCCTTTTCTATCTGTTTTTTCCCAGTCTTTTCAGCCAGAAACAGCTCGATCATGTCAGGTGGTTTGGGGAGTTTCAGAGCAAGGTCACGAACAGGAGATGGTCAGGCCAAGGAAAGCATCTGGATTCAGCAGTTTCTCAGCTGTTTTGCATCTAACTTCTGCGTAGTCTGAGCACATGGAAGGAGGCAAGCTGCCACATCTGCTGGAGAGGTGCTCTGTAGTCATCAGGGATGACAAGGTGATACAGCTATCAGAAAACTAGAGTACCCATGCCTTTTCACCCTGTTTGGCCAGCAGGAAAGGCATCCTTATGTGCCTTAGAGATTTAGGAAAAGGTTTGGGTATTATCCTGATTTAGGTCAAATTTGGGAAAAAACCTCCAAAGGGGCTCCTCTAGAAAGCAAACTCAAGTAGCCCCTCCCCCAGTTGGTTCAGGAAAATATTTCCTTGGAGAAAAGTGGAAAAAACTGTTTATTTAACAGCCAAAGCATTCACCAGCCGAAAAAAAAATTGAACAATACTAAACAATAAAACCTCTTGTAAGTCTGAAGGCATGGCAAACACAGAAAGTCCTCTTCATGGGCTGCAGCTCGGCTCACTCAGTCTTTATCAGTCCCTCCGGTGCTGGAAATGCCCAGCCCAGGCCTGGGCCTGTGGGCCACAGGTGTGAGCTGCCGGTGCTCTGCTGAGTGTTCAGTCCAGAGCAGGTTTAAACAGGTCCAAAGAAAAGGGAAAAAACCACAGTCCAGGGAACTTCTCTGCCTCAGCTAGCTAAAACTAACTAAAAGCAAAGGAGAGCTCTGTCTGTGCCGCAGACAACACTGTCCAGCAGCAGGATGCAGGGGAGCAAGTGCAGTCTCTGATAACAAACTTAACTTCATGTTTCTTCTCTCCCTGCCTTCACTCTCAGAATGAGTCCTAAAGGTATAAAACTTATTTCTAAACAGATGAAGAGGGATACAAGTATCATAAAGTCACTCCAGAACAGCCATAAGCTAAGGTGGGGGTAACCCATTAAATGTTTGCAGAAATTTTCAAATAGTTCACTTCTGTGGCCAAGCTAGACCAGCAAGGTTAACAACGTTATTTAATATAATAGAGCAGACAAACTGATTGAAAATTGTCTGTGTTAAAAGCCAGATTTGGTCTTCTGTATACTTAGAGATACTGCCCAGTCAGTATCACAAAAAATATTATTTAATTAAGAGTGTTAGTCACAGAGATTACAGTTGTGTTTGTAATTGTTTAGTCTGATTCAAAGATATTGAAAACATGTGTACCATTGCCTGCCTTCACACCTAGATGTCAGCCCTTGCAGAAGGGTGTATATAGCATGTTGTCTCATGTTGTACCAGAGGATGACTGCACCAGCACTGGAAAAAACATTCAAAGAATATAAACCCCACAAAGTGTGCTAGTTTGGCAGGCAGAGCCAATATATCCAGAGGATTCACCTGCTCCACAGGACTGATGTCTCAAGTCCTGAGGCCCATTTCCCCCCAGGCCTGGCCCTCTGCCTGCTGAAGCATCAGCCATGCAAGGATGGGGAGGCAGATGGTGCTTTGTGAGCCACTGGCCTTTCCAGCACCGTCCTGTGCAGATGTGCTCTCAGCAGAGACAGATGCTTAAATTGCCTGGGGCCCTGCCTACTCTGACTCCCATCATTGCTACTGCCAGTGGAAAATTGCAGACCAAAAAAAGATTCATGTAAATAGATTCTTGTTTAAAAGCTTAGTGCCTTCAGCTGTTTCTAACTGAAGCATGT
Source organism: Motacilla alba alba (assembly GCF_015832195.1). Taxonomy (NCBI): domain Eukaryota; kingdom Metazoa; phylum Chordata; class Aves; order Passeriformes; family Motacillidae; genus Motacilla; species Motacilla alba. The sequence continues at coordinate 58,541,902 of NC_052017.1, read as the reverse complement.
CAAGGTGTAGGAGGGAAGCCCTAATGGCTTATGGAGAGCTGGGAAACACCGACTTCCGTGAAATGCCTGTGGCCAGCATTAAATGTTCTTAGAGGTTTTATTTTTAACTATTTCAGTAAGTAAGAGATCTCTAGTGGTTGTTTTGAGGATAAGTAAATGAAGTGCTGGTAATTTAATATCAACTATGTGCTTGGCCTCATAATTTTTGTTCTCTCTGTCAGTTTTTCATGAAGCCACAGAAACCAAACTTTAATCGTTGTCTCTTTCTCAAAACAACACAATTGCTTTTGCAGTTCTCTCTTTGACAAGCTGCCAGCAGTGCATTATCATATACACCAGATCTCACAAGACACTTAAAAGCTACATATCATCACAAGCTGTCTTCTTGGTTAGAAATAGTGTAGTGTTTGCTCCACTGAAACAGTAGTTAGCTGTGAGGTATAAATTTCCAGATGATGACTGCAGAGCTTGGATGGTGATGTAAGGGCTGCAGAGAAGGCAGTAACTCTCTGAGAATGCCTGCCCAAGACTCCTCATCACCGTGGAGTGCCTAAATATACCATAAATTGCAGGCTGATTGGCTAGAGGAGACTTCAGCTCCTAAATATCTTCTGCTAACGCACACACTGGAATGAGACATCTAACTGAGTTACTATGATGCCCAGGCTATCCTCCAACCTACTCACTCCTCAACATTTTTACATTCTGCTCTTTAATAAAAATGCTTACTGTTTTTCTCCCTTTCTCAAATTTGCCTTTTTCCATTATCCTCTCTAACACTCTTTGGAATAGGTCTGCCTGCTGTCTACACCAAGTCACTAAACAGATCACTTCAGAGAAGATCTCCAAAGGGAAATTGCCTCTTCCCTTCATTTGACTGGTGAGGTAAAAATTTGGTCTTTGGCACTTTGTTCAAGCCAATAACACATCCATCCCCCAACACGTGTACAGATTTATTATCTGCTTCTTGTCTTGCTAAGATTTGGGTCATCTGGACTGCTGCTTCCGCCAACACACTTCTGTAGGGTTGAAGTATCTGTAGGGTGCTCAAGGGTGGCTTCTGCAGATCTCAGTGCAGTAGAAACATAATTTTATACAAGATTCTTTCTTCTTAAAGTGGTTCCATCGGTGGAATTATAGAGAACTCCTCAGGTTTGCTGGATTTAGCTGTTACAAATCAAGGTAATTTGTCTCTTAGACTCCGGCCTGATAACCTCTTTGTAGTTATGTTACTTTTGTTAGCTCAAAAAACTCTGCGTAGTTAACTATTGCTTTCAATTGAACAGACATTTGCTTGCTTTTATATAAGAAATCTTACCACTCAAGGTTTTTACTTAACAGTTAATCTCATTCATAATTAGGCTCAACAAAACTCTGGTATATCTTTTCTAATCATAACACCAAAGTCATAGATTGGGACCCAGGAGGTAAATGGAAACAGGCTAGGTAATGTATAGTCACAAGTAACTACTGTGCAGAGAAACAAGAAATTGCATGAACAAGATGTCTTTGGAGCAGTGGGTATCCCAGTGGCTGTACAGATATGGGATGTCAGCCATGCACACTTTGTCTTTCCCATGATGGGGAGCTACCCACTGCTATCAGTTTTGTGCTGCTCTATTCAAGATTAAGCAGATGAAAGTCAGTTGGTCACAGCACTGACTCCAGGGATGGCCTTGCAGAAGGAGCCTCGCAGACTGCAGAGAACAGGGCTTCCCACACTGGCTTCACAGCCAGGCTTCAGACTGACTTCCCAGAGGGCTTCAGCTCAGACACTGAGGTAGCCATTCAAAGCTCCACAATTCAGATGTCCACTTTGCAATGCTGAAATGAATCATATTGGGCAACTTGTCCTCTTTAAGAATGTCTCTGTAATTCAGTAAGAACTCAGAAAAAACAATTAGTAAAGCCTGGTGCCTAATATTTAGTCAGTTAAAATTAATTTTCTAAATTCTGCACCAGTTTCAAATATTCCTTGTTTAAAAGGCTTAGGAGACTAAACCGTGTTGTACTAGCTGGATATGTTACATCCAGCCATATTTATTACCAAGCCAAGAGCTAAGGGGGTAGTGCTGATGTCTCTTCATTTTCTGAAATCTTTCTATGTGTACATTTATTCCATCACTGTTGGAATATGTCAACATATGTTAACTAGTGAATCTGAGAAAGAATCAATTATATCAATAATTTTGTGCATTATTAATTTTGAATCAAAATCAAGTTAAAAGGTAATGAAATGTTGCCTCAATCATGACCACTCAGGCCTTAAGTCATGTGCTGGATCATTTACCTCACCCACATTTGGAATTGGCATAACTTACACAAATTGATTAAGAAGCAGCATAAGATGACTCTGGTGTCTTCAACTGCCAGTTTAGTACCTGTTTCCAGTCATGGAAACATATGGTCAGCTGGGATACAGCTAGCCTTACAGTTAGAGCACAGTCTCGAGGAGAATTTTCTGTCTTTTCT